>NC_068944.1:11537500-11842500 GCF_026419915.1 Harpia harpyja
TGACTCAACTCTGAGTTTTGCAAAAAACTGGTTTTTTTAGAATGAATATTTTTCTCAAATTAGACTCACACAGAAACACCACTGCTGTTTTCAAGTGCAACAAAGATAAAGGGTAAAATCTAAAGGCTGACTTCTTGTGACAGTAGCAGCCGCAAGACTTCAATCAGCGGGATGAAGCCTTGAAGAAAGGGGATAAACATTAGAAAAAGGCACATAGACATTAAAGATCAAATACCCAAAGGCTTTTGGTTCAAAATAAAACTATGTATCCTTCTGGATTTGTAAATTCTTCTCAGAAAGTTAGGACCCTAAATCCCACTGAGGGCAAAATCTGCTGCCTAAATCCCACTGAATGTAACCTGTTTAGAGACTTTAAAAAGCACCTATTATGTGATTGGTATACTTAAATATCAGAAACACTTATGGAAATCTGGACCTCAAAAGATTGCAGGAATTATTGTGTGTGCATGGTTGACTAGAGAAGGAAAGAAACACTTGACATGCTTAAGGTCACAAAAACAAATTACCACACTGTAAGAAAAAGTGACTCTTCCCACATCTTTTAGTGCCTGAAGGAATACAGTTAGGAGTGGGCCAGCAGGACCACTCTTCAATGCAGCTGATGATATCCATCAATCAGGTTTGCTCCCACTGCCTAAGAAATAAAAACAGGCTGTATAGCATCAGAAGGCAAGTTGAGGATTTTTTTAAAGGCAAGAAACTCTGATATTCAAGAGCTTATTGAAGATCTGTCAGCACTAAAAAGATAAGTTCATGTGAGAGGTACTGGACTACATTTATCTCTGTCATAACTCCATTTCAATCAGTGAGTTACCCTAGAATGAGTTTAGGCTGCCCATAAAGAAGGTACAAACCACCAGACAGGGTCACAGTTAATTGAGTCTATCTTACTTAATAAATAAATAAATAAAGACAAAAATAGACTATTTCCTTTAATGAACTGAGATTTTGTAATAGCTATGGTTCTAGTTAGATTAAAAGTAAAATCTGAATAGGGGGGTTGTTTTTCTTTATTTTCAAAATTAGAATCTGTTACCATCAACACTCAGTTTACAGCCACAAGTGAAAATAAGAAACCCCTAAAAAATTGAATTACTTATTGAATTACTTACTGTCTATTTATATTAATTAGAAGAAAACACTCTAAAGGAATTACACTTTAGTCAATAAAATAGTCCCAAATGTAATTGGAAACAGGACAAATGAAAACATTGAGTTAAGAGAAATCTGAACTGCTTACAGCCACCCAAAGGCTAGTCCTGTAACAGCAAGTGAACCATGCTGTGGTCATAAGAAAAACAAAAAGTATGACTGTCCATAAAATAATAATAATTAAACCATGATAATACAGATCCTTCATTGCTGAAAAATATTTACAAGTTTGTGAAACCATTCAAGGAAAGAGATATTATTAACCTGTAGCCTGTCAGTTTCCTGAAAGAATAAGGCAAAGGAAACAAGGGGGGTTTTGTGTCCATATATATTCATGTCCAAAGAAATACTGGCTTATTCGGCAGACAAAGCCCAGTCTTTCAACATTTGGGTGGATAGTCAAGAGTAAACACATCAGGAGACAGAGTCATGAAGCTCTGACATGGAGTTCTCATTCAATAAAGTCAGAACAAATATAGACCATACAGTTGGCCAATTGGCTTATGGTGGTAAGGTAAGAGGATGAAGAAAGTGAAGAGAAATGTGCCTAAGAGGCTGAAAGCTGTTATTGCCTCCCTCATCACTATCAGTGGTACCTGAGTAGCTCCTTCTTGGGAAACCAAGTCCAGGCCTTCAGAAAGGCTAATGGAGGCAAAGGAGATTCATTCTTGAGACTATTTATCACTTTTTCTCAGCCCTTTCAGTTCTGACAGCAGTTACCATGGAATTTCTTTTCTCTGCTTCATAACTTTTCTCCTACAGTGCAGTTGGAAAAAGATTATTTTCCTCAGTGGAAAGTAGCAGAAACCCTTTCCTCTTACTATTTCTGCCAGTTCATATAATGTCACATTATTGAGGCAATTCTAAGAGTCCTGGGAGGTACCAGATCTAGCTCCCTAAAGAATAAAAGAAATTTTTCACTTTTCCAAAGAGTGAGAAACAAAATGGAAGTAGAACCAGACTGCTAATTTGTCAAGCTGACTCAGTGCTGAAAGTAGCCCATATACTCTCTTTTTAATTTTAGAACTCCAGGATGCAGTTACACCTGACTGCGCAGAGGTAGGAACTTGTCCCTGAAAAATGTTCCCACCGTGGTGCTTGCTATATGCTTGTTATAACCAGCAGCAGTGATGCCTTCTGTGGGGAATTTAATATCACTGTGCAGGAAAATAATGACAGGATTTTAGTTGTACTGAATCTGGTCCT
This sequence comes from Harpia harpyja, assembly GCF_026419915.1. Taxonomy (NCBI): domain Eukaryota; kingdom Metazoa; phylum Chordata; class Aves; order Accipitriformes; family Accipitridae; genus Harpia; species Harpia harpyja. The sequence continues at coordinate 11,539,880 of NC_068944.1, forward strand.
CAAGAGAGACTGATGGCGTTGCTTGTGCAATTCTAGACAGAATTTCCTCATTCTGGTTTCCCGTTGTAGTAGTTTAGAGACTACCTGCTAGTTTAGGAACAAATAGCATTGAAAGTCACCCTCCAGTGTTAATGATCTCATATTGTATACCCACAGTGCATTTATATGTGCGTGGGAAAACATTTAAATATTTAGGTTGATATGCATATTACTGTTTTTTCTAATCTAAGATAAGTTTTTTTAACCACAGAAAATAATGCAAAATGCATAGAGTTAACTAATTTTAACTGTTTCTCTTGTAACTCTTCTAACTCAAGTAATGGTTTTATTATTCAAGGGAAGTAGCACTTTGACTTTCTTGGGATCTGAACATAAAGACGAAACAGACGGAAAGAGTACAGACTACAGGCACATACACACATAGACATTTACATTTTCTTGAAATGAAGCTGAAAGCCCCAGTTTTGTCCAAGTCCACTCTTGATGCCCAAGATACTTTTCTAAGAATGGAGCTCATTTCTTGAATAAGTGAGAGAGAGAGACAGGTAAATAGACAGATATAGACACTTCTTCAAGAAAAACCAATAATGAGACAATTTATTTCATGAGGATCTATTCTACTCCATGAGCACCACTTAGCCCATGAAGTGGATCACAGTAGAAAAATAGTTTTACAGTGAAAAGACTATTGAGCAATTTCTTTTGAAGTCTTTCAAGAAAAAGGAGGTTGTGTTATTCATGCATAGAAGATTTGATTGCATTCACTTTATCAGCTGCTATGCAAAAAAATTTGTGTTTTAATAATAAATCACCTGCAATGAGCAAGAAAGATTTTATGTACATAACAACCTTGAAGTAAAATATATTAATGGACTAATACAGACATATTGCAATTGTTTCTGCTCATCAAATCTCTTATATGAAAGGATGACCATTTGCCTTTCCTTTCCAGTGATGATATTCAGTTTATCATCTGACCTGTTTAATCAGTTAGTAGAAAGGAAAGGACAGAAAATCTGATTTACATTCATTTTACATTTGTAAACATTTACAAATAATTAAAGCTAACATTCTATAATGGTACTGCTCTAATAACATTTTACATAATCATAGACATATTTTCCCCTGTCCCAGCAGAATCTTTTTTTTTTTTTACCTTTTTTTTTTTTTTTTCATAAAAATTGATCTGTCTTGATATTTTTCAGTGGCAGGTATTGTTCACAATCAGGCAAAAAGGGGTTTTATTTATCTGACCAGCTGTCATTATCTAGAGGTATGATCACCTACTTTATGCTCCTTCTATAGGAGATGACAGAAGAAGGAACATTAGGACATAATTTATCTAATCTTAAGGTTAATGTTTAGAATTAATCAGCTAAATGCTGTAGAACGGCCCATTTTTCCTCCTCTGGGTATGAAGGGAGCCCAGCACACCTAATTCAAATGAAGAAGTATGTGTTCTAGTTTCTGAACTTAACATGGTGAATACCACAGCAGGTGTCCCCAGTTGGATTAATATTCCCTTATTGTCCCAGTCAGCATCTAATCTTTATGGTGTTTTGTATTACCACTCCAAATTAATTCAAAGTTTTTTTGACTTTGACAGAAAGTCTCTCATAGTTCCACAGAGATATAGAGTGCTATTTAATAAATAAGAATATACTGTCAAAAAGGTGGCTAGTGTTCATCTAGCAGTACAAAAGAAATAAATTCTTAATTTCTGTTTGAATATTCACTTGAATACTTAATAGAATATATGTATCCCATTATATATGTCTCTGTAGCCCAATCAAATGTCATTCACAACGACATCATGGACAGTGTCTAGCAAAAAAGTTCTGGTGAATTGACTGAGCTCACACATTTCTTTGAAAAGCCCATAATTAAGGAATACTCCTAAAAAAGGTTATTGATCATGCTTTTTATGCATATTATTATTATCCTTGACTTTCAAGACAAAATCTATTTCACAGTAGACAGAATACATTCGACATTTAAAGGTTCTAACTGTTGGCTTTGACAGATATATAAAATAAGGATTAGTTGCAGAATGAGATAACAACCTTGGAATATAATGAGTAAAAAATAATTTTCAACAAAAGATTATACAATTTACTGCTCCTGTTGAAACCTTATGAGCTCATTTTCAGTTTATCATGGGTTGTACAAGATGGACATAATGACTTGACAATTATGCAATTTTATGTCATGACACTGCACGTGTTTTGCTCTTGACTATATGAAATAACCTAATACAACCAATTTGATAAATCCCCTCACAGAGGGAGTAACAAGCAGCAACATTCTGAGAATATTTTGGCACCTGTTGAAAGCCCTCCCAATGTACCAGGCTACCATGAAGTTAGGCTAGATTTAGGGAATGCCAATACCTTATCCTACAGTGAGTAAACTAGCTGGCAAGCTGCAAAGGTTCCCCTGCAGTCCGAAGAAGCACACCTAGTTCTTGTTTTCCTTCCATAGATGCTGAAGTACCATGAGCTATAGCTCAGTTGGTGTGACAATCATCAATGTTTTTAATCATTCTTCACAGTTCAAACATACTACAGATATTTGCAGTTGTGGACTTTCTGTAAACAAAAGAGAATAATAAACCAAGTTGGGGAAAAGATGATAGACAGAGGTACCTTGAGTTACATAGTTACAAAGTACAGGAATGGCAAACTTTGTCTCATATACAAAGAAAAAATATAGTAATGATGAATTCTGTTTTTTCCGTGAAAGAGCTTTCTGAGAAGATGTTATCAATATTCTATGAAACAAGGTTAAAAAGCAGGGAGCAATCCAGTAGTGGGAGTATAGCCTGGTGATGCTACATGGTGCCCTGCTGATCTCAGGCAGGTTGTCTTTTGCCAGAATACGTGATTTGAATCCCAAAGTTTATCCTGCTTCCCAGCTGTATGTCATTTTGTCCAAGAAGTAATTTGAGCATCAAGATTTTCAGATGCATGTGTCCAGAACACTACAATACATCATCTTAAAAATGAAAATAATTCATTTTTTAGCAGGAGTTTGATAACCATTAAATGAGTGAGCAATGAACAGCATAAGAGGCACTAGGGGTTTTAGTAATACTGACTTTAAAGACATCGGTTTATTCTTGCTGGAGAGAAATCTCACTATGTGAGGAATTTTGCCAGGAAAAACAATTTCAAATTAACATGAAGGGATACAGACTTTCTCTTATTAAATTATCTCTCTCTTTTTTTTTTTCCTTTTTTTTTTTTTTTTTTTTTTAATGAGTAGCAAGGAAATACATGTCCATTTATTTGGACAACTAAAATTTTTTAACTTTGGGTAAATAGTGGTCTCTATTCAGTTGACTCCAACTAATAGCATCCAACAAAACCATTTTCCTCTTCCACTTCCAGAGTTTCTGAATGTTTCCATTTAGCCCTAAGATATTATCAGCGCAGATTATGAGTATATAAAAAATATAGCACCTGAAATTCTAAGAATTGTATCCAGTTTTCACAGATCAGATGCAATACCTGCATATACATCATTAAAGCTGCTGCTATCCTTTATGCAATGTCAATAATTTCTATGAATAATAGCATTTTACTTTCTTCTTATACTTCATTTGGAGTTTATATTTTTCTTTCACTTCCCACATTTCCTCTCTTGTGAGCTTACCTGTCAGTCTCCATATTATTGTGCCTATCACTGCCTAGATTTCACTGTGATAAAATCTTTTCCCATATCAACACTTCTGATTTTTTCATTCATACAAATCCCTGTTCTGTGACTTCCAAAAAACCCAGATCTCTAGACTCTGGTACATGCAGAAAAGAACAGTCCTTCCTTTCATTCCTCCAATGCCTCAAATCAATTCAAAAGCACTATCTTATCCTGTTGAAATGTCTGCTAGCTATTAAAATTAAAATGATTCTATGATTCTGTAATGAAAATCCTCAAAAGACTAGAGATTTGTGTACTTAGCATAAACCTGGAAGATCAGTTCAGGCTCTTTACCACAGCTCCCACATATTGCAGTGAACAAGTCAAACACTGCCATATCCTTTAAAAGATCCACAGGCACACTGCTTAGTCTTGGAAATGCTTAAGTCTTTGTGGTGGTAACATTATCAGCAAATTGGCACCTGCCAAAATAATTTCTGACCTGTTATTTAGCTAATAAGGTGGTCAGAACCCAACCTATGTCAAAACTAAAATAGCCCGAAGAGAGATTTTGAGACTAAAGAGTAGACATCGGTCCCACATCAAGGCACAGCACGCACCAAACCTATGTACTTTATATACACTTGCTAAAGACAATCTATTACAATCTGCAGAAGCGATTTCATGAAAAGAAAATTTGAAAGCATAGAGAAACCTGGACAAGCATCAAACAGGTATTGAGTCTGAGACAAGAGAGGGCTTTCCCAGTGGGTACTGGGATGAGTAAGCAATCTGACAAGACTGGTTCAAGGATCCTCAGAAAAAGTACTGCTTTTTTGTTTTTTCTCCCTTGGTTGTTTGGGGTTTTTTTTTTCCCCCCAAAGGAAAGGCTCCGAGAAGCTCCTAAGACACCCAAGAGGGACACAACCACAGGAGGGTGGCACCGCCACAGAGGCACACATAGAAGCAGCCAGGTGAACACTGAGCCCCACTCCAGTCCTGCCTCTGTCAGCTGCCCAGTTGCTCCACAACACCACAGCATTTCCAGATCCTGTCCCTTGGCATCCTTTCTTTTTTTCCCAAGTAATTTCAAAAATTATCCTCAGGCTTACAAACCACTTACTGATGTCTCCATCATCCTATCATTGTGAATATGTTGCTTACCTTTGAAACAGCTCTTTAACTGTGCGAGAAAATGTATGTTGCTGTCCTGACACCCTATCTATGCAGATGAATCTGCTGATTGGCATGTAGTTGAATGATTTCAGTTTTTCACAAAAATCTGTCTGTGTGAATTCCATGTATTGATTATAGATGGTAAGACAAACAGTAGATGACATAAAATTATATTGCACCACTGTTAGGGTCTCCTTTGTCATGGTCTCTCTTTTTTGTACAAGCCTTTATACTGAGTGGTGTCCAGTATCCCTCCCAATTTGTAAAGCCTATGAACAGAAGCAAATCCATTCATCAAATTATTTCTTCTAAGGAGCTTTGTTGAAGAATTCATAATATGTTTTCAAGCATTTTTTTTGTGTTAGTAGTATGAAAGCTGCCATTACCAAAATTATTAAAGAAAAAGCTTGCTGAAAGCTGATTTACCAGGCTCTCTATTTAATTGCAATATATTATTACACGTAGATGGCACCAGCCTTTCTCCAGAGAGAAAGCTATAAGGCTAACTCTAGAGAAGGGTCGTGTTTAATGAGCCTGGGCTTTTGCCACTTTGCTGTGTACAATTTCTCCATAAAATAAAGCACAGCGTAAATATGTATTTCTCTATTAAGAGCAGGGGAAATAAGTTATCACAGTAGTTACGGCTGGCTTAACTTACTTGTTTCTTTGCTCTTGACTCAACAGGACTTTGAACTTCCTCACAGACATTTGCAGGAGAAAAAGAAACCTCCAGATGGGCTAGAATTACTAGAAATGAGCAGATGATTTTGTAACAGAAGCAGAACTGGTTGGATTTACCTCTGCAGTTTCAGCAGCACTCTGATAAATATCCTGATTTAACCTAGAGTATTTCCTAAAGACTGAGACCGGCAGGAAGATAACTCACAGTTTCACAAAAAGGCTTTTAATTGAACTCAGCCTTGATTGCATGGAGCAGTCAGTACACGTGGGAAATGACACAGCAATTGCATAGAAAGCAATCTGGAAGTAGGCACCTGAAGAGCTACGTCTGATGGTTATTCAGCACTTTGTGCTATAGCCTCCTTGCCTCTGAACTTCGTTCATCATCAGACTAGGGAAGGGGCAAAACTGATCTTCTGTTAGCTGTGTGCCTCCTGCATCATAGCTCCAGCCCCGGCTGTTATCGGAGGAACCAGGGGAACCTTAGTCTGTTCTAAGTTATGTTCATTTGCAATATCCCCCTTCTGAACATTTCCCTGATGAAGAATAACTGGAAAACAGCAGGACTGGGCTGTACTCCAGCCTTTTCCCAGCATTCGCCCCAAGTTGGAGACCACGTTTGCAGCCACCCTGCCAGGTCTACACCCAGGGAGGAATTCACAAAACTATAGTCCCTCTTCAGCTCAGGGGTGCTGTTGTCTGCACAATTAGGGACACAGAAATTGCCATATCAAATCAGAATAATGGACTGTCTAGTACAATATCCTGAGGCCAGTAACAGATGCTTTGGAGAAAAATGTTAAAAAGAGTCAGTGGTAGGTAAATGTGGAACACTCTGCTGGTAGAGAAAGTTTTTCTAATTTTTGTGGAAAATTAGGTATTACACACTATTTTGATATGGACCTCTGCTTACCTGTGATATTAATCTTGCCTTACAAGTGTTATGCTGAGGGAGACTAATAAGGAAAACCAATGAGTAACAATAACGGCCAAGAGGAAAGGCTGGCATAGGGAATACCAAAGATTCTTAATGAACTGTCACTGAGAAACAAAGGCTAGTCTGGTGTACACTCGGATGGCAACGCTGACTCTTTCTTGCCCAAACTTAGGATTAAATTATATATCAGACTTGAAAAATAATGATTTCAAAGGATGGGAAGAGAACTCGATTGAGAGGCTCGTCAGTAACACAAGTTTAACATGGAGCAAATCACCCCTGAAAACATGTTGTGAAAATTAAGCCATTTCTCTAAGATTTATGGGAGCACCTGACTGTGGAAAGGTTTGTGGTCTCCACTGTTTGGGGTGGGCTCCTGAAGCTTTTAGGTGTATCAATATTTCAAAATGTTTGCATGTTAGGTTCAGCTCTAGTTTACAGTGCGCCTCTGTTTCTCTGTTTCTCATGTTTTACAATACAGCAAGCTTCAAATCCAATTCAAACAAAGCCGAAAGGCTTTAATTCATGGTGTGGTGACATGTGGAAACACAGACACATAGTGAAGGTGATACATTTTCCTGGTTACTAGCTGACATGCCAAAGATATTCCAGTTTTCCCATGCACAAATTAATCCCATATACAGACCATTTCCAACTTTGTGAATAAAAGGCTGAGGAAGAATAGTATTGGTCGCTGTCATGGTTTAACCCCAGCCAGCAACTAGGCACCACAGAGCTGCTTGCTCTCTCCCTTCACAGTGGGATGGGGGAGAAAATTGGAAAGTACAAGTGAGAAAACTCATGGGCTGAGATAAAGACAGTTTAAGAGGTAAAGCAAAAGCCACGCACACAAGCAAAGTAAAACGAGGAATTCCTTCCCCACTTCCCATGGGCAGGCAGGTGTTCAGCCATCTCCAGGAAAGCAGGGCTCCATCACGCCTAACGGTGACTCGGGAAGACAAACGCCATCACTCCGAACGTCCCCCCTTCCTTCTTCTTCCCCCAGATTTATATGCTGAGCATGATGTCGTATGGCATGGAATATCATATATATGGTCAGTTGGGGTCAGCTGTCCCGGCTGTGTCCCCTCCCAACTCCTTGTGCCCCCCCAGCCTCCTCGCTGGTGGGGTGGGGTGAGAAGCAGAACAGCCCTTGGCTCTGGGTAAGCTCTGCTCAGCAATAGTAAAAACATCCCTGTGTTACCAACACCGTTTTCAGCACAAATCCAAAACACAGCCCCATACCAGCTACTAGGAAGAAAATTAACTCTATCCCAGCCAAAACCAGCACAGTCAAAAATCCAGAAGGAAGGCCCTGTTTCAGGCCTTCGACAGCAATAACAAACAGCTCCATCTGCTTTTCTGTCATTGTACTATCATCATTCACTATGAATCTTCACAACTGTCCACAGAAAATATAATCTTAAAAATATTTGCCTTCTGCAGAAAGGGATTTTACCGCATCTTCTTTTGGCTTCCCATAAGCAAGCCCCAATCCTATAGTAGCCTTGCCTACTGGGTTCCCATGGGGCATAGCAGCGAGGTTCTGTAGGACATTGCCTTCATCATGCCATGCTGCCAGGCACTTCACCTCCTCTGGGCACTGCTGGCTGGCCTCTGTATTTGGGGACCTTCCAGTCGCAGTTGTATATGATTACTGCAGATGTGGGCATATTATCCATCCCATCACCAGCTCTCCTCTGACAAGCCTGGGTAGCCATGCGAAGAAGACCCAGATGGATGGGATTTCAGCACAGAATACAAATCTTCTGAGGATCCAGCTGCACACTTGATGTTAACCCACGCTGAAATATGGGCTGCTGCTTCTATATTCATCTGGTCACTGCCTCTACCTACAAGGGTGGGATAAAACACCTAGTCCCTACTCCAACTATTTCTTGCTCACTTACAGAAGTGTCTTTACCTATGCTTGTAATGAAGAGTTATGTGGAGCAAACACATCAAATATTTATTTTTTGTCATTAGCATTAACGGTTATGACTCTGGCTGTGTAGAATCACTTTTCAAGGGGTTGATGCATGCGATCCTGGCACGTTTGTTTCTGTTTCACTGTTACACTCTAATTTAAAATTCTGGAATGGTTGGTTCTTTCAGCCTCAGCTGCAAATTAAACAATTGTCTCCTACATATGCCCCAATCACACAACAAAATACCCAGGAGAAAAAGAAGCTTTCATTATAGACACAGGGAAAAAAATACAATTGGCACTAAATGGTGTCCTGTAAGCCATGTTTCAGCCCAGAGCAAATTTGAATGGCTAATTTTGTGTCCCAACAACAACAACAAACCTCCAAACTAAGGTGAATTATATACAAGGATGTGACCTGTACCCACAGTAATAGTATTACAGATAACATCTTCAACTAGCTAATCTTAGTTTTTTGCCATATGGGGAACTGGTTTTAACTGTATTTTTCTTGGCTTTTTTGATACACTTTATTTATTTATTGGAACAGAAACTCTTTAGGTTCTCAATGTTCAATACTGTTTCTGTTCTCAGAGTAGGTTGGAGTGGGATGCACTGTAAGAGGATTCACAGTTTCTGTGTGTCTTTTGAATTTAAAAATATTTTTATACTTCTAAAAATATAGAAAACCAAGACAAATAAAAAGGTTTCCTTTAGAGATACCAACATACCATATATGATACCCCATATCATGCACAGATTGTATCATATTAAACAAGTGTGTTTTTCAGTGTGGAGCTCTATCCAGTTACATCAACACAGCCAAAAGCCTCACTGAGAAGAAAATGATCTAATCTAGCTACAGACTATGTTCCACATGAGATATCTCTGCTCCCTTCCCCCAAGAAAAACCCACCTGAGGTGCCTGAAAACCCCTTTATCTTGCACGCACATAAATTTTCTTGAGGCTACAAGACTTGCCTTCCTTACACAGCGTTAGAGCCCTGTCTGTGCCGAGGTGTGACTGAACTGGTTGTTGACAGTGCTGCTGCTGGTCAGTTCCCATGAAGCCAAACTTTCTGTTTGAAGCGCATCTTTCCTGACATGTCAGATCTGTGCACAGAAACCCAGAGCACAATCTGTCTGAATAAAGTGTGCTTTCTGACAGATAAATGTTTTATTAAGTTCTCCTTTGCGAAAGTCTCTCACACGGGTTATGTTGACAGGTACATGTAAGTTACCGTCCGGTTACATACTTTGTTCTAAAGAACTGTGGCTGGTACTTGATACATATGTTTTTTATTTTTCAACCAAAAAAACCCCCAAACCCCACTCCAAAACCCCCAAACCCTTTGAAACAATTTTCAAGTTAGTAGACCTAAAACCAATTGGTTGATGCTGTAAGGAGTTGTCATATGTGCTTCACTGTTCCCATAGCAACCTGTTAGAGGATAAAGCAAAGGCTCTCAGGGAGAAAACTCTGTCCGTGGGCCCAGATGCTGCAAAATGTTGCTGAACGTACCCAGAGGGACAGAGCAGGCCAAAGAACATTCTGAGCATATCCTGGATTGAAGATCGCTGTGGAAAATGTGATATAATTCACAGGAAAGCCTTCACAAAAATATCAGAAGAATGTCAGTGCTACTGGGGAAATAGCAGGAGTGGCAATAATTTCACGGGTATCTTTCTGAGGCTGTCAGAGGACTAAGGTTCAGTGCTGTGTAGATGTTATAGGGAGGGAATGCCAGAGCATGGATGTTGAAGGGCACAGATCCACTTAAGACCAAAAAGTTTATGGAACCCCAAATACCAGAAAATTTGGGCATCTAAAGCTAGTCACCAGGACTGACCACTGGCTGTATACCTACACATTTTCAAAGGTATGGAATATCTGCAGAAAGAATTGTAGTTTATTCAGCATGCTTACCATTTAACAGCCTAAACATGCACTTAGGTACAAACTCCAAGCAGCAAGGTTGGAGAATTACACCTGTACATTTAAAACACATCTAATTGTTAACCTGGAGTTTCAGTGCAGCACAGACTTCCCATAGTCAGTTTTGCTGCAAGCAGCAACTCAAGCTTGCTGATAGGTGAGGCCACACTCTGGATGGATTTGTTTGGGGGTTTTTTTCCTTTTTTTAACCGATCATTAAAAATAGAATACATATGTCTGATTAAAACATATAAAGAAACAGTTGTTTATGAGGAAAAATGGACTATCTTGCTGAATCATAGACACATCTGCATTCTTTCATCCTCTCTGGAATACACTTCTTTATTCCTGAGGATCTTTCATTTGATATCGTTTTACTCCATCTAATACAAAAATGTAGTTGAAGGCACTGTTCAGAAACAGGTGTCTGAGCCCTTGTCACAAACAGGATGCAATGACTAGCAGCATTAAAGCAGCAGGTGGTGGTAGACCACACTGAGATGGTTATAGAATTCTTATCAATTTCCACTAAAAATGCAGTGTTGGTGTGAGATTTTACTTCACTCTTACTGCATTAGTATGAGGAAAAGTAATAATGCATTGGCTAAGTGGTAAGACAAATACAGATGGCTGTAAAATGGAAGTAAAAAAAAATCCACATAAAAAATACAAATACATTTAAAAAAAAAAAAAAGACAAAGGGCAGAGATTGCCATGAGAAATAGAAGAGACTGAACATAAAATAAGTGTTAAGACCACTCAAATTTCACAGAAAAGGTATTTAACTCTTCCTATTTGTAGAAGTTTAATATCTTGGAATCTATTTTGAAGTATTTTTGCCTGCGAAGACAGTAAATTTTGTAACATTTCACAGCGCAGAGTCATTATGGGATATTAGTGAAAATAAAATTGACTCTCATAATCTTTATTCATGTGAACTTCTAAGTTTGTCCTACACTAACTTCCTACTTTAATGGCTTAATAGTCTTGTTCAGCATCCAAACTGCAGTGCTAATCAGCCTATACTTGGAAACTTCTAAATTTAACTGAAGTCCTGGGAGATAACAATACAAAATAATTTCTAGTACAAGGTTTCAGAACTGGATTTGCTTTCTTGCTTACTATGTGTGTTTAATGTAGATATTTTGATACAGACTTTCAGAACAAAAAATATTTGTGTATAATATATATGACACTGTATATAAATATGATGAAAGATTCATGCCTTTTTGAATGGTTTTGCTCTAACACTGTAAATTTTAGTCAACAATCAGACATAACCATCATGTCCCAGCACACTACATGACTACAGATTCGCTTCTAGTCAAACTAAGTATGTTCCTTCATGATATGCCCAACATTGTGAGTAGTAACAATCCCAGTGTTGACAATCTATACTTGAACTTTCTGCTCTAATAAAAAAAAAAATCTGATAAAAAGCATATTTTTCACCTTGATGAAGTGATGGAGTGAAAAAAGTGTAATATCCAGTAAGACTGTTATGGCTGGTTCATAAAAGACCTGCCTCGTGAGAAACCTGACTGAGGACAACATGACAGTTTGTGTCTTGAGAAACAGTTCTGTGCCTGAAATAGGAACAGGTTTGCTTGGACCTTAATGTCGCTGGAAATCCAACATGAATTTCTGGAAAAAACAGAGAAACTTTTTTTTTTTTTTTAAATGTTATTGAAAATCCACGAGAGGAAATACTGTGGCATAATTTAAGAATCCTCACTGAAGATATTCTAGGTGACAGGCTGTTGCACTGTTTTTTTTCTGGTTTAATTTATAGCTGGTTTGGGCAAATAAGCTATGATATGTATATCTCATCATATATGAAATATATCAATCGCTATATTATATATAATTAATGTAACTACAGATTGCTAAACTAGATTGCACTTTGCACTCCCTTCACACATGTAAGAGAAATTACATCAGATGAAAAAGAAAAACCATTTTATGTGGTGAACCTGAAGGAAAGGGGAACAAAAGCAGCTACATTCAGCAAATATGTTCTGTTTCCCTGGTTCAACTATTGCTGATTCAGTGCTGGTAGCACTCACATGAAAGATACTGAGCTTTGCTCCAGCATTCAAAGTAGTCACAGAATCAGCAACCCCCTCCCCCCCCCCAAAAAAAAAAAATCAGGAAAGAACTTTTAATTTCACTAACAAGAGCAGGAGCTGGGAGTTAAAAGTCAGAAAGATCTCATTTTGTAAAATGTGTTACTTCCCCCTCTACCTTGGGTACATGTCTGGGTGATACTGTTCAGACTATAAGGGCTTCCTGACATTTTCAGTGTGGAGTCAAATTGCCTACTTCAGATCACAGCTTGGACTTGAGCAAAAGGGAAATCCAGTATGAACTTTTTTTTCTTCTTTTTTCTTTTTAAGTGGTACTAACAATCCAGGTAAGAGGAAAAGCTCTATGACTACCTTTTGATAATGCTCCTTACAGATACCAATAAAATACATTGATTTTTTTTTTTAGGCCAACAGTCTTGGAGGAATGTGTGAGGTGACGGTTAAGCCACATCCACAAGTGGTTTATCATCAGCCGCATTCTGCGTGAAGGGGTATAACAGCACTCCTGTTGTTAGTTACTGCCAGAGAAGCTGCTTCCTTTCTGCTGTTAGGAACTGCCTTTCATTTAAAATATGGTTCTGGTTACAGTATACTTGAAGTGTCTGAGACCTTCTCACGCATGAAGTACAAGTGCAAATTTGGCATCAGAGCAGACTGTACAGATTGTCAAGATGAGGAACAAAACCACTTCTGTAGAAATACTTCCGCCCCAACCTGCCATCTAATTTATAATTGTCGTCTGCACTGCTACTGTTTTGGCTTTTCATTGCATCATCTCAGCTTTGCTTTCAAAGGCGTGCACACTTATCATCATCCTGCCCCATTCTTCCCCTTTTATCCACAGCTGCCTTTATATTTGGGTCCTTCCTTCTTTCTTTGAGGCAAGCAACCTCCTCTTCATTTTCCTCTCTCTCAAACTTCATGGCTGGGTAGGTTTCAACTGCCCACCTTTGATATAATTTTCTCCTCCTCGTTTCCTGTCTCATGAGCAGCTGTGATAAAAGCAAAATAAAGTCATGCTGACAAGATACATTCAAAACTGAAAAGCTACACACATGGTTGCTATGTGCTTCATTATATTAATTTAACTTGGAGAAGTGTGTTTTTAAAGGCACATGGGTGATAGCTGGCCAGTTCTGTGACCTTCTTTGCTAGTGGGGTGTTTCCGAAAATTGTCATCCACTTATTGCTATGGCAATGAATATTCCTCTTTCAAAAGTGGTATATTATTAACAGCAGGTAATAATACATACAAGTAGCTGCTTCCCTGCCTCCTCAAAGTGCTCTCTAAAACATCACTCGTGACTTGCCTAAAATGTCACTGTTTTTGCAATACTTAATGGCATTGTGATGTTTTTTGGAACCTGTATAACAAGACTCAAATAGAAATGTTCATGAGTAAATTGTGTAAATCGTAGACCTTTCTTTGATGTTTTGATTTAATTTTGCTGGTTATATCCATTGCAGGAAAATTCAGTATTACATGTGACAAAAATGATTACTCTGCAAAAGTCTCTGCAGACATATTGCAGCCCCTCGTACTGTTTGTATATTATCCCAGTAAATATGAGCAACAGACCTATGGCAGTATTAGACTTTTCAATGTAGACAGTACCAAAACGGTGGGACGCTCATGTTACCAGTGCCTCACCATAAGGGCAACACAAATCCTGTGCCTGTTTACAAACAGCCCTGCACACTGCTGCATCGCGCCAGCCCTGCTTCTGCCTCCGCACCTCTCAGGGTCTACTACTAACACTACCCGTAGAGCTGCTATTCCTCAGAGCGACAAGATGAGTTGAAAATGAGGCATGATCCCTCCCTTCTCTGAAAGCAGGACTCCTTCTTTCTGGGTGCCAGGGGGGGAAAAAAAGGAGTACAACCAGTTGCAAATGGTGAGGGACGGGGTTATCCCTGTGCCTCCCATAGGCAGGGCGTAGGAAGCCCTGTACTCTGGAGGACCAAGGAGAAGGTCACCACCTCGTACAGCAGTTTCTGCCGCACTGAGGTTCTCCAGATCAGATTTCAGCTGAGCCCAAAAAATCAGATGCCTGGATGGAAGAATGAAGGATAACCACCCTCAATTACTGTCTAATAATTACTGCTGTCAGTTCAGATAGATAAGATGCAGTTACCTCAATGTCTCAGTATCCTTTTAGCTTCAAGGTTTCTCACTGGGACTTTTCCCAAAAATTATAACTACGGGTAGTTTAAACACATAACAAGGTAAATGAAAGCAAGTAGCAATAATAAAAAGTTACAACAAGCCCACTGAATTTCCTATAACATTTAGCTTTTCAGGATTTTAAGGCTTGCACTCCAGGATTGTAATTACAGTCAGCAGTGACCCTCCATGACATATTATTCTATTTCATTGAGTTCTGCCATCAAAATACCCATGCAGACCTAGGAAAGAGTTGCATCAGTGTTAGCAGAGAGTCTTACTGCGAAACTTCTATTGGAAAGCAGTCAGATTGCACCATGTTTGTAATGTATTAATGAAAAAGAATGTTATGATGTTATTTATGCTCTAAACTCTGTTTCTGCATAAAGATGATCCAGTAATACAAAGTATCGTATCATAAATGATGAAACATTCTTTTTTGTATGCACCATCAATCTCTCAGAAATAATTATAGTTCTGAGAATGATAGGGTAGCACTTGTTCTAGGCTCTCAGGATTTTCCTTAGGCAGTTGTTCTCTCTATTGTCAGCTCTGTATGTTGATTTCCTATGTTTTTCCTTCACATTCAAGTTCAGTTTAGATTCAGAACAACCCCACTGATTTGCACAGGGATAAGATTACAAAGGCTTGCACAAGACCTTGATTTTTTTTGCCTGCTATGTATAAATGCTACAGGGATTTATGGCTTTAAGCTTTTAACACATTTTGATAGAGACTATCATATGGAAAAAAAAAAGTCTCAAATAACAATACTACTACTAGCATCTTTTTGCTTCTTTATTTAATTTGTCTTTCAAGGTACATATGTGAAATAGGTATTGTTTCAACCAATTAATATCTAGTACTGAACTGAGAAATAAGTTTGGAAAGATATTATGGACCCAAAATGGAAGATGCTGAAGGAAATGCCCAAGATGTAATGGTATATTCTTATTTTACATTAAAGTGTTTAGAGAGTTTTAGTAAAACATATAATTTCATTTTTCCCAGAGCACTAGTGTATGACAATCTGAAACTAGTGACTGATGAAAAAATAGAAGAGAAACTAAAGAGGTGATAGCCCAAAATAACATGTAGTAGACAGTATTAAGTAAGAACCAATAGGCTAACTGAATCATTGCAATACAGCTAAGCTACTGAAAGCCTTGTGAAAAATATAAGTAAACTGCTTTCACCAGAATTTGGATGGCGATAGAACATGATGTTCTAGCACTGCTTAGGAACAACTGCTTTCTGACTAGGCTTACCACCTAGGCCTGTCTTTTGTAATCTAGATAAAAAGAGCAAGAAATCAAAGTAAAGAAAATAAAACGTCAACAAATAATTATTTTCAGGTCAGGGAACATAAGATAACTATTCTAAAAACATCATAAATCAGATTACTCTGCTTATGTCTAAACTCATGCAGATTTCTTTGACTGTAGGAAACCTTGCCAACTACAGTTTGTTAAAGCTTATAATGAAGTACTAGACAATACTAAATCATTGTGTCCAGATTACATCAAAACGTGGTCCCTGCAAGCAGCCAGCTCTGAACAAATTTTGGTGTAGGAGCTCAGCCTGCAAGAGGGCTGAGTCAGAGAGAAGAGCGGCCTGGAGACACATCCCACCAAAGAGAAAATTACTGATGGCTAAAGACACACAGGAATCTTCTGTTCCTTCAGGGTTTTTTAGAATTAAGTCATGGAAAGACCCTTATTTTCTGACCTCCTTTAGCCATGCCTAAAATTTCTGTGTCATGATGTTTAGAACTGCAGCACATACTTCTTTTGTCTAAACTGGCCCTTGTTAAGTAAGGTTGTGAGACATGGCTCAGTGCTTTTGGCAATCAGGCATTATGTTAGATTACACAATTTTTTTAATGTTTGTCTGTACATTAATTATAGTGATGAATGGCCTGAAGCCACTAGTGGGAAAGAGTGTGTTTGCATCATCAGAGAGAATACATAGAGTGGCTGTTGGGTAAGTGATTCAGAAATTATTAACAGTACCTTGATCAGAGCTATAGACTGCACTTAGTTAAAAACATCCCTTAAAATAGGGCATTATTTAGGATTCCAAGAAAGCAGAGATCCTTAAAGGAGTCCTTTTAGGCCACAAAGGGGATCCAGAGCCCAATCTTACAGTGATGTGCTAATTCAAAACTACCATTGATACAAATCTTCGCTGTCTATAGAAGCAAATAATCAAGTTTGAACTGTTTGTAGCTTACCAGAGTGACTCAACCAGCCTGTGGCCTGTACCTTTCCCTCAAGTATGGATGGATTGCTTTGGAGACATATACTCTTGGGCCAGGATTTTCTTTGGTTTCTGGGAAATGAGGGAGATACTACTACACCTGTGTAGATCAAGTGTGCTGAATACAGGTGATTATTCTTTTCACCTGCCAGGGAAGGAATTGCAGAAAATGGTCCTTGAAGGAACAGGCTCTGTCTCTGTTTCTCTCCAGCAAACTGCTTAGGTGAGAATGCAAAACTTCATTAGTTCATGAGGAGAGAGAAGTTAGAGCAAAAACCAGGCTTCAGTCCAAGCCCTAATTTAATATAGCTGAGCTTTGGAACGCTTTGATCTGAACTCTCGCTCATAACATCTCCCTCATAACCATCTTCCTTGTTTCATCTTCATTATATTTTGTTCTAGAAAATAATAAAACTGGTGTGTGACAATGCAATATTTTCAAACTGAAGAATACAACTGATATAAGAAACATCTGCTCTGAAATCTGTGATGAGAATACTACGTGCCAACAAACCTAATGAAAAGCACAAGGCAATTGCTAAGCCTAATAACATTTTACCTGAATGGCTCATCTTTGCATAAACACCCACCCATGCAAATATAACATCACAGCTGGCCCAAACCCTTCTAAGAAAACTGTGAAAGGAACAATTAAGTGAATATCGCAAACAGTTGCCTGTCCAGACTGGGCAGCTATTAGCCAATCAACATCTCAACATTCAATCTTTGACAAGTAATGAACACTGTCTATATGCAAAAATGAGACTGCAAAGTCTACAAAGTGACACATTTTTTCCTTACATCTATGAATTACCTAATGTAATCTTGCAAACTGAAAAACCTTAAAGAAATAGGAATAGTCACAGCAAAATCAGTTCAGATAAACAATCAGTAGCAAAAGCCTCCATCCCAATCTTAAGTCCTTTTTCTTAATTTTCCATAAGATTATTAGCAGTTCATTGGTTTTTTTTCCTCCAGAGGCATCCCTCTCTTCTTGGTTTTGACTAGGACAGAAGTCTCAAAATATTATCTGGAAGCAACCAACCACCCAGATTCTTCCCACTCTACACAGGTTTTAAACAGAACGGCAATGGGGAGAATCAAATTGGTAGATGCAAATACACACAAAGAAAGGGATTTGGACCTTTTCTTCACAGAGCTTCTATTAAATTGTGACAAAACTATTTCCTCGTGTGCAACCTTTGGGAAAATTAACAGTAGGGAGAATTGTAAATGCTGTAAGAAGTTTTATTGTCAGAATTACATATTAAAGAATTATGTAATACAGTTGTACAAATATTCTGAAGACAGTTTATCAGCAAACCTATCCCATTCATCAGAACAATCCACTGTGTGTATCTGTGTGTATTGATACACATATATATACATATTAACACATATAGTGTGTGTCTGTTCAGTGTAGAGTTACATTAAGCTACCTTAACAGAATATCCAGCTCTCCTGTTCTTTTCATCTTGTCCTTAGAGTTTAGAAGTTTCACCAGCTTTCTGGTTTTCTTTAGTTCCAAATCACTAAGCTTTTCAGTGCTCCTGATTCTTAAATTTGTGTTCCACACCTTCCTTTCTGCCTTGATGGGACTAATGGACTCTGTAAATCAGAGTCTGTAATGGAGACTGATTACAACTGCAGTTATGAAATCAAGATTGCAACTTTAAAATATGACATTGATAATGGTCTATAGCTGATTTATAGTTCATTATTATTGCTCCTGTTTGTAATGCATTGTGAAGAAAAAAGCATTAGATCAATGGGTATTTGTCTGAATATGGAGAAAATAAAAATTCATTAAAGTTCTCATATGTGGCTGTATATAAAATTACATTAAATAAATCCACACACTTTTAAGACATCAGTTGTTCTGTGATTTCTTTGGCAGGATTTAACTGGCTACTCCTTCTTATTTTAATAAATGCTACTCAGAATAATAAAATACTTAAAGCATAATCACCTTTTCCTGCATTTCAATTTAGTTAGCTAAATAAAGTCAGTGATGAAATGGTAGTCTGAAAAGTATAAGCTGAATCCTGTATGTCCTTGGTAACATCAAAGTAGTATCACTTATCTTGCATTTTAACTTGTATGAAAACACACTACATTGCATGTTATAAGGCCAGCTTGGAGTTGATTGGTATCTGTTTCATGACTCCATTTGATTCAGTTTCAGAAGTAGATGATCAGTTAACGCTGATAGCGTTAAAAATTATCAGTCTACTTTATTCTAATAAGGCATGATCAATTATATATACTTTAAAGTCCAATAAATCGCCTGCCTGATAAACTGAAGATTCGTCTTTATGTTCCTAAAGAATTCAGAATTGATGAGGGATGGATATAGCTCATCTGATCAGAAATCCCCGGTCTGTGTTTCACTATCTTTACTAATTCCCCCAATAATTCTGAATTACATGCAAAGTTTCACTCTTCATCTTCAACATCTTCACAGAATTTTCTCACATTACTTCTATGAACTGTTTTCTCTTCCCCTGATAGTTACATCCTACTGGAACAGTCAGACCATTACCCTCAAGACTGAATCTTGGGACAAAGATAATATTGTTCATAACTGACATAGAAATTTTCGTCTTCTTTCCAGGTGATGCCCCTTTCTTTTTGATTATAGTAACTTCAGTACAAAGTGAAAACCTAGCTAGACCTTGCCTTCCTATCAAACTCCCGCAGAATCACACAAATAAGAAAGGCCAGTTACTGCAGGTCAAAAAAAAAGATAAATACATCCTATAATGACCATTACAGAACAATTCTCACATATCTTTGTATTAGAAGAATTGCAGCTGTTGTGAAAAGATGGATAGGTGTATAGTATGCTTGATATCATGCAGTACTGTACCTTTGCCAGATTTCTCCCTGCTTTATTTATACCTGAGTTACTCAGACATATACAAATTTCTTACCCTTCGATTGCTTACTACTATAACTTCAAATAATATTTAAGATTATCCCTTTTGTAAAATCAAGTAGCTATTTAGAAACAGGCTAAATTGTCCTCACAGTCTTTACAATCTGTTGAATGAAATCAAACCTATTGTTGTCCTTATGTTACAGGGAACTCTTCTTCATGGTAAAAATACATAGTAGGTGATAAAATTAGATGTTATAATTTTTACTGCCACAAGTTGTTGGCTACTGTGTTGCCTATGAATGCTCATTTTACAACACCGATAATTATGATATATTGTATAAATGAATTCTTTAATATTACAGACTTTGCTCATTTCTACTTCTAACATTTGTTTTCTTTATGCTTCTCTCGTGTATCACTTTTGGGGAAAATAATATTGATTGACATAATAGCAATTTATTAACATATTATATAGTACATGCCATTGTGAAAATCAACTTCAAAGAAAATTATGACCCCAGTTTAGCATAACAGATTATGTTTAAAAAAATCAAAAAGGCTTAATTAGTTATTAGGTTTAAAAATGCACACAGCTATGTTGCTGAACTGAAATCTAATTTTGTTCCATTATTCATTTTATGTCTCTGTGAAAATAAAAAGTGTCATGAGTCAAATACTGTGTCTCAGTGCATACATTTTTACTGATGTCAGAATGGGGCAAGACAGAAACAATGAAGTGTAGTAGAACGATTTAGAGAAGACTGATATGAATTAAGTTTATCTCAGCCTTCTTTAGTTACTGCTTTTCATATGCTTTATGTGTCCTTTAGTCTGTGGAGCAGTGCTTCTTAGTAAGCCTCATCCACTCAAATTAACAGAAATCAAGTGAATACAGTAACCCCATCTTTCTTTTTTTGTTGGCACTCTTTGGTTTCAGAGGCAGCATAAAGAGCAACTTAAACTTCTTCCAGTTGCCATCTTGCTTTCTGGAGAAATTAACATCCAGGGAAATTTAAACTCCATGCTTCTAATCAGTGCTGGGGTTTTGTTTTTCTCTTTTTATTTCTGGTAGCATGCTGTGATTGGTGACCCATCAGAGTTTACAGTCTCTGTCAAGCAGGATTAAAGCTAGGCAGTGTGTTTATCTGCACAGCAGCCACCCTGGTCACGTCCTTAATCTCGTTATGCAAACAGTCAAAAGCATGGCCGTTTCCACTGACCTCATGGGAGTATGACTCCAAGAGACTCAGCATGGGGAGGGGACTTTGCATCATATGATGTCGTCATGGTCACAGGGAAATTCTGAGGCTTTATTGACACTATGGCTATGTCCTCTCCCAAGTCTTGAAAGAGTGTCTGCCAAGCACCTCCCCATTGAGGTCAGCTATGGCAGCGTATCAGCCGTTCCATTCTGCTATACAACTTCATGCAGAATAGACTACAAACTGAGATTACAGACTAGTTTCGACAGATGACAGCTCTCTGTTAAAAGGCAGCAATATTGGGAAATGTTTATACGTCTCATCTGTTTTAGGCAATATTTTATTACACAATAAATGGCCTTATAGGGCCAGATTTATTATTCTTTTTAATCCTTGAAGATGCAGGCAGATTTACAGTGTAGTTTTCTCAACTGCTTTAATAGATTGCACTGCTCCTATCAAACAGAAAACCTACTTCAGCACTTTTGGAAGCACCAGTAAGGGTTTGCCTGCTGGCAAACATAGAACACCCCAGGCACAAGGGATGTTGTGGGGAAGTAGGAAATACTTATGAAAGCATGACAGATGATACACAAATAACTCCTTGAAGTGATAAAAGAGGATCCTTGCTTATTTGGCATCAATTCATAGTTCATCAGTGTCAGATCTGATAATCTTTTGTTGATATTCTCCATAAATTTTTTTTTCTTCAATTTGAATAACGATATTGAAAGGAGTTAATGTACATTGAATTTTCTAGTAAATTGCTAGTTTGGGGTTTTTTTGTATGCCCATAAAAATTCTGATTAAAATCCATACAGTTGTTCATGGTCCACAGCATACATATCATAGTTCTCATAAACACAGTTGCTCATTTACAGTTTCATACACCTAACAATGAACGTGCAAGAAAAGAAATCTGATGTAGAATGCACAACACCAGAAAGCAGAAAGTATAATGATTTCTTTTTAACAATTTACATTCTTACAAGATTTAACAAGGAAATTACAATTGTCATCTTGCATTCAGCACAACATTCTCCCACTAAAAGTTATGACTTGGTAGGGAACATTAATTCTGTGCATAATCAATATCTTTGCTTTAGAAGAAGTCAATTTATTCTTCATTTACTATAACATAGAGAATAGTAAAAGACATGTCAGTTTTAAAACTTCATAGAAAAAAATCCATGGGCAGCAAACAGTAACTGTCTCCAAAACTGAGGACTGGCATGGAAATGAATTTTCTTCTTCCTAGTTCTTTCTTTTTCAACTATAAGGAAAAGAAATCATTATGTTTATAATCTAATTGCTTCTTTTAAGAAAAAAATTTCAAGAAATGTGAACAAACAATTAAAATAAAAAAATCTTCAGCCTGTTGTCTGCATTTATACACACCACCACTAGCTATGTAAATTATTACAGTACTATTCTGGCACTTACAGCATGTCACATGGTATATATGGTTAAATGTAACAGGATACTTTCCAAATATTTTATAAGAAGAAGAATGTGAGAGAGGGAGAAATAGAAATTTTCTAATTTGCAATGGTAGAACATGCATCCTCATCAAGTTCATTTTGTGAGCTGGAAGTTCATCATTCCTTTTTACTACTTAAGGCCACTGAAAAGATTTAATTTGTATACATAGTTTTAAATAGATTGGTTTCACTCTGTTTAAAAATTCATGACTAAAAGTTCTGAAATTTTCTATTTATGCAGATTGTAGGATTTCCCCATACTACACATCTGGAAAAAAAAAAAGCAATGAACTAAGTGTTGAAAGCTAAGAGTGAATTTCACAATGAGGTAAAAGAGTATAGAAATGGTTAAAGGATTAAAAAAAAGAGGGGGAAGGGAAGGAAAAAATATGAATACTGAATTCCTTTTATCTAGATTAATATACCTTATTTTAGAACACCTTTTACAGAGTAAAGAAAAGTACTTTACACTCTGAAGTATCTATGGGGTAAGGCTGGTATGCACTGGGTGAGAGAAGAGCAAAATCCTGCTGGAAATCTGTCCAGCTCCCCCTTCCATGGATGTGACACCACTACCAATACCAGCCAATTCCAAAGGGAAAGAAAAAAAACCCCACTTAATATTTTTTTGTCACTGAGTAAACTCCTAGTGACTTGACATGTTATAAGTAAAACATGACCTGTCTCTATTTAACCCCCATTTATGAATTAAAATGATTATGGTTTTGCTGCTATGATGATAAAAAAGTTAGTCATACTCTACTGATTCTGATATAAATGACTGTCACTTAGACAGTTCTGCAAGAAACAATTTTCTATTGTAGTTCACTGAAAGAGTTCAACAATTTTCTCTTGCTGAATGAACATTACTCATGATTCCAGACCAAAGAGCATGTCCAGACAAAATGGGCTCAATCATATTGTTAGGAAGGAAAAACTTAGATGCAAAATTAGCATATGCCCAATGTTTGACTCAGAACCTGCTATAACAAAATCCTCTATGATCTGAGCTAATGAATTAGATTCAACAGCAAAGAGCTTGGCTTACACTTCCTGCAAGGCATAAAGAACAATATAAGATGCCTGCTAAGCAGTAATATGTATCCTTTGAAGAGAACCCCACTCTGACACTCTTGTATCTTAAGTTTGAGATAGGTTGAATTTGAAGCAAAATCTTCTTTATACTAATTCTTTAAATTTTAACTAAGGATCTTTAAAATGAAGTGTAGGAATCTCTACAATTGGACCCAAAGACACTGTTTGTGTGGAAAGAGATGTCTGAGACCAGATGTTCAAGGGAGTTACACATACATATTCACACAAATGTAAGTACTACTGAGGATTTTTAAAAGCTAAAAAGAGATAGCTTTTAAAGATTTTGTCCAAACTGTTATAATCAGATGCTTAGCTCTGCCTACAGTATTTAATGTTGCTTAAGTGTTTTCATTATCATGTTAAGAATTTTCGTGTGCTTCATCTCTTAGCCTTTGAAGACAGCAGTATGGGACAGCAACCTTAGTATCTGTGCTCAGAAAAGATCTCTGGCAAGTTTTAACACAGTCATTTCAGGCATTTTAGTAAGATTTTATAAAAAATTATAGTAATTATTGAAGTGCTCAAATATCTTGAAGGAAAGAGTCAGAAAATTTAAATCTGAGAAATAGCCCTCTGCTAAGGAAAATGCCATTCAGTATTCCATAAACCAGTGAGTTGTCAGAAGCCCTCTGAAAATCCTCTTTTCTGCATGCAACACAAATGTTATGATTGCCAAGAGAATTTTAAAGCGTTGTTTTAAAGGTGGAGGAGAAAAACACCCCACCTGGAATACCGTACCACAAGAAGAACAACAGAGATTAAGTGCAGTACTGTTGGAACAAACCCATATTATATGTAAGCTGTTCAGGATCCATGCATAGCAAATGTATCATCTGCTTTTGAAATGTCATCTGTCTCTATTAGACCTTTGTCAGGTGGAGAATGAAATCACATACAAAGCAAGTCTCTTAAGAGAATGTGAGAAATGTAAACTGAAGCATTTTCTTTCCCATCAACAGGACAAGGCAGCAGATTCGACATTTGACATCTCTTCATAAGGAGCCACACAGAGAAGACGAGGGGCAACAGGTACAAGTTGCACTTGGAAAGATTTCATCTTGACATAAGGAAGAAATTTTTTTACAGTGAGAGCAGTCAATCACTTGAACAACCTCTCCAGGGACGTGGTAGAGTGGCCATCGCTGGAGGTTTTCAAGATGCAATTAGACAGGCTGCTAGATAATCTCCTCTAGGCTCCCTTTCCCATGGAAGGTTGGACCACATGATCTTCTGAGGCCCATTCCAACCTGGGATGTTCTATGATTCTGTGATTATAATTTACATAGATTCACCTCATGTGACTAGTACAGGCTACATTTCTGACATATCCTATCAAAATAAATGTCATCGCAAACAAATTTTAGATCTTCTGTAGGTAATGGAAAATAGGATACCTGGAGACTTCCTGGAGTAAATGGGCTTTGCAGTTGCACTGCCAGAATTGCAAAAGCACCAGAGAGCAAAATCAGGGTAAGACCCCTTAATTTTGCAAAGCTCTCTCCAAACAAATAGCTTAAGGACTTAAATAAACCATCGGCAAAAAAAATCTGGTTCATTTTGTTTTGGGTAAAACTTTCATCCCATTTAATATGCCACTCGGTTTTGATCTAAGGTGGAGTCCGGCACATGGAAACGAGTGCTTCAGAGGGGATCTTCAGAGGTCTGAGGCGTGCAGCCCACCAGGCTGGCAGTTAAGCTGGGAAATCACAAATGCTCAGAAAAAAATTACGGCTGGCCTACATACACAGCACAAAAATGAACTCTGCGTATGAAAATCAGGAAAATAGACAAAATAGATGTACTGGGTGCAGGTGCCCAGGTGCTGGCAGTGGGGACCTGCAGGGCGGCCTCTGTGAGGAGAGGCCAGGGTGGCCCCAAGCCGGTTCCAGCCAGTTCCAGCCGGTTCCAGCCAGTTCCAGCTGGTTCCAGCCACCTCCAGCCAGTTCCAGCCAGCTCCAATGGACAGCTGAGGGGAGCTGGGGGTGTCTCTGAGGATGACTTCCCCAAGTACTTAAGTATTTGTCTTCTTTGTTTCTCAATACCCAAATCAGTAATTAAATTTATTGGCAAGGAATTAAGTTAAATTCCCGAAGTTGAGTCTGTTTTGCCCACGACAATAGATAGAGCATAATTTTGTTTAAAGATCAGTTATTTGAATTATGTTTGCCTGAAAAATAGAGTAGATCTGAATTTCATTTTTGCCTCTAATGGGAACTTGTCTTTACGTATGAGCAGCCTAGAACTATCAAGTTCGTTATTAATATCTTGCATTTTTATAGAGCGTTTCATACCGAAGTATCCCAAAATATTTTACAAATTACAGCCTACTGGTCATCCAGCTTCCTGCCTTTTACAGCATCTCCAGCAGTAAAGCGTAAAGAATAATTTTGGCAATGGAAATGACAGGCATATTTCATTTAACATAATTTTTCAACTGCTTTTGGAAAAAACCCCACACTGACTGCCTTCCAGGAACAAGAATTCATCACTGGAAAATTACCCCTAATATCTTCTCAAAAAGAACATTTTGTGGAGTCAGTACATCTAGAAGCGGTAATGGGAGCTATGTAAGCCGTGCCTCATGTGTCTCTGCAATGAAGGCAGCTGGAGCTCCCTGAGAGAGAAAGGAGATTGTGCGGCAGCTGGGGCTCAGATGCTAGATAAAGGAAATCTCTGCCAGACGTCGTGATGCTGAGAAACGACTGAGGAGTTCAGAGAACTTTCTCAGCAGTGAAAAGCCACTTCAGATGGCCCATGTGTGCTGTGAGAGGTGGCCAGGGGAGAACTATTCTGTGCAAACAATTTGGGGTCATTTGCCACCCAGACAAGCCATTAAACAGGGTGCTGTGTTATTATCACCCTATAGCATGCAATAGTTTATCACATAGATTACTAATAATCTTCTAAGCCAATAGTTAGATGATCTTACAGCTTTGCTAAACTTCTGCAGAATGTTTTCTTCATCCACAAAAGAGCAGTGAGCCTTTTTTTTTTTTTTCCCCTGAACTGCAGCCCAACAGGAGAAAAAGAACAAGATTTGCCAGTTCTGGGAGAAATATAGTTCAGTCTAACATATTTAGGATTAGGTCTACCTCTCTGAGAAAGTATCAATATTTCCATCTTTGGTGTATATTAGAAGTGTATGCTACAGTTTCTAATCACACACACACATACTCTGCAAGGCAGAGCTTTTCAT
Organism: Harpia harpyja; assembly: GCF_026419915.1. Taxonomy (NCBI): domain Eukaryota; kingdom Metazoa; phylum Chordata; class Aves; order Accipitriformes; family Accipitridae; genus Harpia; species Harpia harpyja. Next base: position 11,566,541 of record NC_068944.1, read on the forward strand.
GGTACCTGGTTAAAATAAATACATAAACTTAATTTTCTTTCACTGAAATTTCATATGGTAGAAATTGTGTTGAACTCTGCACTGTTTCCTTCAGCATTTTGGGGATGGTCATTACTCTTACGTACTTGCTAGAAGAAAAAGCATATTCTTTACCAAATTTCTAACATGTCAGAATGAAGGTTTAACAGTTTGTGACTAGGGAGTTAAGAAATATTACAGTAGAGAAATTTCATTTTCAGTTTAGTTTTAAAAAGATCTAGTTTACTATATTGTTTAGCATATGTCAAATAAAACAATATATTCTGTTTCTTCTTCAGGTTCTTGACAAGTGAGGACCTAAGAGTAAAATTTTCAGGCAATGGTATATGCAAATTTCAACCTTTGCTTATAGAAAAAGAAAAAATAGAGGATTTTAGACAGCAGATCTTTTTCTTTTTGGAACTCTTTGTCTATTTAAAAGTAGCAAAAAATGAAAAGCCACTGCATGAATAATTCATATTGAAGTCATCCCAGGCCAGATTTACAGAAGCAGATTTTTCATTATCTTCTGCATGCTCTGAATGCAAGCTCAAGTGCCCTTATGTGGAATATGTGTCTGTGTACATTCGTTATACCTTCACCAGTTTCCAGAATATTTCCCTGGCTGTGCTACTTAAAATTGTAGAACCTAATGATTAAAAATACAAATAGTGATGTGCAGTTCTATGCAAAAGATCATTATTTTCTGTTCTTTTCACCCTGTATTCATTAGGTACAGGATATTTGCTACTTTTACTTTAGCATTCCTCTCACCTTGCTAAACAGCTTCTTGTCCTCAGCAGCTCTGTTGAAGTGTGACTGACAAAGAATGCTCAGGCTGATGAAAAGTCTGTGGCTAATTGAGGACATTTCTGGGAAAAAAGGAAAAAAATATACCTATTCTCTGCTTTAAATGTGTAAATGCAGTGACATGTCTCAATCACAACCAGATTTATTTATTATCTAACTGTTTCTCCTCTACAATAGTTCATGTTCAGTTTTCAGGACTTTTCTAAAAAGTTTATTATTAAGCTTATTACCATAAGCTGGGAAGTTGCAGGAAAGGAGTACTTCCCACCCCTGTTTTGTTTCCCCAAAACATTTGCTACTGATGACTGATGGATGCAGGTTACTGATTTAACTATGCTATTTCCTCATGTCTGATCCTGATCTGATTGTGATTTTCAAATAAATTATTAGCTTGTACCTAGAACTGTAACCATTTAGGCAAGTTAATGCATTCCGTCCACTGTTTTCAAATTATTTGTTTCCATTATCTGTTGATACCCAATCGTGAGAAGAAGGGAGGGTCTTTGTCAAATACAACACCCAATATTTTCTTCTTTGATGATTTAACAGAACAGTGAAATAATGAATTGCTTTCACTGAAGAAACAGTGAATAACATTCTTCCAACCCCATTGACATCCATATTAAACCTCCTTGGTTTTAGCATTGCAGATATTTTCACCAGTGTTTCAGAGTATTCTGCTTGATTAATCACAATTATGATGACACAAACACAGCAAACCACAGCTACCTTACTCCTATACACCTTTCTAATCAATTTTTACAATCTCATTGCAAACAGATGGATTCAGAAGCCCTCTACATAGGTATCATACAGGTACAGGAATGTCCAGTAGTTATGTCCAATAGTTATGTCCAATATTCATTTACTCCAGGTTTCCTAGTCTTTTTCACAGTCTCTTTGTTCTCTGTCTTGAATTGGTCAGTGCCCTACTTCAGAATGAGACCACAGGACACAAATAAAGCAAAGTCATTCTCAAATAAGGTATTTGATGTGGAATCAGGGATTGCCCTGCTGCAGTTCAGGGATGCCACTGGAAAGACAGTGAAAATGTCCATGAAAGTACACAGAATTAACTCACCAGAGAAGGTGGCTGCTAAACACTAAGTCATTAAAATTTTTTCCAAAGATTTACAACTAACAGTATTTGGGAGGGTTTAATTGGAGCAGCTAAAGGCAAAGGTTAGTTAGATTGGTCTTCCAAATTTCATTTAAAACAAGAGAAGACCAGATGGTCTTAGGAAGAGTTGGCCCATTTTTAAATATTTTTTACAAAGTAATTTAGCTCTGAAACAGCTCAGAGAAGAGCAGCTCAAATGTTCAAAGTCTGCCAAAATCACCAAGTCTTACAGGGGAGAGTGATTGCCAGCTTTAGAAATAAGTGTTTCCATCTACCTGTAGTGATACAAAAGCTACAGAAGGGAAAAAAGTCCATAAATCCATAGCTGCTTCTGCAATGTATTCAAAAAGCCCTTTTAGATTCTTTGAAACTAAAAGTAAATGCTAATAAAAAGTCTATTAAATTTATTACACAGAAGAGACATCTCATTTTTCTAAGTTGTATGCTTTCTATGTAGCTTTTTGCTTCATGCTTTATAGTGATAAGACATCAGTTATTCTGAATGACTAACATCAAGATAGTATCTCCAGGTATTTAATATAAAGTATCTCCTATGTCATGTAGGTAGGTCAGATTATCCAATTACCCATAAACATTGTTTTGGTTTCCATGGTTACTCAGGGGATGCTAGCATTTTTCTTCCACACCATTGGTTGCCAAGGCTACAACAAGTTTTTACAAAGTATAGCAGTTACAAGTCCAGATTGCAGGGTGTAGACCTTCTGCATTCGGCAATTGTAGTAAATCTCGCTTGATAACAGCATTTGAATCCTGAAGGCATTCTCAGCAGCGTTCTTTGGCTTAATCAAGTTACTAAGTTTGATATAAAAGGAGAAAATGCTCACCAAAGCTATCAAACATACAAAGTATATGAGACTGGCATAGCTACATTGCCTGAAATAAAGCACTTGGATACCTCTGGCAAAAGATGGGAATGTGCTGATCCTAATTACATTATTCTCAAATAGAATCCCAAGCCAAATCAATGGAAATTGAATCAGAGCACAATGTCTTCTACATTTAGGGCCAATATTATCTTACCAACAGGCAAAATCTCATGCACTGTACAATAGCTACTTGTTAAAAAAAAATTACAAATATTTGCAAATGTCTGTTGCATTATGTAAACTGACAAAATGAGACAAAATGGCCTACAAACACAAAAAGGGACAAAAGAGGTTGTGCACTCAGCTAGGTTTACATTTTCCACCCGCAAAACCCTAAAGACAATTTTATGTGGGTGTTTATATGTCTAAGTGTCTGAACTGCAGGCAGAATACACAGCTGAAGTAACTGAACTGTGTTCAGAAATGGAACCCTTAATAATCTACATCAGATTGCATGTAAAAAACAGATGCGAATTGTTTGTAACTTTTCACTTCAATGTATTAAAAAATAAAATCCTGTCTTTTCATTAGAACAAGTCTTGCCTAAGGTCTAAGAGTTTCACTTATTTCAAATTGAAAGAATAAAAGAATAGCTGTACTTTTCAGACACATGTAAACCCATAAAAACAAACAACTTGCTGGAAAGAAATCAATTCATATTGTGTAGAAACAAAAAAAATTCTGCAATGTGTTATAACACCTGATATGGCCCTAGTACCTACAATATTTATTTTTAAAAAGACAAAACAAAATATAATTAAAAACTACCCTCTGAATGGGCAGGAACATAAAATATTGTCATTGTCTGAAATGACAGATCACACTTCTCAGGCGTAATACGACTTTGAATAATCAGAAACAAGTTACCTCTCATGAAAGAAAAGATTTTCTTTTTTTGATATGAATCTTCATTTTTTGCCTTTACAAAAAGTTCTAGAAATGCTTTATATCAAGTATCTAAAATAAAATCCTGAGTTGTTTTTGTACTGTCTTGAGATTTTTTTGAACCGTGCTTGTCAGTGGATATCTCTTTATCTCATTTATAAGATACTTTATTTAAATCTGATCGCACAGTCTTTTTTTCTAAACCCAGACAGGAAATTTTCAGACATTTCTTCATATTATTAACAACATACTAATGACAATAACTTTTTAAAATGCATAATATGTACAGAATTATTAGAAAAAATAGCTTTCTTAATTTCTGAAACACACACTTTCCTCCTAAATTCAGATACAGCTAATGTACAGTCTCACCATTGCTTAGGAGCTTAATATGAGAATAATTTTCAGAGACCGAGAATTTGCCTTTTACAATATTACATTGCAATTTTAAATGCTTGACCATTTTTATGCTAAGCCATTACAGAATCTGTGAGACGAGTCCCATTATCTGAACAAGAAAGGGTTTTTAAATATGATTATGTATTTCATAGAATAATAGAATGGTTTGGGTTGGAAGGGACCTTAAAGATCATCTAGTTCCAACCCCCCTGCCATGGGCAGGGACACCTTCCACTAGACCAGCTTGCTCAAAGCCCCATCCAACCTGGCCTTTGTTTTAATTTTGTCCAGTTACCTACTTTCCTTTTTTTAAACTGATTTCATTGACCCACCACAGAGTTTGCATTTTCAGTTCATTAGTTGATTAAAAATGCCAGTAGCCAGCTGATTAAACAACTGCATGAAGAGATTTGCACATTTATAATTATAACACTTTATTTAGGACTGAATTCAATTTCTGTTGAAATTTAAGCAATAGTTGTATTCTATTAACTGTAGTTGGGGACTGACTTCTTAAGCTACCAGTGTAGCCTGTAAACCTAAGGCATTAAAATAACATGGGGAATTCATTGGAAAGTTGCAAGCTTTATATGGGAGCTGGTCCCCAACAGACCTTGAGCCAAGCAGAAAAAGTTCTGGTAACACTGTAGTGTTAATATAAGTATAGAGCTAAATCTTCGCTATCTCTAGGATTGTCCAGAACACGAAAATCAAATCTGGATGTTTAGCTGAGTTAGGACTATGTTAGGATGCTTTTAAGTCCAGGATTTTGTTGTGACCCATTATTCAAGAGCTGTCTGAAACAAGCTTTATAGCAGAGTTGCACTTTAATTCATGAAACATGCTTCAGTGCATCAGAAAACAGCTGCATAAACAATCCTGTAGATATTGTAACAGAGACAATATACTACAATAATTCAGCAACATGGTAGAAAACTGTATAAAGCAGGAAAATGCTGCGCAGTGCGTGGTGTGGGTGTTTAGGTTCTGACACCTTTTTTGAGCCATTTCTTTGAAAATTCAACATCCCTATGCTCTCTGTCAGCTGCCAAGTTGTGTGAGTTTGCAGCTATGGGGCTTTGTACTTTCTTATTGATGGATGGTATGGAAACTAAGAGCTAACACTGAATCAAAAGGAACCTGCGTATTCCTGGACTATAATGGGCACCACAATCAGCTCATGAACCCTGGGCCAAATATGGCTCAATGCCAGGTGAATATTAAGGCTATATCATACACTTTTCCCCAGCCATCTGCTTTTGGCAACTATATGGGACAGGATACTGCACGAGCTGAACTTTTCTTTTGACTGCACTTATGTAAGAAATATTTGAAATTTAATCTTTGTAAGGAGCTCTCCAACATAAAAAAGGGTAAGAATGAGTTTTACATGAAAGATTCTGCTCAAGATAAAATTACACTGTGAGATACAAAAACACTTGAAGCTCTGCCTGGCTAATTGCTAATAGCTTGGATTTTCTGCTCTGGGCCCTCCATCACTCCCTATACCTATAAACAGTATGGTGATACAGTTATAAAAATGGATCCTGGTGACATTGCTTCTTCTTTCAAAAACCTCTATCTGATTTAATATCCCTGTCCCAGTTGGTTATTTCTTTTTACAAGGGTGGCCTAGCAGGGCGATTTCTGGTAGAGTATCTATGCCTGCCTCCTTCAAGCCTGGACTGGAGCTCATGGAGCCAGCTGAGAAACGAGAAAGGTAGGGGCGCCTGTCATTTCACTACAATTAAATATGTGTAAACTGTGACAATGCGTTTTATTCCTCTGTTTCCAGAGCTGATTTGTTTTCTGACCTGTTTTTAAGGGCTTGAATGCTGTGGGAATTAACGGTTGCAGGCAACAGAGGTGAACATCCACAACACAAGTGAAAGACTGCTGCAGGGATGAGAAGGGGAAAGAGCCGCCGTCCCAGCCCCTGCCAGCGCGGCACACTCCCCCTGCCCCCAGATGCCTTGTGGCCTCAACGCCCACCTCGGAGGGTGCTAGCACCCTGTCCTGCCCCCCCCCCAGCAGCCAGCACTGGGGCAATGCAGGTTCCCACCACTTCTCCTGCCCTCACCTGCACCGGGCATCGTGGTCGGGCTGGTACCACCGGGCATCGTGGTCAGGCTGGTACCACCGTGCCTGGGGGGTCGTGCCGCTGGCGAAGCAAGAGGTGCACCAGCCTCCTCCGTGGCATTTCACCAGACTTGGCTCCTGGGTGCCCGGACCTTGCAGAAGAATGCGTTGAGTCCTCCAGGGGATGGTCAGTCGGGGCGAGGGAGGTCATCGTGCTCATGTAATAGGTTGTCCATGCCTTACGGCGTGCCTCTCTGCGGGTTGCGACATGTAAGTGAAAAGGAGATCACTGACAACATTTGGACCTAGGAGAGGGTTAGTCAAAGTGAAGCAACTCTTGCTCTTAGATCAGGAGCCCTGCTTCCCTCCTGGCCTTAACAAGCAGCTCAGGCATAAAGAAAAGCCACATTTAAACATAACTCTTCATTATATTCGGCTTTTTGAAGGGCCACCATGATATGACAGCATCTTAAAATGTTGCCCTTATATTTTAAAGGAACTATTCTCAGCATGCCCAGAAAGCTTCTCAGCAGTAACACTGGGCTTAGAAACATCAGCGTGAACTCTCATGAAAGGTAAGCCAGAAAACTTACCACTTGATTTATTCAGACGTGTTCCCAAATAACTGAAAGCTCATAAAATCCTAAGATACATATTGCTTTTTATGGAAAACTCTGAAACATAACAGTAGGAGAGAGAGTATTTGGGGTGTGGTTTGTTTTTTTTTTAAATTTTGAAATGTTTTTGTGTTTGCTTAGGCTCATAAGGGAAATGATGATTATAGTGAAAAGTGGGGTTTAACCCCTCTCATAGTTTCACACTTTGCTATATTGGGTCTTTTTTTTTTTTTAGCATGCTGGTATTTAATACAGTGAATCACACAGAGTATTAGCAAGAAGTACTCCTTTGGCCTATGCATGTTTTTACAAGGAGTGAATCGGATGTTAAATTAAATTATCCTCCCCATTTTAAGTGATTTGGAACATTTCAGTGCTAAGTTGATTGGACTGAACCCTGTGGAAGGAACACTGTTTCCTTTGGTTTATTTCAGTAGCTAACAAATACTGACTCTGTAAAAAGCTTAAAAATAAACTAGACATGCCAGTACTGACCTTATATCTTGAAGTTTAGGAGTGTTGAGATTCAGAACTTTAGTTTTATCTATATAAAGTAAATGAAGTAGTGGTGTGCAGACTCCTATTTCATTTAAAGTCATGACAAGGGATTGAGTTTATATCTCAATCTAAACATAACACAATTAGCTATTTTTGCTTAAAACAACATTTTTAAAGCTTTCCCTTTCCCTCCTGATAATATTATGCTGTAAGCACCTGACTTCTTCTGTCATTATGAGCTCTGTACACATCCAATGATTAACTATTTAAGCAAATGTTTGTTATGTCTCAATCCAGTAAAGTTTGCAAAGTGCTGCTTCTAGGATAGATGGACAAACAATGATTTAATTGCAAAAATTACCACATTGACGTGTCCAACGTATATTTCATGAAAACCAAACAATTAGAACATCAGCATTAGTCATTAATACCATATTGTTTGTTTAGTCCATTAACATCTTAATCCATCAGAAGAAAAATGGATATCATTACAGTAGTAAAAACCCAAGGGTCTTACCTAAAAACTAGCATTGACTTAGCATTGGTCAGCAAACAAGTGTTCTTGCACAGACAGCGCAAGGTGGTGGCACTGCCAGGACAACACACCTTCTGGTTCTAAAGCTATCTGAGTATTTGTGCCATAGTTTCTCTTACTTGATAAAGATACAAACTTTATGTCCTATGCTTCTGAAAGCTGCAAGCTTTCAGGATAAGGGTATTTGATTCCTGGATTATCAGTTCTATAATATTTCACGGTTTTTTTAAGATTTAATGCCATTTTCCTCTTTTTCTTTCCATACATATTTATAGCTTTGAAATAATTTTTGTAATGTTTGTTTAAGGCCTTCTATTGCCTTATTTCAAATAGTTGGGTCTTGAGTTGTGATTCTCTCAGGGAGATAGGATTTCCTATAGTCATATCAGAGGAATAACATATTTTGCTGGACACTACTTGATGGGTTTGTCTCTTCAAGGGACAGGCTTCTGAACAGCCAAAACCCTCCCACTTCTTTTCTTTAGGTTCCACAAACGTACAAGTTTCACTTTTTTGACACGTAGAAGCATTACATGAAGTAAAAAAAGATGTTCTTGCCTTTATACAAGCTTGAAATTATTTTTCCGTTGGTGTGGGACACACTATAAGTAGATTGCAACTTGGAATTACTGTGAGTATATAAAATAACAATTACAAGGGATCTTGAGATTTTAGATGGCTTTGCAGACATGGAACCAATTTGTTATTGACTGTTTATGTGCTACATTCCTTGTCAAATATGCCAAAAACCACTCCAACTATAAATAGGTTATTTGAAAAGTTATTTCCAAATTCTGTAGAAAAGATTGTATTTCTGCTTTGTTAAGCAAACCTTCATTCCTGGATGCTTTCTGTGCCTTTTCCTGATATTTATAACAAGACAAGGTGGCTGAGAATAGATTCTTTCACAGAGAGTATTATACAGCATTGAACAGAGGAAATGGAGAACACATTTACACATCAAAATAACATTGTAGTTTGCAAATGAATTATTTTGCAGTCACACTTTCTTTCATAACCTACTATGAAATAAATCACTTTCTTCATAGCTAATTGCTTACTATGTATGTTTCCTAAATTAATTATTTACTCCCAGAACAGTTTCAAGTTTGGCTTTGTACAGCACAATAAACATACAAGAAAAAAAGGAAATTACATTCTCTTACACTTTTATTATAGCTTATCATCTTGCATATATAAGTACATGCGTATTTGTGTATATGGTTAGAAAATATTGAACAATCCAAAATATCTTAATGAGTCTTTAGCTGTGTTCTCTTTCCAAATTTAGTCAATAAAAATCATCATAGTAATGTACAGTACTGATGGCTGGATCTGATACAGTCATTTGTCAGTAATTTACCAGTGGACACTAATAATTGAAAAGTGATCATTTTGTTGTCTCCGATACTATGACAAATGCTGATCTGTTTTGACATTCCATTATTGGCAAGTTTGAATACTTCTTTGCCTGCGGCTCTGACCATGGTCAGAGACACTATGGCAATTTTCCATGCTCAGAGCTGCTATATAGTCACTTATATAACATAACTACCTGCTTGGGGGCTAAACTAGATTATGCCTTTCTCATTTCTAATTTCTAAATAAGTATGCAATGTGTTAGTCTGACAAGAAGTCCTAATCTACCTTTCTTTAAGTAAGTGGTCAATTTCATTTGAATGGGCATAGGATTGGATGATGAACTTTTTAAAATTTATTTTTGTGTTGTGGCAAATATGTTTAATTTACTGTATGTCCTGTATTTACCTGCAAAAATGATGAATATTCTGTATGTTGAAAAGAACATCCGCTGAATCATTTTTGGCTGTATACATTGATTGCTCTGTAAGAAAAGGCAAGAGCTTTCCGGTACACATTAATTTGACATTTGCAGTCTAATTCTATTAACACAAATAAATTACATACAGTTGTCCAGGAAGGCACAGTGGGAGCTCTGAATCTAATAAAGCCTTCCAATACTTTACTGCTGTGTACTGTGTGGCATTTTTGCATGAATACATCTGGCGTTAAAGAAAACTAGTACTGCAAATACCATTTTAGAAACAGTTCCCTTCATGTTCGAGGCTCCAATACAATCAGGTACCTATTCAGTGGACAAAAAATTCGAGAGTCAATGTGGATCCCTTCTTTTTTCTCTTTATCTCCTACCTCCATTTACACAGATTTCTACGATCCGCCTCACCTTCAATATTGCCTTTCTAAATATTAATATACTTTAGGTTAGACACATTATTTGTTTGCAACAGCAGCTAAGAAGCTTGGGTATTTATGAGTATTTAAGAAATACTTCACAGAGAATTTTCCAATATATAACTGGAAGGATCATCATGGGTGATTCAAAAGTGCATATTGCAACGTATTTCTTCTTACTTTTTGGCTGAAGTTTAGTTGCCTCAAATCTTATGCAGTGCCTTTGAAACTATATTTATACCACATGTCATAGCTTGAATGTGAAAAAATTCTAATACAGTACCAGGACAGAACAGAAAGTATGAAGAGAACTGGTTGGATACACTGAAAAAGGCCATAAAAAAATTAACTGTATTGAACCCCACATGCAAGGAGGTTCTTTCTGGATGAACTTGGGAATGTTAAAGTCTTGCAAGTGCCACGTCAGAGTTTGCTTTGTGCCTCTTCTCTAAAGATAGAAGCTGTGAAATTAAATCTCATCAATATAGTTCTGTGACAAAGAGCAAAAAGATAAGTTGTAAGGTGTCCTGGTTTCAGCTGGGATAGAGTTAATTTTCTTCCTAGGAGCTAGTATAGTGCTATGTTTTGGGTTCAGTACAAGAAGAATGTTGATAACACACTGACGTTTTCAGTTGTTGCTAAGCAGTGTTTATACTAAGTCAAGGATTTTTCAGCTTCTCATGCCCAGCCAGCGAGAAGGCTGGAGGGGCACAAGAAGTTGGGAGGGGACACAGCCAGGGCAGCTGACCCAAACTGGCCAAAGGGGTATTCCATACCATGTGACGTCATGCCCAGTATATAAACTGGGGGGAGTTGGCCTGGGGGGATCGCTGCTCAGGAACTAACTGGGTGTCAGTCAGAGGGTGGTGAGCAATTGCATTGTGCATCACTTGTTTTTTATATTCCAATCCTTTTATTATTATTATTGTCATTTTATTATTGTTGTTACTATCATTATTAGTTTCTTCCTTTCTGTTCTACTAAACTGTTATCTCAACCCATGAGTTTTACCTTTTTTTTTCCAGATTCTTTCCCCCATCCCACTGGGTGGGGGGGAGTGAGTGAGCAGCTACGTGGTGCTTAGTTACTGGCTGGGGTTAAACCACAACAAAGGTCAGTTCCTGAGACATTTCAAACAAAAGTTGTTTGGTTTTTTTTCAGGACAGCTTTCACTTTTTCGACTGAGTCTTACCTCAAGAAAAAATAGCCAAAAGAAGAAAAAAGTGTGAAAGAGTGATGACAAGGTTTTAAGGGTTTATAGCCATCAACATGAAGAAGTAGAGAAATTTCAGAAAGGCTAGGAAGAAAACCACTTGAGTTTGTAAAATGTCAGCAAATCAAATTTGATGACAATTCTTTTTTTTGTTAGCAAAGTTAATCTTTAATTCTGGCACCTGTGAGCATTGCTTTGGTTGTCCTATTTGAAGGCACAATGCATTCCTATGAGTTTGTTCAAGAAAGCAAGCAGGGACAGCCATCTAATGCCTTCCTAAAGCAAAGTCATGTTGATTCATCCTGCACAGAAGACCTCAAGTCCTAAACATATATCCATGGCCAGGAATTGTCTCTACTCCCATTAGAAGCGTGTTGGAAAAATAAACATTTTTAGTTCTTCTTCCCTTGCATTTCTCCAGGTTACACAGCCTAAAAGCTGAAGTTTATTGCCACTGGTAATGCCATTCTGCCTCAAAGTGGGGTAAAATTAGTCCTCACATAACCTGAACCACAGGCAAACTTATGTGGCCTCTATCAGCATTCAATACAAAGGAGGCAATTAAGTTTAAAAGAGAAGCCTTTACTGAACAGCCATCCACTTCCCTGGGCATCTTAGTTGAAGACAAAGGAATTAATTAAACCTTTGGCTTTCAGACTGGGCATTATAATTAACTTGTAGTCATCTTCTCCAGTGAAAAACTGAGCCACTCTAAATTAAGCAGGATCAAGGCCAAATTATTCAGAGCCAGGAAGAGTAAATACAGATCAGGAACCTGATTTCTTCTTTGTTTTCTCACATCCCACTTTTCCTTTCTGTGATCTTTTTAACCAGTAGCCTGAAGAGTATATTTAAATACTACTAACTATTTCAGAAATATAATTTCCTCCTTATCCTAATAAAGTTCAATAGAGGCTAAATGTATAAACTGTCAACAAGAACATTTTAAAGGAACCTGGGGGACACAAACAAACTACTGGTTCCACATATCACAGGTAATCTCTCTCTTTTCTTCTCACCAGTTCCTGGAGATTATAAATTATATACTTCTCAGGCTCACGAGTTCTTCCATTTTTTTAAAAAATAGTAAAAATATTCAGTATTATCTGTTTTTTCTCTAATATGAACTAATTGTAGAAAATATTATCTACATCATTTAACCTTACTTTTTCTTAAAGTCTTTTAAAAGATTCCATGTATGTCAAATATCCCTTAATGTATTGAATATTCTTCATATGTTATACTTAATACTACTTCGTATTTAATCCTTAAAACATAGGTCATCCTAGACACGTTATTGAACTCATTTTATCTTGCCTCTGTAGCAGTATTGGCTTATCCAGTTTTTGTCAGATCTCAGCAAAATGGGATTTTCATGTATAAAGAGACTGGCCTGTAGCATACTCTGCAGTAAGAGTGAGACTAGTAACAGTTAAATCGGCATAGGGCTTCCCTCAGTATTGGTAGCCTTATGTTTGCTCTTGAACTCAAACCCATTACAGACATGTTCTAGATCTAAGACATTTAGTCGCTTATCATACTCCATTTATCAATACTACCTTTTTAGTCAAGAAAATTTTCATTTACTCAAGAAGTTTTCCATATGCACAATTCATAAGATAGACTATATCGCCAAGCATTAGAAGGCCAGGTCTTTCTCCACGTGCAGTCCAATAGATTAACTGATTTCAGAGAGAGAAGGATTCAAGCCAATAATTAAACCCAAAGTTTTTTAGAGATTCTCCTTCTGCTGTTATCTATACTCAGGTCATACTGTACTGTAAAAAGAAACATTTCTTCATCTGTCAGATCCAGACAACATTATTAGAATCGTTACTGGTCATTTGCTGAACTTGGAAAGGAGAAACAAATTTCATGAATCCATTTTTATAAATCACTGACCAGAGAGCTTAAATGTCAATGAATGGAAACTTGTAATGCTACTTTTTAAAAGACCTTTTCAGGGGAAAATTCATAATGAACTAATGAAGGAAGTATTCAGCAAGGCTAATAATCTGGAACATGTTTTCAGTAGCTATAGGAGAAGTTTAGAATTTCCCCATATTTAGCTAAGTGATAGAGCGAAAAGGTTTCAGTAGAAAGACCTTTTCATAATTGGTTCAATAAGAATAGAATATATATTATAGTCAGACTTCATTTTAAGTAAGTTTTATTTCCTTCCGTTGGAAATGTCTTAAAAAATGTGATGCCAAAAGAAATACCTCACAGAAATTTAGAAGACAAGACAAAGTGAAGGACAATTTGTGGTAAACTAATCATGACGTGTCTAAGCCTGCTTTTAAAATACTACTCCTGAAACAAATGTAAAATCTGCTGGTGCTGTTTTACCAGCCATTTATACCTCCTCAGGCAGGAACCACTTTAAATTACATTAAATCCTGTACTAAGTCTTGCTACATCTTTTTGCACGATAATTAACTTCACTTTGTTTATCATACGTGTAAAACTCATGTGGACTTTGTCTTTTATGCCCTTTTGTTGGTAAATGGTAGCCAAATTGTCAGCTGGCAACCTCATCAGTTTTCATGTGACTCGTGAAGAAAACCATCACCTTAAAATCTTAAGTTTAATCTTGCTTTTCAGGTATTATTAAACTTTGTGGTGAATTTTAATCTAATAATTAATCTAATAAATCTAATGTAGTTATTAATTAGATGAATAGTCAGTTTCATAGCCTTACTTCTGGAAACAGAGAAAGCAGGTTTCACTAGATTATTTTAATATGCTCTCCCAGACAGAGTCCAGGACTTTGCTGGCATATCGTTACTGACCCTGGTAGAATTCAATGCAGTAGTACAAAGTACACAAAACAATGAGCATACTTCCAGTAATGTGGAAGATAAACATGATTTGGGAAGCCAACTACTTAGGTAATCCTGGGGCATCAATTTATCTCTGTTGCGGTCTTTGATATTTACAGTAGCAAAATTAAACTTATCATTCCAAAAAGGTAGCAACAGCTATTTTCATAGTAATTTTGCACAAATAATTCTATTTATCACATTATCACTCAGTTACTCCCCAAATTAACTTTGTTGATGTAAAAGTACTCCAAATACTCCCTTATATGGGCACAAAGGTGCAAAAATGTTTCAGTGACACACCCTTAGGAAACACTGAGTTGCTGTATTGAGTGCAGTGCTTTATTGAAATGTCTCAGCTTGAGCATATAAAAATGGAGGCATCAAAATCATGGTCATTTTACAAAAATTTATATTACATATAAGGCAGTGTAGATAAAGTCATCAGGCTTTTACATGGATTTCATTCTGTTCCTAGTCAAGCAGAAGTAACATTGCAGTGGTAAAGAGTATTCCATTTGTATTCAAAAGAAAACTCCCTTTGAAGCCAATGAATTCAAAATCATCAATATAGCCTCTGGTCTTTAGGTCTGAGATTTTAATCTGTGCATAAAATAGTTTATTTAAGAAAATTACTGTGTCGGATATTTAAAACTGATAAAAAAATCTGTGATTTAATGAGATATTCTTTTACTAAATAGTCAAACAAGGTATAGAAGATACAACAACAGTACAATGACAATATTATAAGCAAGTATGAGAGAGAATTTTTCCTCAGGTTATATTGCATCAGTCAATTTGTCAAAAGATACAGCTTCAGCAAAATATTTAAAGCAGAACTGTTTATAGCAGTTTGTGCTGTAATGATAAGATGACATCTGAAATATATATATATATAAATTCCTTACATTTTGCAAATATTTAAGTAGTTGTGCCTTTCTTCAAACATGTGTTCCTATCATGGACTATTAAATTTCTTCTAAGTCTATTAAAATGAGTCATGATGAGCTAAGAAATAAATACAAAATTTCTTAGAAAATCCTGAGAAAGTCTACCATTGTTTGTCACTCTAATTGACTAGGGAAAAATATGAATGGTGGTCATATGGCGATTATAGCAAAGAGAGCAGAATATATTTACATGGGACTAGTACTTGCAATTACTCTAGGTTTCTGTGTAATTTGGGGGAAGGAAAATTTAAGCCACAACTTAAATTGTTTTTCAGAAAAAACTAATTTACTTTTTCAGCCTGAAGAAATTATTTTTAGTAAATACTTTATAGCATTGCCTTTAAAAGCCATCAACTAAACAAAATTAAAATTAATAAACTGTCCCAATTAGTGTGAACATTTTTTTTTGTGAAATCAAACCATAAATCTGAGTAACCTCTTTCTTAACTACACCCATTATTCTGAAAATAATTTGCATTTTTTCATGTTTGAAAATATTCATCTCATTCATTCAATTAATATTTAACATTTTTAACACCAGTGACATTAAAACTTTTAGTTCTTGGGCATAAAAAGCAAAAGAGATTTGGGCTAGATTCTTCTTGTCTCTAGCTTGCAATATTTTTCCTCGTGTCCAATGAAAGACAAAATATCTGGGACAAAATCTTAGTTCCAGTTGAATAAAATTCCATCAATGGCTTGAAATTTCACTATATAATGAAATTATATAGAGGGGATAGCAATTAATAAATTTTGTACTGCTGCTTTATATGTCATATTGACACTCTTATGAATAATGAAGACTTCAGCTAAGAAGAATTTGTCTACAGCTAAAACTTTTTAAATTAAAAAGGTGATTATGTTAAGGAAAACATACTTAGAATGTTAGGTTGAAAAGAGATCTGCCAGGGCTAGTCCTCAGGACACTATGGATAAAATAATAAGGAATTTGGTCTGTCAAGTGCTAACCTATCAAAGTCTGGAGTAAATCAGAGGTATAGTGGTGTATTTCATATTCTAAGAAAGTCCTTGAGGTGCTAGATATATGTCTTACTGTGTGGATGAGATTAATCACACCAAGGCAAACTTATTTCCACTTGATGTGATTTTGGAGATAGCTTTGAATAAAATGTCACTTATGATCATCTGAACATTCAAATCAAAGATAATGAAGTCATTCAATAAGAATTTGCCTAAATCTTGAAATCTTAAAAACTTAAATGAGCTTAATATTTTTCTCTACAAAGTGTCTATTAAAAATTATTAATATAAATATATAATTCTTTGAAGTTTTATAAAATCTCACAAATACTTTGATTGAAAATTAAATCAAATACTTCTTCGATGGTGGAAATGTTTTTTACAATTGCAGTAGGTACTTGTGGCCAGATTCTGCTTCCAGTTTCATGAATGACTACTATAAATCTTAAGTAAGTGGGAGCAAAAGAGTAGTTCATGCATTCTAGTTTCTTCTTTCACACAGAATTCTTGTATTTGGGAACCCATAAAAGGATATAATGCTTTAAAAAGAAGCAGAGGTGAAGTATGATTCTATCTAATGCTTTAAAAAGAAGATGTGAAGAACAATGCTATCATCTCAGTGGTTTGAAAGATTTTTGGTTTTCCACTAAGCATATTGAACCAAAGTAGGAAGTAAGGTGGAAAAGTGAATAGAAAATGATATTTAATTAAATTTTAACAAAAGCTGAAAAAGCTACCTAATGTGAAGACAAGAGACTGAAACAGAATAATAGATAAAGTGGGATAGGATAATCAGGTAATAGAATAAAATGTTTTAATGCATTTTTATATTGAAAAGGTTCCATTCAAATTAGTTTCTTAAAATACTGGGCGAGGGAACATATATTGGCCAATGGGATATTCACATTGTACAATACGGGTAATACATCTTATTAATAACTTGGACTTCTAATACTGTGAAATTTAAATTTTCAAATACTTGCATATTTATTATGTCAGAAGATAATTATAGGAGATCTTTGATCTATATTACAGTATACATGAAAGCTCTGTACTTGCTGACAAGAATGTCCTTTTTTTCAGTACAGAGAACATCTTTGTAATAAGTAATTCCAGTAATCCAACTTTCAACATTGTTCATCAAAATCAGAACACCAGTGTATCTTAATTGTGCCAACAGTTCAATTTAGTTAAGAATAAGGTTAGCTAAGTAGTTAGTTAGAACAATGTTTTACCAATTTAAAAACCTATTTATATTGATGGCTGCAAAAGTTATGCACTTACAAAATAGAATTTAAGTTAGCCACTAGAGTTCCAGGTACTGGTACTTGTAATAATGTTCATCTAAGCTAGGATATAATTCTGTGCATTCCAGTGTTCAAAATTCATAACAGCATACAGGGGTCTCTAATTATACTGATACTGCTTTGCCTTTGTTGCAGTTTTAAAGTATCAAGTCATATACCATTGTTTCCAGCAGGGCAATGTCATGCATTTCAAATATGGTATTTTCCCTGCAGTTGATTATCTCATTTAGTGTTCTGAAGATTCTTTCTAGAAACTCACAATCCTGTTTTTGAAACATGAAATCCTTTGGGAATTTTGTTTATGAGAAGAGTAACACTGGTAATCTGCATAATCTTTTGTATTATTTACCTTTGCCTTCTGCTATCTGCTGGTTCACAGCCAGTTTAATACTATTGTAGGGTGTAAAGGCTTCAAATGAAAACAGAACTTTATTATAATAGTCAATATATATACACAGAGGGAGAGACAGCTCCAGCCCTAACTTGCATTTCTTGACTAAGACAAACAAAGAATGCAAAAAGCATTTTCATGTAACAAGGGAAAAAGTCATCCACCTTCACAATAAAAATCTATTTTTCAGCCAAGAGCAACCTAGTTTCTTGTCCATTACCTGAGCACAGGTACAGAAACAAGTTATGCCTTAAATTAGACTGAATTTAAATTATTCTTATTTGCAAAAAGTGAGATCAAGCAAAGGAATAACTAAAGAGATCTCCAAGAAACCCTAGATCTCAATAAAATAATGTTTGCAGTTCAAAATAAAAAGTGCTGTTTGCTGAGTCATTCCTCTGTTAGAAATCTAACATGTTGCTAGTAAACAGTTTTGGGGAAATAACATTATTTGAATGAGATGAAGAAATAAAGGTCCATTTTTTTCCCTCTTATAAAGTCAACAGTCTAAAGTAAGTTTTTAAATGATTTTTTATGTTTCTAAATACTGACCTGGTTTTGAAAAGTGCAGACTACCCAATTTCAAGGAAAGCATACTGCTCTGTGGTGATTTTGAGGTGGAAAATAACTTTTCATGAGTTAGCACAGAAGAAAATTCTAATGAAGTCAAAAGTACAATGTGTTAAAGAATAACCCCCAGAGAATTTGCCCAGTTTTCTAATTAATTTAAAACAATTGGGATTGCAAAAAATATACAATGAACTATCCACTCAATGTTCAAATAATCAATATTTCTATTTAACAAGTTTGGCCTTACTAGTCACTTCAAATTTGCTGTTAGCATTTTTCTTTTATTTTTAAGAAAGCAGACTCCCTTTTCACTTTTTTTTCCTATTCGCTAATATTTTCAATACTTGTCAGAACTTTGAATTTACAGTTTGACTATTAATTTTCCTTATACCATTATCTAAGGTACATTTCCAAGACTTTTCAGAAAATGCAACAATCAAATGTAGAATATTAAATATAACTTATTAGTTAACCCATTGCACTATCAGAAGTTAGTTAAGACATGTCTTTTATAGAGTGAAGCCTTCCTGACTTCATCTGTAAAGGTGTTATTTAACTAGTTGCCTAATACATAAGCAGTTCAGGCCTTCACTAATCGTAGTGTTACAACTGAGGTTTCTGTTAAAATTCTCACATCTTGTGTAGCTCCAGCAACACTTGTTATTTTGCATATCAGAAACTGACAAAAAAAGAAAGATCAGTAAAATCCTGACTGATACAACTAATAACTCACACAACTAGTCTATATATAGAGATCAGGTCAGCCTAGCAACAGCAACTAATAATCAAGGGGATACACTGCCAGCACGTTTTATAGCATGCTGACCCAATTTTTCAAGGATACCCATCATCTATCACATAGCCATTAAATGCTGCAACATCACTATTAATCAGGTGCATTAAGGATTTCCCAAGCACTGTTCCTAGGATAGAGTTTGTTAGATCCCCAGGACCAACCCTTTGGTGTCCATTCCTACCTGGAGACACGAAATGCTTGCTGCACGTTTGCCTTGGGAGTCATCAACCAGGGTCAAAAGACCTGAGCTGCTCTGGCGAATGAGCTTTCCATGGAGTTATACTGATTTAACTGAAATTGTACAACTTTGTGAATTAAATATTCAATATTGTTTCAAACTTAACATGTGAGCTAAATCAAAAATACCAGCATAAAAAGTATCCAAGTTCAAAATGTCAGTGTTTACACCAGTCATTGCACAGACAGGAGAAGAAAAAAACCTTTCACCAATACTTATTAAGATAAAGAAACACTTTGATAAAGCCATTAGTAAGATAAGCCCATGTAGTCAGACACATAGAGGGAAACTTCAAGGTCTCTAGGGTTAGGAAAAAACATAAGATACAGTTCATATCGTTCCTTTAACAATATGAGTAGTTTGCAAGTGTTGATTTGTTTGTTCTTTTATTTGCTTCCAGAGATGGTAGAAGTTAAGATATTGAGTAAAGTAAAAAAAAAAAAGTGTCAGCTTGGCTGTGAAGAAAAACAAAATGTTACAAGCTCAGTTTTCCAGCTTGTGCAGGCATGCCAGTCTTATGCACTAGCTTTCATTAGAAACTCCTTTTGCCTACCTACAGCAAACTCAAATGCACAAGTTTAAATAGAAATATAAAGGCAACTTAATAGAAAACCGAACTTTAAAGCATAATCCGATAAAAACCACACTGGTTGGATAAACGGAAATATTTGAAAGTAAATGTCATGTTTCCAATGAGGTTCTTGTGTTCTTGTCATTCAAATAATATTGCAAAGGTCACTTTATTGAAATTTCATGCCTGAAAAATCTATATGCATTTTTTCTTGCTAGGTTTTAGAAATGGCCTTCCAGTCACCAAAATCAAGTTATCTTAAGGTCCCATGCTATCTAAGCAGTACAACAAATCAAACTAACTGGAGATATATTTTGTACTATTGTAAAATACAATAAATCTACAATAAATAGTTACAGGTGATATCAAATTCAAGCCTTTTGAGTGAATATAACAAAAGAGATCGGTACTTACAGATAGAACAAATTATTCACATCAGATGCATTCTCCTTCTGAAGAGAAATATATCAATAAATAAGTAGGAGACTATAGGGACTGTGCTTAAACTGAGGTCTGAAAATCCACAGACTTGAATTCAATGTGGGGGGGGCACGATCTTGCTTCTGTTCCTTTTTCAGGGTGAGGGTCAGCAACCTTGCTCCCTCTAGGCTTACTTTAACTGTACAGTAGAAAAGAGGGAACATCACGCATCCCAGACAGTAAAATGCTCTTAGTGATAAAAATAGTTTTCTTCTTTTCTAGTGATGCAGCTCAGATGAAAATCAAATGGCAAAGCTAAAAGATTTTTAAGAAATCCTTAGTTTGATGAACAGTATCTTTCACTCTGAGAGGAAAAATTAGATAAACATAACATGCTACTCATCCAGGATCAACAGAAAACGTATCAAGATATTCATTAAGTATTTTCTCACTTGTGTGATGCTGTTGCCTAGATGTTGAACTGGAGAACCGTGTGTTGAAATGTGGCACTTGCTGCAAGACAATTGTGCACAGTAGGGCTTTCATAAGCCTTGCAGTTTTAAACAGATGCCATGCACACTCTTTGACGAGCACTGAAGAACGGGTGACTACCTAACGAACTTGCTCCCAAAGAGGCTGACTAAATAACTTTAATGGAGGCTGAATGCTTACTGACTGTGACAACGGTGTTAATGGAGAAGAGGAAATTGCCTCGAATATTCTCATACCTTATCTTACTCAGGAGTAAAGGGGCCATTTGTATCACTTCTGATGATAGATACCTGCCATTTTGACAGACTCTGGAGAGAGCCACAGTTATTCAACTTCAGCAAAGCCACCTGTCTGGATTTTGTATTTTTTCCCCCCAAAACTATCCATGGTCTAGAAAGAGAGGTAAGGGAGAACGCTTCAGTCTTGCCATGATTTTTAAAAATAAGTGATGGACCCAAACCATTTTCTGTTGCTAAATAAACCATGCAGATTAGTCTTCTGAGGAAGCCTGAGTATATCTAAAACAGGTATTTGAAATCAGTTTAGCTTGAAAGTTAAATATGTTTAGGGTACACAGTCCTTGGCAGAGAAAGTCTCCTAGTCAGAGTGTTTTATGCCTGTCACAACATGGTTTCAGTATCTTTGGGGATCCTCTGGTGTTCCACTGCAAAAGTTAAGCATCTGCCAGAGCACGGTACTATTCACTAGGGAGGGAGATGGTTCTCGAAAAGTCAAGAAACAGCAAATCATGTCTCTCAGCTCTAGATCTGAAGTTCCTACTTTCTGTCATGCAATGATACCCTACTATGCCAGTAGTAATTTTTGTTACTATTTCAAAATGTAGTTTAATTCACTATCTCGAGCTTCATGAGTTTCCAAGGGATACTATTTTCACCAGTATTAGGGTGCAGTA
The DNA here is from genome assembly GCF_026419915.1 of Harpia harpyja. Lineage (NCBI taxonomy): Eukaryota > Metazoa > Chordata > Aves > Accipitriformes > Accipitridae > Harpia > Harpia harpyja. The sequence goes on from NC_068944.1 coordinate 11,588,264, forward strand.
TACTCTTGTCTTCCTTCATACTGGTTTTTATCATCTACTTGTATGACTAGAAGAAAAGGGATTGAAATTCTTTCTGCATAGCTACATGTGTCTTTGATTCATGAGGTGTTTTTACATTACTGCTGGAGCAAGAAAGGGCTTTCTAAACCAAATGTTGAAATATGTAGGAATAAAGAAGGAAGAAAGTTTTAATGAAAGAATGTGAATCCCAAAGTTTGTGCTTCTTATTGTTACCAGAAAGTATATCGCAATGTTCAATCATACAGATTAGACATTGCTGTATCAATATAAAGATAAATCAAGTATGTAGGTAGCTACAGTTATTATATAGATATAAAAATATAGATTATGAAGGTTATATAGATAATATTTCTAGGAAAGGTGAGGAAGAAATTACCTGGACAAAACCTAAATAATATCTAGCAGTTTATAACTGAGATTGGTCTTGATCAATTTCTGAAAAAGAAACCAATTAAAAAGATGTATCAACTCCTAGTAAGTCAGAAGTGTTAGATGGAATTTTTCCTAAAACCAGAGGTGTCTAGTAGCAGTGTTTCTGTAGATTATTGATAGTGGAATTGTTTTACTTGTGTGCTGCAGGGAATCATGCCTAGTTCTACAGAGCAGAAAGGAACTGTTTAACATGTACTGCAGATTGTCCACCAGTATTGATGAGCATGCTGAGCTGGAAATGTAACAAATTATTCCCATTGGAAGTAATCGAAGCAACTTACTTTCCCCCACCCTTTTTCTTCTTCTCTCCTTGTTCCCTTTCTTCCTTTGAGGCTTCCAGTTCATCTCTGTAAGAAGTGACTGAAACAATCCATTACCAGCTATTTCAGAATAAATTGTGATATCATGAAAAAAATTGCTTTTTATACAAAAATGTAGAAATCAGAAATTAATTGTGCCAATATAAGCAAAACCCAGTATTTCTGGTGTGGTAGAAATGTGCTGTCTCAGGGACAACATCAGGAAGCAACAACCATAACATATTGCTGCACGCTCTTTGATAACAGCCTTATAGCTTCTCTTCACTGATTCACTATGGCAAAGTATCATAATTATCATAATAATATCATTATAATTTTATCATTTATTTTTACCTGGTTCTTATCCAAATGGAAGAGTATGTGTGCAGCCCTAAACATTGGATAAGGTCCTATAATATTAAAACACAGAAATAAACTGGTAAAAAGTACTCTAGCTCTGGAAAAGGGGTAAACCTTACTGTAACTGACATTTAGAAAAGAAAAAGGAAAAGGAAAAGGAAAAGGAAAAGGAAAAGGAAAAGGAAAAGGAAAAGGAAAAGGAAAGAGGAAACTACCACAAGAGCAGTTCTGGAATTTAGTGACAAGACTTTCAAAGCTTCAAATAATCTTCTGGTTATGGAGATGCCAAAGAGAAGTGTCTTACAATTTTCCCTGTTTTAATTTTGCATCTTCCTATTAAAAATCAACTGCAAGACCAGACAACAGCCCCAAAGAAAAAAAAAAAGAAAACAACAACAAAAAACCACCCAAAAGCCAGTAACACCCTGGGTGAAGCAAACTAGTCACTTCTTTCTTTTCAGGCTTTATATAACCAGCCTAAGAAATAAAATGCAATGTCAGAACATACAGCCATCTAGAAACAGACAAGAAGTCTGTTTCCCTGATAAAATACCTTATTGTCTAATTTATAAGGAAATATATTTACAGCTGAGGAAATACATCCATAAATACCCAAGGTAATAGTATCCTTTGGTCATTTGCTGTGGCAAAGATCAGTTTCAGAAAAGCAAGCATTCCATTAAATTGATAGCTGTGTTTTCCTTTTCAAAATCTGATTAGAAAAAGAAGCAGAAGTAAAACTGTGGTTGCCCATCCTTTGAAATACTGCTTTTAAATAGATCCTGAAAAATGCTCCTATCTCTGGGTGAAAAACAAATGCTGATAAATCTGACTTTCTCCACAGTGAAATTTCCCAAACAGAGACAGACACATCACTGAGACAAACAGTGAGACTGTTCCCAAAGGTAGAAGATAGAGATTGATGTGCACCTGACAAGCTGTGGTGTGGACGTGGCCAAGAAGGCTCTGATTTGGAATGTTTTTGATTTTACTATAACCACCACTACATACAGCAGTACACATCTCTCTGTTTTCGCTGCCCACTCAGTGCTTCTGTGTTGGTCAGATGTAAGGATCCTATCCAGGGTCCTCTTGACATCAGCGGTACAAATGGGTTAGGAAAAGGGAGGCTGCCTCACTGTTACTGTGAAAAATCATGTCTTTGTCTCCAGACAGCTACTATCTGGTTGTCTCATGGCTGCCCAAAAGTGATGACCCCATCCTCTTGTACTGAGCAGGATGAATGTACGCAAAGTTTGACAGACTGACAGCTGATGGATTTATTGCTTACCACAAGGGTTTCTTCTTTTATTCCTACTTCCAGCTTCATCATGATCACTCACCAAGGCAATCTAGTTAGGCCACCAGCTCTTCAAAATAACTAACTTCCATTACTTTTCCATGCACCAGACTCAAACAAAACCTCACTGTTGTGGTAATACACATCATGTAAATTATCTGTCTCAGAGTCTGAACAAGTTTTTATTGTACTAATCATATACTACCTAACTCTGTGAAGTAGATTCATCACTGAATGTATATTCTGTAGCATTTAATAATTTAATGCAAAAAAATTACTACAAAGAATTCCATCTAGCAATTTTTTTCCTATCAAAAACTTCACTTTTCAGCAGTCAATAGAATATTTTGGATACACATGACAGTGCAGATAGACAGTAACGTGGGAGAGAGAGGGGGCAGTGCTAGTCCCTAGACCTATGCAATCTATGCAAAACACACCATAGCTTTTTCTGTACCTTGGCAGGAGATGTAAAATAATTCAGATCTAATAGATCTGTCTTGGTCCATCTGGCCCAGGCACCTATGTACTCAGCAAAGCTTCAGGGAGACTCTTTCTAATGAATAAAATAAGTGATTACTTTACAGCACTTCTATTATCATTCTTAACCAGGTACTTGCTTCCAGATCACACAGATAGGCAGCTTGTTCAATGGGAAAAAACCTCATACAGAGAAATTACCAACCTATCTTCAGCTCTTCATCTTCCTGTCATTCATACAGTCAAAATTTCTCTTAGCCCACTTCTGTGGTACCAAGAAGAGTGACAGACTACTAGACCCTTACGTCTGGCAATCCTACTAGCTGTATATTTGCCATTTCCTGATTACAAAGGAGCTGATATCACAAAAGGATTCAGCATAAAACCCACTTGCAATCTCTATGGTCTCTCAGTACAAAGACGGCTTGTCAAAACAACAGAGAAAAAGCCTGAAGTCTTTGGTGCCATGGAAACTGAACAATTAACAAATGTACTTTTTCTTACTTCAGCTGGAACTGCACTTGAGCCAATCTTTTAGCAGAAAACTGTTAAAAACCTCCCTGCGACTTTAGTGATGGGGTGGAGTGGACAGAAAATACAGAAAAGAAGAGTTATTTGGCAAGCACAGAGCAGCGGTCAGAAGAAGCAGGGCAAATGACTCAGGAAAGGAGGGGGGCTCGGGGAATTTCAAGGCTAGAAAGATCAGCAAGATGACACATCGGGGGTTTTACATAACAGCAACATTTGTTGTGATTCAGGAGTGTACAGAAAAGGCAGGGACACAGAGGAAGATGCTGGGGACCATAAACAACCTTTTCTGTAAGGTGTTTTTCAGCAAAGGTCACTGTCTTTTCCTTTGGCACAGTACAGTACTTTCAAGCAGCTCCCATTCCCCAGACCTCTGAAATTACAAGAACAGGACAGCTTCTTCCCATCGACACTCCTCAGCTCAGGGCTTACTGACCGCAGCTTCTGGGATTGCCTCTTTAAAATAAAGTAAACCAAGGGCTTTCTGCTTTATTTGTCATCCCCAGTCATGCACCGTATTAGTTGAAGATGAAGAAAGCCTGCAGCAGTACACAGCTCCATGACACAGGACCACCCTTGCAGCTTTTGAGCACCTCTTGAACTTTATCAGGTCTCCACTGCTACAGCGCATATTGAGGTTTGCACTTTCCTTAGTGTTTTGGAGAAAAAGAGAGCGCTGCACCCCTGTTTTACCGTCCCGGTTTCTGGTAATCTGCAATTTAGGGATCTTCGGAGGGCCAAAGACTGGATTGAAGACTCAGTAGCCTTTGCAGTTTAGACAAATACACTGAAGAAAAAATAATTGTGCATTACAAAGTACATGGAAACCCCATCCAGCTCTCCTATCCCTGAGCTGAAAATAGGGCAATGATACAAGACTATCTGTTGACGCGGAAGTCACGGACACTGCGCACAATCAATATGATCAAGCAGATGCCACCTTATTGCCAAGATAGCTCGGTTTATATGTTCATTCTAGTTACTGTTCACACATAAACAAATTAGAGATTGGTTAGCATGAGCTGTCCACGCGCCTAGTTACACCTAATGATTGGTTATATCAACACTGTACACGCGCATAAACATAAGGCATAATTGGTTGTATTAACTAAAACATGCGAAACTTGTCTCAGTCTAATTGGTCAAGATAAGCTGTGGAATTGAGGTTTTTTGCCAAGTTCCCTTTATTGTGGAATGCGCACCAGTGTTCTTCTAATTTGCATCTTTCTTTTTTTGTCTTCTTGTTTATTCTGTTCAAGGCCTTCTAAAGGCATCTGGAATGCTCTTACTACCGTTAGCTAAATATGTATACACAAGCAAAGCGTCCTTGAAGCCTGCTGCCTACAAAACATCCTTGGCTCACAAATTGATCAATTCTATTGAGTCTGGATTGTTCACTATGTGCCCATTACTTTCCAAGTATCCCACAACTATCAGAAGGAATTACCATATAACCTGACCTGATTTTATATTATTTATTAAGCATTCACTTTTGGCCACTGTCAAAAATGGGCTACTAGGTTAAAGTTGCCTTTTGGTCTCACGAAGAGCAGTCAGTCTTCCAACCTAACGTTAGTTGGTGGTCCTGATGGGGCATTTGTTTGTTGGGCCAACCCACAGAGGCAAAAACCTCTCCAAAACCAGTGCATTGGTACCGATCAAGATACTACGAAGCAAATCTTTCAACTGTTCTGGCAGGCAACAGTTTGACAATTGCTCGAGCTAATTAAAAAGTTTATGGATGGTCAAGTAGGACTCAGGAAATTTTGTAAGCTTCTCCCCAGCTCCCACAGTTGCCTCTAATTCAGGCTGCTTTCCACAGTACACCACAGGGGAAAACTCTACAGTCCAGAATTTAATTAAATGTTAGTTTTTAAAATCTCAGATTCTTCACATATAAAATTGATCATTGCCTAGATCTTTTGCTTTATTTAATGAATAGCCAAAATCTAAGCACTTGCATTTCTAAAAAGTAGGGTTTTTTCCCTTGCTGTGAAATATGAAAGAACTGACAGCATATATTTTTCTTCTTTCTTGTATTTTCTAGGTTTTCATTACCATGGATGTCAGGCAAGCTGATAAACTCAATACATTTTCTGCCCCCTCTGCTATCATAAAGGCAACATAAAGGCAACATTTATCTCTGTGGACAAGATCCTTTTCAAATCCATCTTATATAACTATTTGATAGGAAGGCAGGAGGTTGACAGGTTCCAATTTATCTCTGCACAGTAGTACCCCTTTATTGCTATTCACATACTCTAAATCTTTAAACCTATTTGCATGTTCAAACTCATAGGTAATACATACTACTACAGAAATATCTTTCCCATTTTCAGGAAGTGTTGGGCTTGCAAACACCTATTACTAGGTCTCTACTCCTCTGTTTAGCCTTACTGAATTAATGGAAATATCTATTACTAATAGAGAGTCCAGTGCTCACTGTTAACAATAAAAAACAGTGGTTCATATCTGTACTAAACAATAAAGCATTATTTTAGATTCCCAGCTTAGCTAAAACAATTATATGCCTAGATAGCACAGTGTCATCCTCAGCCTTGGCCAAGCCATGTAAACAGCCCATATGGCCATGCTGCCTCCATTTTGTAGGACTATCTCATTTGAAACTCATTCTGATGTTATTCTAGAGCTTTGCAATTTATAGTGTAGACGTGCGCTACGTATATTTCAATATAGCTCTGTCACTGTGCAACAAACTGTTTAAACACACAATTCCTCATAAATGTTTTGTGAGCTGGCACTTAATGTCAGTAAATTTACAGGATTAAACTTCAGATTTGTTTTTTATTGCATTCCATGGGAGCAAGTTAAAACTGCTGCCTTTACATATATAATTACTAGTGGAACTAGGCAAGATTATGTTATCCTCTTGGCTGTCTGATAAGAAATGCAGTTACTTGTGAGTTAATGACATTTTATTGTCTCATACTAGTACAACAGCAATGACATCTATATTTTTCACAGCCAAGCTTAATCATAAGTACATCTGTCAAGATCTCAAAATACACTGAAGATCTTTTCTGCTTCATGTGTGACTTTTCTCAGTTCCTCCTTCCCATTCCACCCCTCCCCAAGTGACATTTAAAGATTCACTTTCCTCCCCTCAGATCTATGTCTGAAAAGCAATCAACTGGTCTTCCAAGCATCAGACACATGTTTTTTTGTACTAGCTGTTAATTTTAAAGATGCTGTGGTTTACAATTGCTTTGACATTTATTCTAGAGGATTTGTGCTCCTGAATACATTTATGTAATTTATTTATCCCCAGTTGTTTTTGAAACCCAGCTAAGGGCAGAGCTTGATCATTACAAGGTATTTGCCTTGAGTGTTTGTTAACTACTTTGAGTATGCCTGTGCTTCTTGCACCACTTCAGCAACTACTATGGTACTTCAGCCATCCCTGAATGCTTATTTAATAATCTTTAATGTGTCTTCAATGAGTTTAAATAAATAGATAGATAAAAAAATATATCATCTATATGTATAAAATATATCTAAAATATACACGTCTATTTATTTAGTACATCTCTAATATGCTCCAAGATGCTTGCAGCATAATATAATCAAGTTAAACATGAGAGTTTAAAAGAAACAAAAAATTCAACTACCCAAACACAATGTCAGCTACAGGAAAATTTTTCAGGCACAAACATTCCAGTGGATGAAAAAAAAACCCCTTCCAGATTATGCAAACAAAAAAAGAGTGTGAGAGTGAGCTGAGGAAAGGGAAAGAGGGAGAGAGACCCTGAGTGAGTGAGTGAGTGAGTGAGTGAAAAATCAGAACTAGGGGAAAAGATTTCAAGTTAAAAGCCTGCAGGCTACAAGTAGGAAAGAAGGGACTGCACATCTCCTCTTCTCGTAGGAAAACAGGCAGACTAAAGCTATGTATAACAGTGTGATGATATGAACCCATTTCCTCTCTGAAAACAAGGAAAGCATGGCAATCTCAGAAACATCCAGCAATGGCACCATAATGTCTTAGCTTCTGGCAACACAGGATGGAAAACAAGTTAAGTACACAAAATATGCACTTAAGGATAGATAAATTTAGATGATTATTTAAATTTATAAACAGCAAAACAATTTAAAGAATTATTCTTTTGTGATCTTTTATTTCTGGATGAAAATGCCCCAAAAGTAAAATATTGAATAATATTGAATCATAGAAAGGTTTGGGTTGGAAGGGACCTTTAAAGATCATCTAGTCCAACCCTCCCTGAACATGGGCAGGGACGTCTTTCACTACATCAGGTTGCTCAAAGCCCCATCCAACCTGGCCTTGAACACTGCCAGGGATGGGACATCCACAACCTCTCTGGGCAACCTGTTCCAGTGCCTCACCACCCTCACAGTGAAGGATTTCTTCCTTATATCTGATTTACATCTATCCTCTTTTAGTTGAAAACCATTACCCTTTGTCCTGTCACTACAGGCCCTTGTAAAAAGTCTCTCTCTCCCCCTTTCTTCTAAGTCTCCATTTAAGTACTGGAAGGCTGCTATAAGGTCTCCCCGGAGCCTTCTCTTCTCCAGGCTGAACAACCCCAACTCGCTCAGCTTGTCTTCATAGGGGAGGTGCTCCAGCCCTCTGATCATCTTTGTGGCCCTCCTCTGGACCCACTCCAACGGGTCCGTGTCCTTCTTATGTTGGGGGCCCCAGAGCTGAATGCAGTACATCCAGGTGGGGTCTCATTAGAGTGGAGTAGAGGGGCAGAATTACCTCCCTCGACCTTCTGGCCACACTTCTTTTGATGCAGCCCAGAAGTTGTTGGTTTCCTGGGCTGCAAGCGCACACATTGCCGGCTCATGTCCAATTTTTCATCCACCAAAGTCCCCAATTCCTTCTCAGCAGGGCTGCTCTCAGTCCATTCAGCCCCCAATCTGTACTGATACTGGGGATTGCCCTGATCCAGGTGCAGGACCTTGCACTTGGCCTTGTTGGACCTCATGAGGTTATATGAAATTACACTTTGAACAACCTAAGGATAACACTATACTTCTGCTAAAATATTAGATATTTAAAGGCATGAATTAATAATACAAATTTAAAATAAGTTAAATATTAAAATATTTTCTTATACAGAGTTGCTACCATTTTTTAATACATTTATATAAATATTGAATTTTTATCAAAATTGGAAGTCTGTTGAAATTCATAGTAATATTTCCAAATTCTTCATTAGTAATATAAAACTATCTTAAATATATTACACAAAACAGAAAAATATGAACTATCAATAGTATGTATTTTAATCTAATTAGATTCAGGTCACATTAGATGTACTTAATACATTGAGTTAGGGATTTTTACATCTAGTTCTAGCAGGTACTCGAAAACACTGCAAAATTTCAATACAATTTGGTTTCAGCAATCTAAACAAAGACAGGCTGTAGTTCAGTGGTTACACTCTCTTTAAAACTTTAGCTTTAAGAATTTATTGTTAAGAAATACCTTTAAAATTATCAGGAAATTCAGCTTATTTAAAATTAATTTAATTGCAAAACACTTTAAATTTAATAAATTGTCATTTCAATTTTAACTTTTAATAGGCTCTGAAAACATAGTTAAATTCCAATGTAAATGAAACTATTTTCTGTATTTCATTGTATGTATATCACTCAAAATTAAGAGTGTGACTGTCAAGGGATGGAGTGGTGAAATGTGCTGGTGGTGTTTCTTTGGAAATATGGGCAAGTCAAGTCATTGTATTTGGGTGAGGTTTTTTTGTAATATGCTCTAGAAGGTGTCTGAAGTTGTGAGACTACTTCGTACATACATTGTACCTACTTTTTTTATTATTTTATAATCTAGATTGTGAAAGATCCGAGCTGGATCTGGGAGTAACATAAAATTATTTTAGTCAACTTTCCATGGTGAGTGAAAAGGTGGTTAAACACTCCCAGTGCATGCTAAGATAAGACTTTGCAGATGTCAAATTGCATTCTCACCGGGCACCAACCAGCTATCCCTAGTGAGTCTCTTCAACAACTCCAGCCACAAAGTGTACTCCATCTTTACACCTGCCCATGTTTTTAGTATATGTTTTTGATGTTTCAGACTTGCCCCTCTGAAGACAACATTAAAAACATTCTGTACCATGGTTTTGTCCCTGTTTGTCAAAGTTAGCACTTCCACTAGTCAAATAACTCAATAGCTAGGCTACTTTGTTGTTCAAAGCCCAGATAAGCAGCAGGCAGAAAGGAGAGGGAAAATAAGGCCTTTTCCAACAAAATAAGAAACAATGAAGAAATACAACTACCCCATTATCAGACAACATACCTGCATGAAGCATTTCCCATCAGCTGTGATTAACTTCAAATATCCGTATAAGCAGCATACTAGTTATTGCATTTGCAGTACACTTGATGCCAGTACTTTTTTCTCATCTGATCTAGGAACAAGATATGAGTATTTATAGTCTGTCAGAGTAATCTGACAAACCAAACTACAGACTATGATCACTGGTATACTGATGGCTTGCCCCCAGGTAAGAAGAAAGGTTGTGTTAGACCCTTACACCCTTTTGCAGACACAGATAAATGCAAAAACAAGCTGGAGATGCTCTTGCTGAATGCTAAGGAACCCTTGGTCTGAATATAGCAAAAGGCACTGAATTGCCTAGGTGGAAATGGATTGGAAAAGGATGGAAATTGCTCTTTCTGTAGCACAGAGGACAGGGCAGTGAGATGGCATAGAACTGATTGTTGCTGGAGTTAAATGGGAATGAGATGGGCTATTTTCTTTTAGAATTTTAAGGTTTGAGGATAGAAGCAAAGCAATCTCTTGGGATAAATAAGGGATAGATATATTTTGTATCTAACAGACAAGGAAGGTAAGCAAAAAATCATCATGAGCTAGGAAGGTGTAATATTATTCATTGCCCTTGCTAGTGGACATTTCTAAGACATCTCTGAAATCTAATGAAAAGCTATAATTTCACAGCCACTTTACAATGACATAAAGCAGGCACAGCTGTCAAAAAAACCTGGTCTGTATCTCCTCCCTGCAAGTGCTCACTCTCATGTTTCTACTGGCACAAGTTGCATTCAGGTAGCTATATGCTAAAGCTCATGAAGAATCTGATTAAGGATATGCCAGTTTAAGGTGGCCACGAAACTCCCATTACAGTTTTGACCGAGTGAGAGAGAAACTGGCCAGCAAATACTAAAATGAAATATATACGCATCTATAACGAGTTGTGAAAAGTAAATCCTCTCGCTCTATCATATATTGGTGATCATAAAAAATGCATATCTATAATTTCTTTGGTGTGGTTGTAAATCCATCTGTTCCTCTCTGAAAGGCTCATCTTTTATTCTCTTGTGCAGTTGGTATATCTATGTATTCACTTATCACACACTTTTCTGTAATTGCCAACACTTGCCCGCCTAAAAATGAAGAAAAGATCTGAGAAAGGCTTTTCAAAAAAGGTTTGAACTTTGTAGGAAGCACAAGATATTTTCTCTGCTGTACATCCTCTTTTTCTATTTCATATATGTTCCTGGTAAAGGCTATTTATATTTTTTTCTTTCCTAGTTTCTCATTGTCTTTTTTCAAACAAGTAATCCCTAGAGAAGATTTACAAGAGGCATAAACTGGGAATGTGCTATCAACATCAATGGTAATAGGCAGATTTACAGCATTTGTGACCTGTTCCATTATCACTACATATATTTGAAGTAGAATCTGATATAGAAAATGCTTCTATTTTAAATTTTCTGAAACAAATAATTTGCTAAACAGCAGCAGTTACTTTTATCTACAATCTGTCTGAGATTTCAAGATCACTTGCTCACAGTCAACAGTGTCCTCATGCTTGCTTCAGAGCAAGAGTCACTAGTATTTTCTCAGAGGTTCTTCAACTGGAAAAGAAAAGCAAAAAGATTCAGAAGTAGAAGAGACAGCCAAACACATTTAAACTAGAAATACACAAACTAGCAAGGAGGAGGTGGATGGTACATCCTTTGATTTCTTCAGACAAAGGTTGGTCTTTTGATTTGATTTCTTCAGACCAGGGTTGGATGCCCTTTCTTGAAGATTGATTTCACTCAAATACAAAGTTACTGACCTCAACAGGTGAACATGTGGATGCAATCCCAGTTTAAACCATCAGCATACACCTCACATCGGCTGGGAGCATAACTTCACCCATCACTGCTAACGTGCAAACTTTCTGCTCTTCTCTCATTCCTGCCCTTTCCTTGAGAAGCCTGCAGCTGAGGTGGATTAAAGTCTATGACTGGTGTCATAAAGGAGATCTGTCAAAAGAAAATGATAGTTCCCCTCTGATCTTAAAATATACTCATCTATAATTAGCATTAGCTTTTCTAACTGTATACAGTAACTAATATTGTATTCAATCAAAACAATATTACATGCTGTATCTAATATCAAATGCACAACTTCAGTCATTATGAAAATGATGGTACTCTCCGTCTACCTATTAATAACTGTAGATTGATATTAACAGTCTAGTAATAAACACAGCTGCTCATTTCTTTGCAAGAACCTCTCACTCTCACACGATGGAATAATAAAGAATGTTTGGTTTTAATGGCATCCTGGCAAGGAAAATGGGAAAACAAGGAGCTCTGTCAGAACAAACACAGTTTCAAATAGCAAAACTTCAACATCAACAGCTTGGGAATAAACCGCATACTCAGATTTTTCAGTAAATAGATTTAAAAACCTGACTTGTCTAGTTAGAATTTACTATTATTTATTTTAAAAATTAGTTATGTAGTGGTGGATTTTTTCTTAAGTTTTAATTGTTATTTTGCAAGGTAATATCTTTAATCTTGGATAGAGGCATGCAAACATGCAATGCAAAAAAGCACAGCATGCAAGCCAGCTACCTGAGGATGTGCCATTTTGTCCCTTTATAGATTACCCACACAGCAGCTGAAGTCACTATAGTCGGCATTAACATTAAGCAAATATAAAATACTATACAAGCTTAGGGCTTCATCAGGCCTTAAGTATGCGATTTATAGAAGATGTGACTCTCAGTTGTTTGGATTCTTTTTTGTGAATTGCCATGTTGTTGGATCAACCAGGAGGACAAAGTTTCAGTAGTTTTGGTCTGCAAAGCATATGAGCTTTAGCCAGTGTTCTACTTGGCTAAGTTTTTTTTTATTAGATCATGTTGTCTTAAGTTGACATTGCTGTCAGTAGAATTCGCAAAGGTCTTTTTTGCTGTGAGCTTTTGTGGTTTGAAGAGGCAGTATTTCTGTTTTATGTCTCCTATTACGGTACTCCCTGGTTGCTTGACTGTTATCATTTACCTCCGGGCATCATTCAATCACTCAGCAACACAAGTTTGATCCCTGCTAGATGTGAACGTTCAACTGCATATCTGGTGAAATGCTAGAGCACACAATATGGAGTTTATGTCAGCTTATACTTTCATGTGTGTTTTACACAGTTTGCAGAACCTTACGCAGCACAAAGCTTTTTAGTAATGAGTTAACTGTCAACTTTTTCTGAAGCGGAGTCAACAAAATATCAGATCAGTGCTTTGTATCATGAGGCTGTGGACTATCTGATCTTGGACTATGAGTCTAACACCGCATTTTGTCATCAGATCCCACAGCTACCTCATCAGCTGCCCTTGGTTATATCTATTTTATGCTTACAATAACATGCAATATTCCAAATATCTCATTCCGGTTGCAAACAAAATTCATAAGATAAAATGTATATGCAGAGCAATAGAAATTCAGACTGCTGCTGTTATAAAATCACAGCTGAAAATGTGTTTTCATATAATGTGTAAGTCATCATTACAGATAAATATAACATTATGAAACCCAAATCATTATTGTTATCTGCACCACAGTAGAAAAATTGGATGCATAGCAACCTTTTGTCTCTCTAGAGCTCTATCTCTATTAATAATCTTGTTATTTCTCACCCAAACTGATAAAAGTTGAATAATCCATAATCCTCTCATATTAACCTTATTTAACTTTTATTACTTTGTATGCTCCTGCTAGGAAACAAACAAAAACATTGCAAAGATGATTAGGCAAATATTTTCCTCAGAAACATGCCCTTAGGCTTATCTAATGGATAGTGATACAGTCTGGTACATTTTGCAAAAAGAGACATCTTTTTACAGTATCCCTATATTTAAGGACTACACGGGAAGTACTACCTTGTACAATATAGCATATTTTATTTGTCTATTATACGCTACAGTCGTGAAAATACAGTCTTGTCTTATATATTCAACTCCCTAAAAGTTATTTCTCAGCTCCTAATAGAAAATGAATATTTGGAAATTTCATACAGAATAAATAGACGTAATATCTAACTGTCTGGATTCACCAGACTCACCTGCTCTGTCACCGTTCCACAGAGTTTTTATGCCATTGCTCCAAAGTTGCCCAGTCAGCTCTGTACCGTTAGCACAAGTGAATTACAGGCTCCATCTTATGGTTAAAGTGTTGATGAGTGTGTAAATAAAAACGCCAACGATTTATCTCAGGGCCCCAAGAGCATCCACAGCCCCCCCTGTCCCTGCCCACCCCCCCGGGTTTCCCCCACCTACCCACAGCCCAGTACCCATCTCAGCCCCCCGGGGCCATCAGCCCCTGCCCCAGCGACGCCGCAGCAGGGCCCGTCTCCAGCTCCACACAGCCCTGGCCGGCCCGGCCATGGGCCCCCCCGAGCCGGGCCCACCCGCGGGCCCATGGCACGGCACGGCCTCAGCCTGGCCCTGCCCGGCCATGACCGACCGCTGAAGCTGCCGCCGTTGCCCGCCCCAGGCACAGAGGAGGGGTCTGTGCCTAGCAGGCGAGGCGAAGCAGATTTCCCTAAGGCCTCCCACGCTGCTGCGCTGTTACTAACAGCCTCTTGCCCGAGGACCTTGGAGAAGAAGCACTTTCGTCCATGGGAGGAAGAAGGTGCCTTTGCACGTGCCCCAGGGCACGGCTTCAGGGGTGGTCCGGCAGGAGGAAAACGCCATTCCCACCGCCTACGGGGCAATCTCAGCCGTAATGTTGTGTTTCATGTCTTTACGCACTGATTCACTTCAGAGGATGGCTTAGTCTCGGGTCAAAACCTACGCCAAATTGAACCAAATGAAGAAGCCCAAACCTATCCAGACTAAGGCCTGGTAGGAGGAGTATGAGCAGAAATTTCTACTGAATCCTTTAAGGTTGTGACCTTGGCACATTGATTAAAATGATGGGCTCACCAATACTCGCCTGATGAATGCTTTGTGTCAACTGTTCATGGCTTTAGCACAAGACGTTGCACAACTTTCTCTTAGAGCCCTTTTTTAGACTTTTCTGTGTGACAATTTACACTCCAGCCAACAAAAAAGCCAAGTATTCATGATCATAACATGGCATTCTCATCTTTTAGGTTATTAGTTGTAGTCCAGTGCTAGTGAGAGACCTAACAGCTCTCTCGTGTTATTCGCCTAAAGGAAAAGGTCCAATTTAAAGGAAAAGGTGAACAAAATGACATTTTGAAATACATCTGACCCCAGCATTGTTTAGTACTGCTCTAATATTTATTTTTCTCAATTACCAGATTATCATTTTAATTGTCTTCTCTGAGTTTAGAGCTACCACAATTAGGGTCATAGGTACCTTTGAATGTCTGTATTTGGCAGAGGAAAGGAGGAGTGAGTTAAGAGTAAATATAAAATATTTGGGAAAGCGAAAGATATGTGTCAATCAGATTTAAGAAGGAACGGGTCTGCTTAATTTAACTGTTCATGGGTTTCACACAAAATCTCAGGAAATACACTTCTAGGCCACAGAATTCTTGCAAAACCATGGACAGTTTTTCCACGCTGGGCTGATAATTTCACCACAGAGATACTTTATTCTTCAATCAATCTTCAGTCAATCAATCCAGAGCTGAAAATGCAGATACTAATTTGAACAGGGCTCGAATAAATACATTCCTGGAAGAACACACATTTCCTATCATTACTCACTGAAGAGAGGGAGAGAACTATAATGATCAAAATAGGAATCCTCTGGATCATGGAGAACCTACCTTATTAAAATTAGTTTACATAGATGGAGGAAATGGGCAACATACTCCTCCAAGTCATTATTTCAGGCTTCAGCTGAATGTGGAGTATCTTGAATATCCAACTCAGGGAGGACATTGAGCCAGTAAATCTTTCAGCTGAAATTCCTTTGAATAATGGCTCAAAGGAATGTAGTGACTTTCAAAAAGAGTAATCTTGAGCTGTTGCCCATGAGGCCAAATTTGGCATTACATAGCAGCTAGTTAGAGGTAACAGCCCTCCATAATATTCCATTGTGTGTTTCTGGGTGAAACAACTGGCAAAGTTTCTATGGATCAACTACCAAGGCTTATTTCTTCCAAACAAGACTAAAATTCTGTAGAGTATTCCATCAGATTAAAAGGTAAATATTGAGATAACAAATAAAAGGTCCAATTAATAATCTTGTTTCCACTTTTCACTTCTGTCTTTGTACAGAATGGAGGCAGAGATGCTTCGTATGCAGCAAATGAAAGTGGGCAGCTGGACTTAGTGGGAAAACAGAAAAGGAGTGAGAAAAGCTCAGACATATAGTTTTTCCAGCGTGTAGCTGCTGGCAGGGATCAGGAAAGGGAGAAGCAATGTTGAGTAGGGGGGAAATGGGAAAAGAACAGAACAAAAAATATTTTTTGCCTAGAGTTTGATAAGTAGAAACAAGACATGCTAGTAAACGACGACTACTTGATCCTCCCATCTACAGCACAGGTAAATCATCATCTGCCATTACTTCTAAGCTACCACAAAAGTTTCCCCTTGTCTCCAGTGTAGTCTGTTTATCTGGGAAGGAGATTAATTTGCCACCTTTATAAATTGTTTGGCATGTATGTGCATTCACCAAGACTATGCCTCTTAACTCACAACCCTCACATTAAAAAACATGTATTGTTTTTAAAAAAATAGCATGGCATGTTGAAATAATTGGTATATTTAGTAAGAGAAAACTGTGAAAAGAACATACTTTTTTGCTCTATTACACATTTATATAATGTCAGAAATCTGACCTCTACCCTGGTTCCTATTTCATTTTGTGTTTTCTCTTTAGCATTCCTCAAAGTATTTGCTTCCCAAACATATTTTTAGTCATCTCTGACTGTCACTTAGCTGCTGAACTCATAAATGTAAACAGTTAGCCTAGCAAACCAATAAATAACTGCATTTGCCAAAAACATGAAATGAGTTGCTGAAGTATGAAATAACAGTTGTACTGCTAATCCTTTCCATTATTTCTTACGCCATCTTTCCTAGCTTTGCTGGCACTGATTCAGGAAGAGCTTGGGAGAACATGGGGTTTTTTCCCTCTGAAAGGACAGCATTAAGGACTGTGGAAACCTGCTGCTGGGTTTCAGGAGCACTACTCCAATAAATATAACAAACATCCTGTTTAAGATGTGCTGAGGTAAACTTGTAGAGAAAAAAAAATTCAAGGCACACAAAAATTTTCAAGGCATGCCAAAATTAATGGGAGTGACAAAGTACTGGCCTGCACCAGGTAACTGTGAGAGATCAGTCACTGAGAGAAGTCCCCCACAGCTGCTGCATTAGAAGATGCCATTCCAGCATCTGGTGTATGAGGCTGCCCAGGACTTCAATAACAATCTGTACTGCTCTGTCACCGGGAGCCTGGGAAGAAGGCAGTGAGACACATCTCATGGCTCTCAGAGACAGCAACGCCGTGTCTCAGTTAAAACAAGTGAGGGATGATGTCAGGGGACACGTCATGTCCAAGGACATGCGGGTCCTGGTCCAGTGGTCCTGGTCCATGGCATTAGCTACACCACCATTTTCTTGCCATTTTTCTCCTACTGAAAGCAACAGGAATCATAGAACGGTTTGGGTTGGAAGGGACCTTTAAAGGTGATCCAGTCCAACCCCCTGCAATGAGCAGGGACATCTTCAACCAGATCAGGTTGCTTAGAGCCCCGTCCAACCTGACCTTGAATGTTTCCAGGGGTGGGGCATCTACAACTACAAAGAATACTATCTTTAACATCAATAAAAGCAGATTTTGACAAACAATAAGCAGTTCAGATACGAAACAATAACAGAAGACGAAACTCTGAAGAAAGCTATACCAAAATAAGCTTTCAGAATGCAGCGGGTACCTGCTTTCAGTGATTTAACCAAAGCAGTCTTGCAACTGCAGTCACAGAGCTCTTAGAGGCAAAACCTTGTAACACAATTAACTTCACTAAAAACCTTGTTAGAAGCAGTGAGGATTAAGCATGACCAAGTACAGTAAACAGATGCACAGAGCTACGTAATGTCTTAGACACCTACTCCAGCCCGCCTCTTCCTGGATTAATTGGAACAGAATGTCTCAGAACTCCTAATGAGATGATAATGCTTGCAAAATGAGATGTTCTGGTGACATCTGTTTGATGTCTCTGTGGAAACTTTATTTGACTTAGGCTGGTCACTTACATTTGGATAAACTGATAGTTTCTCTTGCTTGCACAGTGTTAGAGCTGGTAACAACTTCAGCAGGATTTAGGCATAGATGCAATCAAATGTGGCTGACTTACTACTAATACTACCTGTAAAAGTATACTTCTAATACAATATAAATATATCAGACATGTAAATGACTAGTTCTATAGAACTGTGATTTGGATTTTTAAAATAAAAATATGACTCGTACAAGGAAAGGAAAGTAAGCAGAAGGTACAAAGTAAAACCTGAAGCAATACTAAAATAAAATATAGAAAAGAGGGAGGAAAGAACAAATGTTCTCCACTCTCTGCAACTAGACCAAAAGTTGGATTAATATGTGTTAGCTGCCACTCTAAAAGGCTATTGTCTAATTCCTTAACTGAATTACTGATGGTAACATGCAAGGGGTTTTTTTTTTGAACAATCACTTTTCCTGTTTTTTAGAATTAACTCTGCTATATGCAGTGCGTATTAAACAATGTAATGGAATGTTTACGCATCATCTAGATACTTCTGAGTGTATCATTATTCCAGAAATCCATGGCCTATAACAAATGAGATCATCCTTTTCTTTTCCTTTTTCTTTTTTCAGCGGTAGGAATTCAAGGGAGTTTCAGGGATGAATTTAAGCCCTCAGTTTTGTATTGTTCAAGAGATAGCAAATGGGTTCAAGTCTCATACTGATAGACATTGCAGCTTTCCTGATATAAAGGTCACATTTCATGGCATCAAAAGCTTAAGAGGAGATTTTCCTCTTCCTTAGAGCATACTTCATTTTATGTCTTCACAAGAACACTCTTCTGTAGCATGGAGAGAGACTGCAGAAGCAGCAATTTGAACACTGTTTTGCAGTGTGAGAGGGAGTCAGATCCAATTTCCACTGAAATAATTGGAAAGACTCACTAATTTCCTGAGAAACTAAATCAGATTCAAAAACAAAATGCAAAATAAGCTACAGATCATAACAGAACTATGGCTGGTAGGAAAGCTTACTGACCTGCTAAATCATATAGTGATCCATCCAAAAAAAATGCAAGCTGGAGAACTTTCCAACTGCCCAGTGATAGTTGGCAACCCCAGTATCCCACTTATTTCTTTCAATATCTTTTACTGTTACATATTCATGGTTTTATCTTTTGCTTTCCTTCAGTAAAGTCCAGATGATTAATTTAACAATCACTTTGATTTTGCTCAGGTGAAGTACATTAGAAGTTACATTACAACTAGAATGATAATAGACTAGAATTTCGTCAACAGGAACAGTTTTCATCATTTCTTCTAATGAAAACAAGGGATGCACTTAGTCATCTACATAAATATGCAGCAGTAATAGATCAGTTTCACCCTTATTTGCACTTTGCTAATTTACCCTCTTAGAATGATGTGTAATACAGTTCTTGGCTTTAGAAATATAATCTTAAAAATATTCTCCCTCTTCTTCCTCTCTCATGTGCACTAATTGTTGGAAGGATAAAAGTAATTTAAAAGCAGTGTATTTTTCAGTAACAGTGGGAGTTTTTTTACAGATTAGAAAAGCAGGACATGAACAGGCATTCAGTGCTATGAGCTTTAATTTGATTAATACACACTTTTTTAGAAATCTGAGTCACCAAGCCAATAATATGTTCCGTTTGCATCTTTTTAGCCAGGCAGAATGAAATACTACAAATATCATTTATACATAAGAAGAAAAGGATTACAATTACAAGTTTTAAGTCAAATTTTAAAAACAAAATAATGTGAACAGCATATTCCTCCTATAATCATTTCCTTTTTATCAGCCACGAAGCAGACATTTTATTACCATGTTCTTTTACACTGATCACTGGAAGTGATTTCACTTAAAATCCCATGAAAATCAGTATTTCACAATGAAAAGTGGGAAAGGCCTCTGAATAGTATATTTAAGAATGGATAAATACTGTAAGATTCAGATTAGAAGTAGGAAAGTCCATTTACTTCCATTTGTACTCAACTAAACCATTGATAATATTGCTGTCTTATAAAAAGAGGAACAAACTCTTGCCTTTATATATTAATGAAAACTATTGAATAAATAATTTAAATACAAGATTCTATTTCATTTGACATTATAGAAAGCTTCTGGATGTGGCAAAATTAGCAAAACACTAAAAATATTTTTATGAGGTTTCTGTGATTACAAAACATCCTAAACATCCTTGTATTATTTCATCCATAGCAAAATGGGCATGAGCCTTTTATCTGGACAATATTTTCTGTCCATATTCATATAGTGCTGCATTACTTTTAGCCTAAGAATTTTTCCAGCATGGGTTCACAGTATAAGTATAGGGAAGGGAAAGGGGGGAAGGGAAAGGGGGAAGGGAAGGGAAGGGAAGGGAAGGGAAGGGAAGGGAAGGGAAGGGAAGGGAAGGGAAGGGAAGGGAAGGGAAGGGAAGGGAAGGGAAGGGAAGGGAAGGGAAGGGAAGGGAAGGGAAGGAAAGGAAAGGAAAGGAAAGGAAAGGAAAGGAAAGGAAAGGAAAGGAAAGGAAAGGAAAGGAAAGGAAAGGAAAGGAAAGGAAAGGAAAGGAAAGGAAAGGAAAGGAAAGGAAAGGAAAGGAAAGGAAAGGCAAAACCCTGCTCTGTATATACTTTAGTAGGGAGTACCCAGAAGTCTTGAAACAGCAGAGCCTACATTCATATCAGCCTTCCCACCTTACAACCCCATAGGAAGCCTTGCATGGCAGGTAGGCAGGCAGGGAAGCAACATATCGGTGGGATGAGGTGCTGGCCTGGCCACGTAGCATGCTCAGCAAAGCCTAACTGCTGACAGCAGGTTAGGGGAACACCCCTCCAAAGTGACAGGGTGCCATGACCAGAGCACTGTACAATTCTTGCAAGTGAGCAGAATTCAAGACAGGAGCAATTTTGAGCTGTTATTCCTCAAGCTCACACAGGATACCCAGAATTAGTCAGGTTTATCTACTACCCAACCTGTACAAATCTACCCCAAATGTTGACTTCTCTATCAGAAACACCATGGCAAACCATGCGTGTTCAGTATAGCATTACTTTTTACAAGGTTTCATTTAAGCTGAGCTGAAGTGAAAACACTAATTTGTGAGCCTCTAGCTTGTAAAGATTTCCTATACGTTTTTGCAACAGGTTGGTAAAAAGCTTCAAAGTTGACTTATGGAGTGAAACACAATTACCACCAGGTGTTTCAAATGTGCTGGCAACCGTCAGCTCATAGTTCTCATGAAAATGATAAATTACTATGCAAAAGTAATGCAGTGATTACATTTAGAGTAATTACGCCAAAAAGTAATTAGGTAAAATGAGAAGAGCACACAGCATCATTTTACTTCTTTCTCTAACAATGGCAATTCATATGCCAGAGATTTCAATCGAATTTCTTAATCATCGTAAGATCTTTTCGGGATGTAGCCCACTTGTGGAGTTATTCTAGATACATCTTCAGATGATCACCTATAGACTGAATAACAGCTCAGTTTTGTGATGTTTTTTCTTCATATCTGCATAGGTCTCATACTATTAATTACAAAAATAAGAATGCTAATAGAATAAGGCCAGAAGGGACCACTGCGATCAGCAGGTCTAAATACTCTGCAACATAAGCTGCATTTTTTTTTCCTCATAGCAATGCTACCACCTAGTCCATATTTTGAGATTTAAATACATAAAATCTTTTGAGAAATACCCAAATGTGATTTGAAACAAGACGAATACATCACATTTGTTCATGAAGTATTCAAGTGTTATTTATACCTATGGGTTATGAAAAGACTTCCACTTCATTTACAGATTTAACTGTTAAAGTTTAATTTCACTGTACTGGATCTTGCTAGCTTATCCACTCATTTAAGAGTGGCATAGCATCAGGTGTTTCTCTGTCTGTATGGCTACAGAGCTATGTTGTAATTAAGCCACTTCTTAACCATATCCCTCTAAGCTGAATTGCTGAATTTTTCAGCTTGGGTGTTTGGGGATTTTTTGTGCAAAAGCCTCCCTGTTTGCAGCGGTGCTTCCAGTGACACAAGCCCAGGTACTGCCACATCCGGAATTCATGATTTCAGGTATTATGCAAGTCCCTTCAGTTACACAGAGTTGGAGGTTATGTTTAATTAAACTGACAATTTCAGAATGATCATTTTCCAGCATAATAATCAGTTCTTAAAGTTTCCCTCATGTTCTTCATTCCTAAATGTATGACATTTCATTTTACTATATTAAAACTACCAGTTTGCTTGTGCTAAATTGTGAAATTCAATGTAAAGGAACACTGTCATGCATCACCTCATCTATAAATGTCACATCTACAAGCCATCAGCAAGAATTTTGTATTTGCTTTCAAAATCTTAATATTAAACTTAACCAAGTTGATAAATTTTCTACAGGTATTGCTAGAAACATCTGTGTAGCTCAGAAGATTTATTGCTAAAGGGTAGATTTAATTTTTCTCAGCAAATTTTAAATATGGTTAGATGTTTATGAGGGAATGGAATAACCATGCAATAGAAATGGTTCAAAGTTTTCCAAGGGGAGAATGCTGCAGTTAAGGAAATATTTCTATAAAATGAGACCTCAGTCTGCATCCAATAAATGTATCTATCTGGCCAAGGTGCACCAATGTATCTACAAATGTCAAGTACATATGCATATACAAGTGATTGTTTAAGAACTGCACAGTAAAATTGGTAGATTAGAGTGCACATCATTTTAAATCCATGCTGTAGCATTCACTTTTGGTTTTAAAAGTACATTTCATTAGGTGTAGAATGGATCATATTCTGGTTTCATGCTCATCTAGCTATTTTTACTATATTGAAATAGCCATTGCTCAATGTTAATGCAAATCTACGCACAAATAGGCACCGATTTGACTGCCTCCTTCCAAAAGTGGAGCCACATACAGGCTTTCATAAAATAGGTTGGGATTTCACATCATTGCAGAACTTTGTTTCTTTTCATATTCAAATACATGAATCTGGCTCAGTTTGTATGCCTCTTAAGCAATATGTAAATTACAGAGATTTAAATTGCACTTGAATAAGAAATATCAATGAATTCCATCAATTTCAGCTGACTTTTACCAGCCTGAATGAAAAGAGGACCATGCCCCCTGCACTTAAGTGCTTGAAAATGAGAATGTTTTTTATGTTAAGTTTTCAAAAGGGTATTTTTAACCTATAATGACATCTAGCCATCAAACTCTATTGAGTTTTGTGTGCACTATTTTTTCTGGAAGTTTTCCCAAGGGCACTGATTGTTTTTAAGTATTATGTAAACATTTTGTAAGAAAAGCAGTTTCTATTTCATATTATAGACACAAGCAGAGACAGCACAGACCTATTGAAAAAATCACTTGAAAATTCCTGCAAAATACAGTATATATGAAAACAACTGCATGTTACTTTACATTCATTATACATTGAAACAAACACAGAATTTTAATTTTCTGGTCTTCAACATTTGTACATGTACTGAATACATAACACTAACACAAGCTCTGTAAGCTAGAAGCTGTTCTTTTCTCTGCTTTTATTCTTTCCCAAAATACCACAAATATCATTAGGCTCAATGTGACACATCATTGTACTGTGAAGCAACCATGAAGATAACAATGTCTAAAATAATGCATTCACAACATAATTTATTAAAAAGATCCCTCACCTTCCCTATAATGGGGGATTTAAAGTAAAATTTACTTCACTGCGACATTAAATGTACGAAGCTTAATGTTTATCCCTTGGAGACTGTGACATTATTTTTTAAAAATGAAGATATAATAGATTATGAAAATAATAAAGTTAAGGTTTTAAGAAAGAGGTGCATGCATACAAAGTGAAAGTGAATATAAAGCTCAAAGGACCATAACTTAAAACATGTCATTAAAATGTCCTATCTGGCCAAAAAAATTAAATGGTTTTGAAAACATGATTTTTCAAAGTTTAAATTTGGAAAAAGACTTCAGAAGAATTTGTAAATAATCAAGGATCCAATTAATTTCATCATACAAAATATTGAAAGAATATTAAGATTGCAGATGGGAACACTCAACTACAAAATTAAAGTTTGCTCCTTATACAGTCACAATCATTTTTTACATATAATTATTTCCGCCAGTTTGGTTATATCTTTGTAATCTATTATAGCATATGATTTTGTTACCTACCTTAGACATATGAAAAAATTACGAAATTCTACATTTTTTGATACAAGATAGAAATTTTAGGCAATTCTAAATGTTTACATTATTATATAACATACAAGTTTAGTACATACTTCTGATTGAAAACTGTGTAGTTTGATGACTGACTTAGAAGCGGCCATTAAACATTAGCTTCACTTTCAACTAAAATTATTACCTTCTTCTGAATTAGTTAAATGGGTGATACAATTACCTGGGAAGTTAGCACAGCTGAACATATAGGTGAGCAAGTCCCATCATTTTTCAGGGTGCTTGCACATGATGAACAGTATGTTGGTTAAGTGCAATTAATTTTTTTTTTTTTTTTTCATTTTGGCTATGGATCCTAAATCTATTTATGTACAGCAGTGCAGAATGTGCATCTGGGTCAACACATATCTTGGAAATGTATTTCAGGCTATATTAGTTGAAGAAGAGTACTGATGTAATCTTTTGTATCATACCTCAAACACCTACCCACAAGCAGGCAGGGCCAACATTGCACAAAGAACCCTGGTGGAATCATTTCTTGACCTCTTTAAACATTAGTCTTTACAATTTCAAAGTTCCACTGACGCAGTGTTTTAATGAGATTTCTGCATCTTTTTAAGGCAAAAGTGGTAAAACCCAGAAAATCTAACATATAAAATGCAAAATTGGCTAGAAACCTGCTGCAATGTCCTAGTACAACATCAGAAGATGGGCAGAACTGAGCCCCTTCACCATGGAGACGTGGCAGGATGGCTGCTATGACTGGAGTGTTGGAATGGAAGGATACAGGCTCTTAAGGAAGGACAGGCAGGGGAGACGAGGAGGGCGTGTCACCCTCTATGTCAGTGACCAGCTGGAGTGCGACCAAGGGCCTATGGGTCAGGATCAAAGGGAGGGCAGGGACAGGTGACATTATAGTGGGGGTCTGCTACAGGCCACCCAACCACTAAGACCAAGTGGCTGAAGCCCTCTATAGACAGATAGGAGCAGCCTCATGTTCACAAGTCCTGGTCCTCATGGGGGATTTCAACTACCCCAATATCTGTTGGAGGGACAACACGGCAGGGCATAAGCAACCCAGGAGGTTCCTGGAATGTGTTGAGGATAAATTCCTTCTCCAAGTGATGGAGGAGCCAATGAGGAGAGGTCCTATGCTGGACCTTGTTCTCACCAACAAGGAGGGGCTGGTGGGGAATGTGAAGCTCAAGGGCAGCCTTGGCTGCAGTGACCATGAAATGGTGGAGTTCAAGATCCTTAGGGCAGGGAGGAGGGCATACAGCAAGCTCGCTACCCTGGGCTTCAGGAGAGCAGACTTTGGCCTCTTCAGGGATCTGCTTGGTAGAGTACCATGGGATACAGCCCTGGAGGGAAGAGGGGCCCAAGAAAGCTGGTTAATATTCAAGGGTCACCTCCTCCAAGCTCAGGAGTGATGCAACCCAACAAAGAGGAAGTCAGGCAAAAACACCAGGAGATCTGCATGGATGAACAAGGAGCTCCTGGACAAACTCAAACACAGAAAGGAAGCCTACAGAGAGCAGAAACAAGGACAGGTAGCCTGGGAGGAATACAGAGAAATTGTCTGAGCAGCCAGGGATCAGTTAGGAGAGCCAAAGCCGTGCCAGGGATGTCAAGGGCAACTAGAAAAGCTTCTATAGGTACATTGGTGATAAAAGGAAGACCAGTGAAAATGTGGGTCCTCTCTGGAAGGAAACAGGAGACCTGGTTACCTGGAACCTGCAGAAGACTGAGCTACTCAACAACTTTTGCCTCAATCTTCACCAGCAAGTGCTCCAGCCACACCGCCCAAGTCACAGAAGGCAAAGGCAAGGACTGGGAGAATGAAGAACCACCCACTGTAGGAGAAGATCAGGTTTGAGACCATCTAAAGAACCTGAAGGTGCACAAGTCCATGGGACCTCATGAGATGCATCCATGGGGCCTGAAGGAACTGGTGGATGAAGTGGCTAAGCCACTATCCATCATATTTGAGAAGTCGTGGCAGTCTGGAGAAGTTCCTACTGACCGGAAAAGGGGAAACATAACCCCCAGTTTTAAAAAGGGAAAAAAGGAAGACCCAGGGAGCTACAGGCCAGTCAGTCTTACCTCTGTGCCCAGAAAGATCATGGAGTGGACCCTCCTGGAGACTATGCTAAGGCAAATGGAAAATAAGGGGGTGGTTGGAGACAGCCAACATGGCTTCACTAAGGGCAAATTGAGCCTGACAAATCTGGTGGCCTTTTATGAGAGGGTTACAGTGTTGGTGGATAAGGGAAGAGCAACGGACATCCTTTACCTGGACTTGTGCAAAATCTTTGACACCGTCCCGCACAACATCCTTGTCTCTGAATTGGAGAGACATGGATTTGATGGATGGACCACTCGGTGGGTAAGGAGTTGGCTGGATGGTCACACTCAAAGAGTTGCGGTCAACGGTTCAATGTCCAAGTAGAGAGCGGTGACGAGTGGCGTTCCTCAGGGGTCAGTATTGGGACCAGTGCTATTTAACATCTTTGTCGGCAACATGGACAGTGGGATTGAGTGCACCCTCGGCAAGTTTGCTGACAACACCAAGCTGTGTGGTGTGGTTGACACGCTGGAGAGAAGGGATGCCATCCAGAGGGACCTTGACAGGCTTGAGAGGCAGGCCTGTGCACAACTCATGAAGTTCAACAAGGCCAAGTGCAAGGTCCTGCACATGAGTCGGGGCAATCCCAAGCACAAATACAGGCTGGGTGATGAGTGGATTGAGAGCAGCCCTGAGGAGAAGGACTTGGGGGTGTTGGTTGACGAGAAGCTCAGCATGACCTGACAATGTATGTTTGCAGCCCAGAAAGCCAACCGTATCCTGGGCTGCATCAAAAGAAGTGTGACCAGCAGGTCGAGGGAGGGGATTCTCCCCCTCTACTCCGCTCTCATGAGACCCCACCTGGAGTACTGCATTCAGCTCTGGGGCCCCAACACAAGACGTGGACCTGTTGGAGTGAGTCCAGAGGAGGGCCATGAAGATGATCAGAGGGCTGGAGCACCTCTCCTATGAAGACAGGCTGAGGGAGTTGGGGTTGTTCAGCCTGCAGAAGAGAAGGCTCCGGGGAGACCTTATAGCAGCCTTCCAGTACCTAAAGGGGGCCTACAGAAAAGCTGGAGAGGGACTTTTTACAAGGGCATGTCGTGATAGGACAAGGGGTAATGGCTTTAAACTGAAAGAGGGTAGATTTAGATTAGATGGAAGGAAGAAATCCTTCACTGTGAGGGCGGTGAGGCACTGGAACAGGTTGCCCAGAGAGGTTGTGGATGCCCCATCCCTGGAAGTGTTCAAGGCCAGGTTGGATGGGGCTTTGAGCAACCTGGTCTAGTGGAAGGTGTCCCTGCCCATGGCAGGTGGGTTGGAACTAGATGATCTTTAAGGTCTCTTCCACCCACACCATTCTATAATTCTATGAGTCTTTCCAGAGCCTGCAAGAAATGAGACCCTCTCACATTAGCATGAAGTGCTGCAGAGATGCTACCTCTCCACGGGTCTTTCATCCACTCTGTAGAGAAAACTATGAAAAGACAAGACTTCTACATTTCTCCACTAAGACACAGTTTTAAGATGGACTGAACAACTACTACTTGATCTGATGGGATACACTAATTCTATCATCAATGTTGAAAGTGCATTGTATGTTTTAAACTTTGGGAGACACTTGTGAAGCAGCACAAAGAGGAAGCATTTTGGCAGTATACATACAACAAAATTTTAGGGAGTTTAAAAAAAACCTATGTGAGTAGCAGTTTCTGTTGGGGTTCTCCAATTCTCTCAATTTATAAGAAATATAATTTAAAAGAAACTTAAATTTCTCTTAAATATTTGCTTAATTACACACACACACCTTGCTTTAGTTCGAGAAGAATTTCAGTAATCATTCCTGCTGCCTATTTTGTTTTGTACAGAACAATATTTTCAAATTCACACAACAGGGTGGAATTCAGTGGGATTATTTATCTTTCCATGAGTGGAAAATTCAGCCCTAGCCAGAGAAATATTTTTTTTTTCTTTACTTTGTATACACTGAAATTAACCTTTCTGGTTAAAAAGATGTAAAAAAGCATATTAGGCAAGTAAGTGAGGTGAAACTTTTGCTTTGCCCGCCACCAGAAACAATAATGGCTGCCAACAAGCTCAGAATTTGAAAGCAGACATTCAGCTGTAAGGGATCATTAGCACCCATTTCCCAATTTTTTTCCCAAATTAGCCATTTTTGTGGCATGACAACTTCCTGCCCAACTGTACAGCTGCTCGAGGTTTAGACACAGTTTACAGCATACGTTAACATTGCTTGTACGTTCACAACCTCCGTGTCACAGCTGAGTACGTTAAAGTCACACTAGAGACAACGATCAACAAAAGCGTGTTTTAGGCAGGAAACTGAGCCTTGGAGTGTCAGCTGCTTCTTAAGGTTTCTCTGAGTAGTGAGGTGGAAGTTTTACTGATCTCACGAGGAACCAGGTGTAGCCTTTCTTACTAGTGGTTACTGCAGTCCCATCCCCGCCCCCCCCCTTAAAATCTCAAACAGTTATAGTTCCATTGCTATCAAGCAAGTTTAAAATTATGTACAATTAAGAAAAAAAAGCCTTTTCCAGATGAAACAATAAACTCAGCATGTTAACTTTATACAATTATGTATTGACATTGTAATTTTTTATTCAAAGTAATAAAATCACAAGCAATTTTTTAAGAGGAAAAAATAAAATTTTCAAAGTTGTATAATCTCCTAATATGTTATAAATTCAGCTGAAGTCTGACAGTGCTTTAATAATCTGAGTGATTAGTGGTTGATGAGGATCTGAAAACTCAAAGGAACTTCAACATTGTTCTAGGCCATGTTTCCTAGCTTCAGTCCTAACCCAGAAAACGGTTTCCTGCACAGATAAACCCTTCTTCTCCAATTGAGGGTTTTTTCATATATTTTGTGTTCCTAGCAATATCACCAAACTGACTCTTATGAAAGAATGGGCACAAACACCATGCATACAATAGCATGTCTTCAATATTATTTTACTGATTCCAAGCAGACAATACTGACACATAAATGCAGACATTTTCATGTGAGCTAACCCTCCATAGTTGATGTTCCACCACTCTGAACTTCTTTTTATAAAGCAAGTTTGTGGAGAACAAGGAATCTGACAGAGCATCTGGCCAACACTATTTAGCATCTTCAAAGACCTAGATAAGGGTGCAGGACTCTCTCAGCAAGTTTGCACATGATACCAAACCCAGGGAAGTGGTAGATGTGCTGGAGAGCAAGGTTACCTTTCAGAAGGCCCTTGATAAGCCAGAAGAATGGAAGTAACAGCTATCAAATGCATGAAGTTCAACAAAGCCAAAAGCAAAGTCCTGAAACTTGGACTGGGACTCAGTCAATTCTGCAGAAAAGGACACGAGAGCACTTGTAAAGCAGAAATTAAATATGAGTCAGCAGTGTACTCTTGCAGCAATAAATTACTGTAATACTGGGCTGTATCAGCAAGAATCAGCCAACGGGTCAAGGGAAGCAATTAGTCTACTCAGTGCTCGTGAGGCCACATCTGGAACACACTGTTCAGTTTTGAACGTGCCGGTTCATGAGAGGGATGGATATGCTGGAGAAAGGCCAGTGGAAGGCTGCTAATCCGGCCAGAGAGCTGGAGCACAACAGATGAGGAGAGACTGGGAGTGATGCATTGTTTCGGAAGAGAAGGCTAGGGGGACATTTAATTGCCATCTTAAATTACATGTTAGAGAGAAGACTTAAGTACACAGCAAAAGGACAGAAGGCAACAGTCACGAGCTACATCAAGGGAAATCCCAGCTGGGGATAAGAAAAAATAGAAAAATATTTTAGTGAGGGTGATTAGGCACTGGCACAGGTTGTTGCAAGAAAATTGTTGAATCGCCATCCTTAGAAATTTTCAAAACTTGCCTAGACAAGGAAGCGATCAAACTCTGAGGGTAGCCCTGCCTTGAGAGGATGTCCGGAGGTTCCTTCTACTTAATTTACTCTATGAGTCTATGGGTCATTAATAAAAAAGGTAAAAGCATATCTTGCTCCAGCTAACAATAATGTTCCCAAAGGACTGAGTGCCCTTCCGCTATTTCTTTAGTGGTTTACCACTTAAAGACATATTAAGTACTTTTATAAAATTGCTGAAACTAATTATCTTATTTAAGAATTTGCAGAATTGGACCATTTAATTTATATACTTTGTATTGATTTAAATGCATCCTTCTGAATTTTTCCAGTTTAGAGCTACATGGTATCAAGCCCTTCCTACAACTTTTAAGGGAATGTTATTTTTAAACGCTTAAGCATTGCCCAGAGTTACTTTATGGAACATAATATTTCAAAATGTATGTATATATTGCACATTTAAAACTGCATCTCCATCTCAAAGTCTATAAAGTTAACAAAACATACACACACATGCACATGCAACACATGAAGAAAAGCTTCCCTCATAGACACAAATCCTCATTTTGGTACAACTACATACAGGCCACAAACAAAACCTTATATAGCGTAGACAAAAGTTCTGTGTATACAGTAAGGCAAGCATATGAAGTGGAAAAACATCCATCATTACTCAGTATGTCACATTAACAAGACAGCTAAACAGGTAAAATTAGCGTTTCCTCTCTAAAGCAATTGCCTCAAGTTGTACAAGGGTTATTTCAACTCCAAATCAGAGCCCATCTTTACTTTAAAAAGAGAAGAGGCATTGTCAAAACAATCTGAAGAGAGAACAAAAGTTTTCCTCTCTGAAATCATAGTACTATGGTATTTATTATCTGTAAGACAGAAAATTTAGCCATCTCTTCACTTCGATAGAGTAAGATGTCATAAAGTTACTTGTCCATATCAACATTCGCTTCTTGTATATTTGAACATTTACAAACCATATGCTTAGCGAGTAGGAATACAGACATATCACCTCCAACATTTTTTTCTCAAGCATCTTTTAAAGGTCCAAGAGCTTCATTTGACAAAGCTATCTAAGATCCAAAGGATCAGCCCAGTGTTCTTTCATAGCAGTTTCACAAACTTCTGCTACAAATGCAACTTCAGTACATTAAATACCAATTAGCTTTATCAAAATAAACCCAGGATAAAGCTCATTGTGCTTTGTTTTCTAGGTGTTTAGTTCACACAAATGAAGAGCCAACATACAGGACTTTGAAAAGTTCACACGTGTGTACAGTTGGTAGATGGCGGTGTATCTATCCGACTTTTATTTTCCTTAGCATCATTCAGAGGTGACTCGTTACCTATCTGGCATTTGAAGACTTGTTTGTAGGCTTTCCTAAAATTTTCAGAGAGAAACGCATATATAATTGGGTTCACAGAGGAATTGCTGTAAGCCAGGCAGTGTGCAGTTACTCTGAAGAGAAAGGAGGCTTGAGTCAGTGGGAAAACTCCAAATTCAGCCCAGAGATGAATCACGTGATGCGGCAGCCAGGAGATGCCAAAAACCACTACCACCACCAACACAGTCTGTGCTGTCTGAGACAGGGAAAGGAAAACACAGATGTCTGGTGAGCACTTGAAGAATCAGCTTTAAACCTGCCTCAAAACCATTATTTGGGGGGAAAAAAGGTATACTGAGAGAGAACACACTTTGGAATATTTATCACTGATTTTACTCCATTACCTATATGGGCTTTATTTTGCATAGTGACCTACTGCAAGGAGAACCGTAGCCTTGAAAATACCACAGTAAAAGGCAAATGTATGACTCTCCTCGAAGGTAAAGAATGATGTTCCGGATTCCCTGCACAAAAGCCTAGCCTTTTCTGAGGCGGACATAAGCTTGATGTAAAATAATGATAACACGGGTCTTTGGGAAATCTCATCCAGATCTAATGATCTGTATTTTATGGATTGCTGACCAAGATTTCAAGAAAGATCTATTATACATGAAGGCAGCTAGTGGAAGAGCTTAGAGCAGTCAGACGAAAACTTTGCTCCAGTGTCTACAAAAGGAGCAGGGGCTTTTTTGAAAGTCTCTCCTTTAACGTAAAATTCCCACAGGGAGAGTCGTACAACAACATTCTGGGATACAACTAGGGAAAAAAAGAGAAAAGTAAGGAGCTTGAAATTTCCGGTGATTGCGCATTGTCAAAACCAACCTGGAAATCAAAGCTTACCACCAAATACTAAATTCAGAAAAATGGAACACAAAATACCCTCAGTGCCGTCTCCTGACTCCACTTCTGTTATTTATGAGAGGAAGGGCCATCAAGTTGATTAGATCCATCCAGACAGCTACAGTATCAGTCAGTACAGACCTTTCAGGTGCTGAAGGTATTCTGCCAGGGCACAGGGGAGTTTGACTGTCAATGTTTTCTTTAGCTTCCACTTCAGAAACAGCAGTTAGTGCTTCGCAGTTGCTCAATTAATACCTACTCCTCTAACAACTACCTCTTTCAACTAAATCATTCTCCCAATAAAAGCCTAATATTAATTCCAAAGCATATTATGTTATGGCCCATTATAATTACTATATTAACACTTCACAACATAATTTTTCAGATAACTTAGGCTCTTCTTCACAGGCAAAACTAACCCAGTGGCCACAGGGTGATAAATACTGCAGCACAGAGAATATCTAGACTTTTTGCTAGCTTATTGAACTTGGTTTATACTTCTTGAATTGATTAATGCTCAGTAATAATTCAGATTGACCTACCTAATCACAATGTGATTTAACTTACAGAAACTTACATAAAAAAAAGTTTGATTTCTGCGGCAACAGGCCAAAATAACTTATGACAGATACTGTTGGTTAGCAAAATCTCACAACAGAAACCAAAGGACATTATATCTGTAGTACATATAATTTGTTTAGTGTCAAGGATTGATCTGTTTTCACAAGCCGTTCCTCTATTTAGCCCTATGGAGTTTTTGCCACTAACAAGTAGCCACACAAATATCTTCTCTTTCAGGTCTCATCAGGA
This sequence comes from Harpia harpyja, assembly GCF_026419915.1. Taxonomy (NCBI): domain Eukaryota; kingdom Metazoa; phylum Chordata; class Aves; order Accipitriformes; family Accipitridae; genus Harpia; species Harpia harpyja. The sequence continues at coordinate 11,621,304 of NC_068944.1, forward strand.
GAATATGTACCAACAAGGAAGTACAAATTAAGAGCAGTTCATTCTCCGATTCCTTCAGGGTGTTAACATTCCAACTGAAAACAGATTGTCTGGATACCACATGCACAATTACTTCAAAAGAGGTATATTACTTCAGTTTGTTCAAATTCTAAAAAAAAATACACCAGGAAAATCACTGACTTTCAGTGGACTGTACACATGCACCTGAAAGCAGAGGTTGACCACGTGTCTCTTGTAACTATTTTACTTCAGGTATTTCATATCTGCAGAATAAGTAATTTTGCATTAGGAAACCTCACAGCATCTGTTTTATCCCATTATTCCTCCCAAGCCTAACTTCAGAGCTTACCTTTCCAAAATCACCACTATGCCTTGCAACCAAGGTAACACTAAAGGGCAGCTCTTGTTTACCTAATGGGAGCTTGCTTAGGGTTTCTCATTAGCAAATAAAACCCACCTGAAATACATGACGTTAATATCGATGCTTTGTGACCAAAAAGCATGAAAAATAACATTTAGGCACAATCATATTTTTCATTAAATTTTTTCCACACGTATAGCAAATTAATTCTAAGATTCTACTACTGAAATTTTCATAAAGGTTTGAATAAAGCTAGAAATGTATAATTAAGCCTGAAATGCATTCTTAACGAAACAGTAGAAGGAAAAAAAGAAAGATACAGTAACCAGAGAGAGACAGCACACTAGTGAAAACAGAGTTGCTTTGAAAAACACGAGCTAGGCCTTAGGATCAGAAACTTATTTTCTAAGGCAAAAACAAAGTTTTGTGCTGCTTTCCCCCCCCCCCCCTTTGGTTACTGAACCCTGATACATCCAAGCAGTCTTGGGCCTATCTGTAATGCTTTTCCCTGAAGCTATGAAAGCCAGTTCCTAGCCAGATCTGGTTTTTAGTTGCAATTTTTAAGTGTTAATATTTAGAGGAAATGCACAGATATTTCAGTTTGAGAATAATTTAGATGAGAGTAGAGATGGCCTTTGAAAAATACACCTTTAGCCTTGATGACATTAAGTGCAAAAGTATATATGTTAAGTATTTTACAGAATCAGGGCTGTAATGCTTTTAATTCGAGGAGTTAAAATCTATTGACTAGGATATTTTTCAAAAAAATAGAGAATGCATAAATAAGAGATAACTTATTGCCTGTTGAGCCCATGTATATCTCATTTACACTGCAGACAGTCTGCATGCCCATATGGTAATAGTGATCAGATCAAATGAAGAGCTATAGCCTAAGGGTTTTTCCTAACTCCACATTCATAAACTGAGAAGTTAGTCAAATGATTACTGTGGTCAAATCTGCTCAAAAATCAGAACCATATTATATTAACTGACAAATTCAATATATAAACACATCTTTGAAATATTGTTCTAAATCACAAAGCTTATATTCTGCTTTAAAGACCTTTCACGATTCTACTTGTAACCAATATACAACTTAAGTCTTGAACATAAGAGAAAAAAAAGTTTTGTGGAAAATCAATAGAAGAATTGCAGAATCATTAAGACTCCTACCAGTAAGCGCAATAAACCTCACTTTAAAGTCTTATCATATAACCTAGGAATTCTTCATAAAACATTAAAAAAATCAGCTAGTTAAAAAAATAAACAGATTTACAAGTTAGGGAAAAATGCCTGTGAAGCAAAAAACCCCATTTAATATTAGAGACAGGTTATGTCTCCATGTCTACATTTCAGATGCTCTGAAGTTCAAAATATGGGGATCTCAGGTTATGGCTTAATGCACTGCGATGGAAAACTTGGATCAGAAAAGATTCCAATCCTGCTAAGTTCAGAGAGACACTGAATACATGATTAAATACTTCATTTCAATTTCTTCTCTCCATTACATCTTTGGCAACAAGCAATATAATACCAAATTAGCTTAGCTATAAAACTAAAATATAGACAAATACATATGGTTAATGAAAGCAACCTACCTTTTTCTTGGATGCTTCTGACTTCTTTGACATGTTTCTCAACTTCTTATGCAGATGATTAAGAACCTGAAAAGATTAATTTGCATCTTGTATTTCACCATTTTCTAAAATTTGAACCCATATATTTGAGAGTATGCTCTCCAGTACTGCATGAGTTGCTTACAAACATTGCTGATGCAATTTACACGTTTCAAAAGTGCACAGTATAAAATCCAAAGGAATTACATATCTGCATCTGTGTAAATCAACAAATATGAAGCAGACCACAATTGAATTCTTATATAAAAATTCAGATGTATTACATAACAAATACATATTAGAAATGAACAAGGCAACAAATGGAAACCTATCATGCACCTAGAATTAGCAATCATTCTTCTTCCATAAAAATCTCAATGCTTGTTAATTTAGAATGACCTTTACTGCATGTAACATAAAAAGTGTGTGTTTTGAGTCAGAGCTTTTCTGAGTCACCTGCATAATTTGCTTTCTTCAGATGGATGTTTGGTTAATATAATCAGGATGCTGGCGCTATTTGATCCTTGAAAGAAGCTTAGGCTTTCAAAAATAATTTATACTAAAATGTATCTCACATGAGGCATGACCTTTATCAACAGTTTGATGATACTTGTCATGTACATTTCATAAGTAATTTTTTAAAATACATCTCAAAAAGGCTCATCATCCAAGAGCAGGGTCCAAATTTTAACATAATGATTTACACATAAGATTTTTGGATAGTGGATGCGTAGAGGTGCATGCCCTACTTTATCTGCAGTCATTTTTAAATGAATCTAATATATTCATATAGCATGATTTGTAGGCATGGAGGGCAGGGAATATGCTCTTCAGCTGAATGTGTTTAACAAGTTGTAAACCATACAGAATTAAAAAAAGAAGGTGCTTAATTAAATTCAAGGGTTTAATTAAAATATGGTAAGAGGAATTTTTTAGAGATTGTCAGAGTGTAGAGCTCAGTTATGATGATGACAATGTCAGGTTGCACTTTACAGAGCTCTAAGATGAACTGGGAACAATTTAATAGGTAAGATCATCCAGCATTAAAAGGGTTTGTTTTAAGGAATATAATACTAAATTTTAGGGCTTATAAGGATGCTTCTTGAGGGGGGAAAAGGGTATAAATTCAAATTCTCTTATACAATCTAGGGATGTTTTCTCTGTTTTCTTTGGGATGCACGGCTAACCACTACCGGGACAGACACCAGACAAGACGACCTATAGACTTGATCCCACTTTGGCGAAGTTAGAAACATACATAACGAATTAAAAGAAATAAGATGGTATTTGTGAATAACCATAGCTCATCACTGGGTTCCACTTTTTAAGTATCTGCTCTTAGCTACCAGTGAACCACAACCAACCATAAAAACAAAAATTACTTGTAACCACTTAACATTGGAAGTGTAGTTCATTTGTGCTTATCTGTGCACCAACATGTTTGTGCGTGAAAGAGTCAGCGCTGCATGCGTTCCCTATTCTGAAAGATTAGCCAGGCTGCTACCAAGGTTAACCTGAGCTCTGCAAAGGCAGGAGAAAAACAAATGGGTTTTGTCTGAGAAGGTCCCGTTTTGGCTTCAGCCCTTCTTCTCCAGGAAGAAGCAGACCAGAAGGAAAGGACAGAAGAGCCCCTGAGGTCGAGCAGAAGACCAGTTTGATGACCCTCTGGCTCACACTCTTTATTCACTGTGGACAAAACAAGTTTATTGCTTAGTCCATGGGTGAAAAATGTAAAACCAAAAAAGAGCATGGGAGAAATACAGTGAAGTTCACTTCCCATCACTCTGCCACCCAGAGACTGTACAGTACTGTGATTTTCCCTCAGCCCCAAACCAAAGTCAGATAAACTCTTCCCAGAAATCAAACTGCAAAATCTTCTTTTAAAGTTACAAACATTTTTTTCTTTTTTCTGAAACTTTTAGCACAAATTTTTGCATTGTATCTCTCTCCAGTCCAAAGAAAATGCAGTAGACAAAACTGTGAAACTGGATATTTGGGGGGGGGCTGAGAGGGTGAGGGGGGTGGAGGGTTTTGTTGAAGATTTAGATTATAACCTTCCAATGAATCCTTCTCAACTTCCCCTCTTTCAGGTCATATACGTACTTCATAAAATAAGTCTCTGTAGTGAAAATGTGCTGGCTCTACGTGGTAGTGTACCAGATGGTATGCAAACCAGCAGCAAGAGAAATAGGCAGAATTTAATTACCTATCAACAGTAGTGGAACAGCACTCAGAGACCTACGCAGAACATCGTGGAGGGATATTAAGGGCCATGTTTATGCACAAACACTACAAGGCAAATCAAAGACGCCTCTCCTCACTGCCCTGTTCAAATTATCTCTTCTCTGGGCCAATGAATAATCAATTGTTCTTCTAACAGCCACTGTCACTTCACCTGAATGAATAATAATTCTACATGTGCCTCTTAATTTATCTTAGATTTTTTCTGTAAAGAAAGTCTTTCAAAATGTCCATTGGTATATTTGCACGTGCATTTTTAACTCATGGAATGAAATACCCACCTTGCTAAAAAATAGGTCACAACCTGTTCTCATAAGGTCTTACATTTTTAAAAAATTCAGCTCTGTGGAAAAATTAACTCTTTACATGAAACTTTTCTAACTCCAGCTTTCATGTACCTGTTGATCAGAGATCTTATCTGGCTCTTGGGGAAGAAATAGCTTTCCTGTTTTCAGGAGATGAGGGTGGGGTGCTGTGGGAAGAAAGTTATGTTGTTGTGAAAGAGGGTGTCAAGGAGACTTGTAGGATCATAGAAGTATAAGAAGTTCCAGTCTGCTCCAGACTGTACTACCACGACTACCGCTGGTGGCATTTGGGAGGCCCTGGATTTTGCCTACAGACTATCCTTTTTTTTCATTTGTTTTATTTTGTTTCCCCAGTTGTTTCAGGGACTGCATTCAAGATGGTTTGAGAGCGCAGGCTGAGGGACTATAACCAAATAGAGAAAGGGGGTTTTCCTCTAAGCAAGAGAGAAAAAAATAGCTTAAACTGTCTCTACCTATTCACAAAAGTCTACCAAACAGTGTAAAAGTTTAAAGTGTACACCGTTGCAAAGCATATTTCCTGTCTGGCTGTATATCATCCTTCCACTGATTACACCTTCATTATCAGCCATTGAAAATCATGCAGCAGGAACACCTGCCCAAGGTCATTATCTAATAAGAATGAACTGCTTGTTTAACAGAGTCATAATGTGAGCATTACATTCTGAACCATATTTTATAGTATGAACCTGATTTAAATTCGAGTGCCATTGCCTGCAATCCATTTTTTAAAATAATGCTGCTACTTCTATTGTCATAACAGATCCTTCACCCTCTTTCGTTTAATAGTGTGTTGCTAATGTGTCATAGCCTTTATTTTTTCTTTTCAGTGTAGTTTAATAAAGTTTTCCCTTGCTGGTCAGCAAAATTTAAGATATAATATCTTAAGCCAAGAACCATATGAGCTTGTATTTTATGTTGAGGCTCTTACTTTTTATGGCTTACTTTTAACCAAGTCTATAAATCACACATGACTTCCATGAATTCAGAATATTTAGAATGATAGATAATAATGGAAACTTTCTTAAGGCAAGAAATATTTTTTTTTTTAAAAAAGCTTTTAACATTATAACATCTATAAAAGGAAAAGTTTGCTAATGATTTTAGGTGTCCAGCCTAAAGGTTTGATCAAAGGAGGCCTGACTTGCAAGGACTGAATCCTCATTAATTGGGTACTCAAAAGCTGAGGCACCCAAAATCAGCTGTCACATTGCACTACCCTGGCAGATGTCAATTTTTAGAAGCTCCCTGGGAATCATTTATCACTTTGCCCTTTAAGAACACATTAGTGAGCAAACTTCGTGGCAGTGTTACAAAACACATACAACAAGTCAGCATTAAAAAAATATGGCAAGTAATACGATAAGCGGTAAAAAAATAAGAATACAGGCTGTCTACAAGTACGCAGCGCTGTAACTCAACTAACAACTATCTAATCACCGCCCCTCTGGCTGGAGTAGTAAGCTCCTTTCAAGAGTAGTTCCGTGAGCCAACAAAAGCTGGTTTCCTATGGATTTGTGATTTCTTGACTGTGTGTTCCCAGAAAGATGTGTCTCCTCCATGAGTAGATGCTACATAAGACCTCTTCCCCCTGTGGCTTGTCTGATGTGTAACAGCTGAGTGCAGACTGCCTCTCCTTAAAGGAGAGAGGATGACGGAGATTCTACACGTTCTTCCTTGACTTCTGTTTTCACAAAACGAGGGAAATATAATTGCTCCTGATATTTTCACTCCTCTATCAAATTTGGTTGAAACTGAACAAAAGTTATTTGTGGGAGAGAGGAAACGGGTAGCTGTACACACAGGACACAGACCACAATCTCATAAATCCCTGCCTTGAGAGCACATCACGTGAGATTTCCAGTTCTGATTTTGTGGGAGGACACTGTTTTCAAATACCTCGCATTATTTCAGCACTTCCATAAGTTGTAACAGTATTGCTGTCCACTGGGGAAAATACAAATCTCTCCTAACATAATTTAAGAGAGTGAGAGAGAGAAAGAACCCGGCTCCCTATTAGAGTGCCTAAAAAAAATGAGACTTTCAAAACTGAAAGTTCAATTGCAATTCGCTTATTAAAAAAACAGAACTGCCTTAAAGGAGTCTAGAAAAGGCAATATATTCAAATAGAGAAATGAGTCTCCTTGGTCTTAATTTACTGTATCAGAAGATTGCGTTATTTAGCTGATCCACAGTTCATGAAAACCAGTGAAGTCCATAAGAAATGAATGCATTTAGTATTGTAATACTTCTGAGGCTATTACACAGCAGCAATCCTCTAACTCTGTGTGCATTCGGAAGCCAAAATACTTGTACTTCATAGTACTTTAGTGACATCGATAACAGCTCGCAGTGACCACTTTGCTTAAGACCTGTGAGAGTAGCAATGGCTTTGACAAATCTAAAGCTCCAGCTCTGATTTTCAACTACTATCACCCTTCATTTCTCCCTCACCCTGCCCCACGTGCCAAAATATTGCAGTTGGAGATTTGCCAGTGGCTTGTAATGAGGGCAGGAATGAGCCTTTAGGCTGCAGGGTACAAATACCTCCAGTGGCCTTGTTCAAGTCACGGCATTTTTCAGCTTCATTGACACTGATGGGAATACCAGGTACCTCCTAGGTATCTCCTAAAAACTCATCCCTTCAGGTTGGATCTTCCAGCCTGACACCATGGCAAGCAGGACCATACATACAGGCTCAAAACACATCACCAAGCAAGGGTGAGATCCTAGGCTGGCAATAATTTAAGCACAAGATGTTAGTTGTAACTTCGAGTGGCCTTGATTTTATAAACTTGTTCTGGACATGTATTTCACATAGGGTTGCTTTGTTGGTTTGGGGTTTTTTGTGCCTTTTTTTTTTTTTTAACTACATATTCATACTAATATTGAGAGATCTACTTCTGTAGTGGTGCTTTGTAACAAGGTGGTGCATTGTATTTACTATGCTTATACTTTGTTTAAGCATATTTCCCCCTTTTCCCCCCTACACTATGCAGGACTGTCGTAATTTTGAAGGACTTGTTTTCAGTCTTCTCTCATATAATTAGACTTTGAAGGCTGGTACTTTACGCTGAAACTGAAGATGCTTTGGCTTTGAAAAATATAAGAATTGTTAATAGCTGAAAAGCTCCCTCTGCACACATTCTCTAACATTGTCCCCGAAATATGTAATATTTTCTTAAAACTCTGATGATCTATGGCTGCCGCAAGTTTCACACAGCTCCGTCATATTCACCACTGTAGATGAAATACTGGTGTATTCACCCAGGGAAAACAGAACTCAGTTTATGTATGAAAATATGTATTTCTTCTCCATTTGCCAGGTCAGACTTGTTTCATTACAAACAGTAATTTAGAAATGGTGTCCTTCAAATTCTGCATAAGTTGGTTTTAGCAGAGCTGGATGCCATTCTAGCCTTAATTTGCACATCACAATTAAAGTTGCTGTAAAATGCATAAAAAACTGAACAGAACATAAAATTATTTGTTCAAATTAAATACTTTAATTACATCTATTGAACTTGCCAATTAAAGAACTGACTTCTCAACACTTGAAGCAGTCTTTATATGCAAGAGCAGACCTATCATCTCAAATGTAAATTACTGCCTCAGGAGAAATCCTGCTACTGAAGGTTGCTGGCACAGAAACAGGAGGACCTCTGCCTAACTCAGCAGGTAGCAGCTGGTGCTCCAGATCCTGTCCAGCAGCAAACAGTGGACCCCACGCCAAAGGCCGCAATTAATATTCACAGAAAAATGTGACAGTTTGCCTGACCAGAAAAGTCCTTAAATGCACTTATTCAGGCACCCTTACTTATTGCTTTTTCCTCCCTGGGTCCTCATGCACTGCTCCCTAGCACTACCTGCCCTTGCTGGAGTCAGAGGTAAATCTCTCATAACCGGCGCAAGAGAGGGCTCACAGGGACCAGGCAGCGTGATGCACCTTTTGCTCTTAACATGTTAACTGCATCAGACCAAACGGCCGGGTTTGTGTTATTTATAAGTGCACTGCATTTTAAAGAACCACAATTCTTTGCCTGAAGCCTGAACAACTTGTTGCTTTGTTGTACTTTGAGTCAAACTCCTCATACAGCACTGCAAGAAAATAGGACAGTTGTGTTGACAGAGAAAGCAGCAGAGCGCTGGGGCTTCTTAGCACTTTGCAACAAGGAAATCTGGCAGAGGGACCCCAGTAACTGCCAGAACCCCCCCACCCCATGCAATCCCTGTCCTGACCTGTCTGTGCCACACACACACGTGCCCCCCAGCCATCCCTCGGCTATAACACCTGCCCTCTCCCTTTGTGCCACAAACTCACCCCTGCCCCGTGTCCTCCCGACAGTGCCATGTCCCTCCACGTGCCCACAGATGAACCCACAGCTCATGGACACCCACCACCATTGTGTCCCCCCCATCCCTTTTACATGCCCTTCCCCACTGCCCGCTTTGCCCCACCTTGGCATAGCAGAAGGAGATGAGCAGCAGCGGGAGCAGATACCCGAAGACGAAGGTGCAAACCACGTAGACCTTCTTGTGGCGTGGGTTGGGCCAGTGCTCCCAGCAAAAGGTCTGGTTGCTGGCCTCGCGGTGGAAGAGGTGCTGGTGGTGAGCCACAGGGGAGGCCATGGCGAAGGAGAGCGCCCAGATGAGCCCCACACCCAGCAGCGCGTTGCGGGAAACACGCAAGGCCGAGGAGCGTCGGGAGTGGACGATGGCCACGTAGCGGTCCACGGACATGGCCGAGAGCGTGAAGATGCTCACCAGCATGGAGACGGTGAAGAAGTAGTGGATGAACTTGCAGATGAAGGCGCCCAGCACCCAGGTGGGGAGCACGTAGACCGTGGACTGGAAGGGGATGCAGAAGAGCAGGTAGGCCAGGTCGGCGATGCTCAGGTTGAGGATGAAGATGTTGGTGGTGCTGCGGCGCTTGCCTGGCTTGCTCCTCGCCAGCACCGTGATCACCAGCGAGTTGCCCAGCACCCCCAGGGTGAAGATCAAGCCGAAGACGACCAAGGTGATGAAGTTCTCGATGCCGATGCCGAAGAGGGCCTTCCCCTCCGCCTCCGGCAGCCCGGAGAGGTTGAACTCCCCGCGGGGCGACTCTGCCCCAGCTCGGGACCGGTTGAGGGGTACCGCCGCGGGCTCCCACGCCTCCATCCTCCCCCTTCCGCGCCGGCTGAAGTTCCCGCGGGTGGAAAGCGGAGACCGCCGCTCCTCGGCACGGCGGACCGCGGCGAGCCAGGGGCGGCCGCCCCCCCCGCCGGGGAGGGAGGGAGGGAGGGAGGGAGGGAGGGAGGGAGGCAGGAGGCTGCCTCCGCGCAAGCTGCGCCGCCGGGCGCGGAGGGGGCGCGGAGGGGACGCGGCAGCCCCGGCCGCCCCCCCACCCCCGGTAGGCAGAGCTCTCCGCCCGGCTTGGCCGCCGGGCCCGCCGCCCCCTCCGCGGGCGGAGGCGCTCCGGCCGCGGCCGCGCAACCCCCCCCCCCCCCCACGCCGGGCCCGCCCCGCGGAGCGGCGGAGCCTCCGCACCTCCCCGCGCTGGCGGCCGCCTGCGGGAGACTGAGCTCCCCGGGGATGTCTCCGTGGGGAAGGAGGGGTAGGGGATTTTTTTCCCCTTTCTTTCCCCCCCCCCCCCCCCTCCCCGGTTTAGCTTGCCATTGCCTCCGGGGCGGGCCGCGGGCAGGGAGCGGAGGGAAGCAGACCTACCCCGGCCCCCGCTTCAGAAAACTTCTTTTCGCTTTTTGCCTTCTCTCCTAGGGAAGCTCAGAAGTGGCGTCTTCCAGCACGGCTGGAAGCCAAGGTCCAGCTTGGCTTAAATGAACTCTCTCGGAGAGGCAGAAATAATTAAGCGCCTGCGTAAACCCACCTCAACAGGTAGCCGGCAGCAAGAGTTAGTCCGGACTCAACACCGCCCGCGCTCGCTATTTTCACCTCGTTCACAGGTTTTCAGGCATCATCCCGTAATACGCAGTAGCTCACAGGACAAAAGGTGGCAGAAAAGGCTGTTACTCGTCAAAAAAAAAATAATACAAAAGAAAGGAAAAGAAAGCCTGGCCGCTTTTGACGCTCAAAGCACGAAGCCCGTGTTTCAGAGCCCCGCCGCTGCCCGAGGGCCGGCGGGCTCGGAGCCGGGCAGCCCCGCAGGCAGGTCTTAGCGGTGCCGAAAGGCGAGGTTCTGAGAAGCCAAACTGGGCGAAAAACAAAAGTTCCTCCAGAACGTGGGTGCGAGTTCGTGTAAATAGTCACACGGGCACATCAGACCTTGTGAACGAGACAGATTCGCCGGAGGGTTCTGACCCGTTCGGTTCCAAATTGCCCGCCGGTGAGCTCCAGCTGGTTCTGTTGCGCTTTATCCCTCTTCTCTAGGGATCCTGACTGCCAGCTGTTAAAAATCCCCGTGTGACAGAGGGTGCACGCCGGGCACACGGGTGAAGAAGGTCCAGGCTGAGAGAGAGACGGCTTTTTCAGCCCGCCTCCTGTTTACTCCAGGGCTCAATGCTACTTTGCAGCCGTTCTCCCGTGGGAGCCGAAGGGACGAGCAGAACTGCTGGGATGTGCTGCTGCAGGCAACGAGCCTTTGTTTGCTTCTTTTGCCGTCCGCGGTTTGACGGGTTTTTTCTACCTTTCCCGTTGCTTCTTATATTGAGGCATCTCAGCAGCTGCACATCAGCTGACTGCAGAGCTATTGACTTCTGCAGATCTGGATTTTAATTAAACTTATGTATGGTCTGGTTCATTATGTCCAAAGGAACACATAATGGGAGAGCACAATTCAGTTTCTATAGATCTGAGAAACTTTTATTTGGATTGAACTGCTTTCTGTGTCTGTTGTAACTCAGTTTAGAAATTACAAACGGATTAAGCAGAAATAAACTAGTAAAGATTCCTAAAAGACTTGTGGGTTTTTTTCTAACGTGCACACCTTGTCATTTTGTTGACGTGTTTGATCACCATGCAAACCTACTAGTTTCTACTTCTGTACCGTGTTTGAGAATGGACATTGTTAAACACTTCTAGAATACATCAGATATTGCGGACTTTTTGGAAGTGCTCTGAGTATACTGTGAAAACAAATACAAGTCTTTATAGACTAATATAGAATATTAGACTGGTTTATAGACAAGTAAGCAGGAAAAAATGAGTACAGAAACAAAATCAGTTTTAAGGGAAAGCAACCTGAAAATCACATTAGTGATCTGGATGGGAGCGTTGACTCCATTAGTTTCCTTAGATGTTTAATTGACAGTTTTGCAGTTCAAGCTTTGCTTTTCTGTTATGTATATATTGTAAAGTATATAGCTCTTGTAAGGCTGCCCCTGAGCATTAGGGAAAAAAAAACAGAGAACACAACTATATCGTAGCTTTTCTGTTAGACCTACAGGCTTCAGCTTTTACATCAGTGAAGGAAAGTTCCCCCATTGACAGCACTCGTGATTCCTGTTAAGATCACTGTAAACAAACAGGTGTTGACATTTTAATCCACTGTTCTTGTTATCTAGACTGAGTAAAATTTTAATGCAATAGAAGGTTCCAATGGAGAAGTTGTTATGAATTCAGTACAAATAATTATATAATTAAATACACAAATTACTTGAAAAAGCAGGAGAAAAAAATTCAGTGAAAAAATTACGTTACACTTTAGGAAAATAAAGTTCTTATCTTTGCAAAAGAGATCTCTGAAGCATGTGCCTCATGCATTTCCTTGAATCTAGTTTTATTGAATTTAGTCCCAAACACCTTTTGACATGAAAAGATCTACTTTTGTCAAAACTAAAATAGCCTATGAACTTCAGAAAAAGCAGGAAATTATATGCAATCTTCTTCTGTCTCTGGCCAGGATCCACAGTCATCTTTATCAGATGTTATTACTCACCTCCAGCAAAGTATTTTGGGTCCATGATTTTCCATAGCAATCAATGGGAAAAATGGTAGAAGAAATCTATAAAGGAGCTGGGAACCTAAGTGCCCTGTTAGGTCTCCTCAGTGGCTTAATCTGAAAGATACTACTGAGAAAAAATATCACAAGGATGTCCTTCCTTTTGATTACTCCAATGGTTGGGTACCTTATTTTTTATACGGTTCCAGTAATAAAAATATTTGACTTACACTGCTACTTTTTTGTTTCAGGAAAGAGAAATCATTTAACAATCCAACAAATTGATTTAAAATATTCATTACTACTAAAGTCTTTGTTACTATGTAACGTATATATAATAAACATATCAACAAAATAATGTCAGTGAAGTGCTTTTATATTTAAAAATGAACATTTACTTAGCACCTCAGAAACAATAAACAATGCATGTGTTAATACAGATTTCCTATACTTCTTAGCTACAGTCCCACTGTCCCAGTTTTCATTTTTAGGATACATTGAATAAGTGAGGCACAAAAATCAGAGGCTGATTATACAAATTTATACATAGCTATTTGTCTTTATACATTGTATCATTCTACAGGAATAAAATCTGTATAACAGGACACACAACTTCAGAGAAGTGTTTCAGTAAAACCCTGTATAAATTCTCTCTCTTTTTTTTTTCCCCTGTAGTGAAAATGAAGCTGAAGTTGAGGTTCAAACCTCTAAACAGCACCCCAGTGTCAGTATAGAGAAAAAATTTAAAGTGTACTTACATTAAAGTATATGAGTAGCTCTGAAAATTTTAGAAATCTTTTGACAACTCAGGCCTTAGCTGATTAACCAGTTTTCTTTGCTGCAAAAATATTCTCCAGATTTGGTCATGTTTTGTTTATAAAACACAAGGCTGAAAATAGGCTTATTTCGAAGACTGACTCTTTTTCTTTATTTGTGAAACAAGATCAGGCGCAATAGTCACATCAACTGTACCCCATTATTTTTCTTTACGACAAGTTCCTGAAGTAGAAATTTACATTTTAAAGGCAGATGTGAATTTTCAATATCACTGAAAAGCTAAATAAAAAAGTTTGTGATTCATAACCCACCTGTGATTCACCTTCTATAAAGTTATTAGTATGGAAAAGTCAACTATCTTTAAGCATTAACTCCCCTTCTATTTATATTCTGGGGAATAATGTAACCCTGAGGTCATAGTTGTCACTACATTCAGATTTCCATAGTGGAGAGGTTTCACTAATAAACTGAAGTTTATTGCTCCTTGCTGACATTTAGAAAGAAGTAAACATCTGCCCCTATTCATTTGAGAGCCATTGCCTCTCTGTCACAGAATTTATGCTGATTTTTTTCCTCCTAGTTCTCTATTCCGGTTCTTAAAAATCAGTTCTAAAATAGCCTTTAAAATGCAGGCAATCAAATGCAGAGAACCAAATTTGAAGCTATAGTTTCCAAAATCCCATCCGTATTTTGGATTACAATTTAGTGATTTAAATTAGTATTCTAAAGGTATGACTTAAAAATTATATGTGAAAACATGTACCCATCCTTTATTTAATGCCCGGCAATTTTCTCTGTGAAAATGACAGAAGCTAATCACCATGGTCTAGCAACATGATCTTGCTTTATAGTTGTTGAAAAGAGGTGCTTGTTTCACTCGCCTTGTTTTGTGACAAATACCCCATGAGATACTTTTTAATGTTGGCTGCAGAAGCAACTTGCCTGTGCATAAAAACACAACAGTGTTTTATTTAAAACAGAGACCGTAAATACCTGATTTTCCTTGACATAACAGAATCAAGAGTATTTTGATGAGTGCTTGTAATACAACATAGCACAATAGAGCAAGTCTTATAAAACTCAGGAGAGTGCAGCAGGCATCCGGGTCATGGGCACGGTGCCTGCAGAAGTCATTTAAATGGACACTTAGTCTACCTTCAAGTAGCTTCATGAAACAGGCATCTGACTGGTTCGAGGTAGTAGGGCAAGAATAGAAAGGGTTAAGTTCTGTAAAATGACCTTCATGTTTCTATATAGGGAAAATAGATATACAAGCTAGAGGAGACACCTCAGCCATGTGGGAAACATCAAAGTTATCTATGCTGAAAGGGATCACAGTGGAAGAAAGTAACTTGGAAAGCACGACTGCTGCTGAAGCAGGTCAAGCAACCAGGAGCCTGCGGGTTGCTTTGTCGGGGGTCAGCACCAGACACAGGCCAGGAAAGTCATTGCCAAAGGCAGTGAGCAGGCTGATGTAAGTAAAAAGGCCAGGGTCCCACCGCCTAGCCCCGGGGACCTCGGTCACCGGGGCAGTTCTTTGGGCAAAGAGAGAAAACGGGTGGGTAGGAGGACAGCAGCCAGTGGCAAGCGGATGGGGCATCCTTCCCAGCGGTGGCCACTGCCACCACCCTCCCCTCCATCGTGGCGGCAGCAGGAGCAGCAACCTTGGCTTTCTCCATAGCCGCTCAGAAAGGGCTGGTGTGTCAGCAGCATCCTGGCCTCGGCTTGACCCTGGTCTTCCCTGTTCGAGGGAAGCAAAACCCAATTTGTCCACATTGCTGAGGAGCCTGGAGATGGCTCCAAATACAACTACGCAAGAAAAAAATACGAGGGGATTGCCATTTTTCTGCAGGTATCGTGTCCAAAAATTGTGTAAATCATGTGATTTTGATTGCTCTTGGAATACTAAAAATTTGTTATATGGATGCCTATATAAGCAGAGATTTATAGTTTCTAGGAAAATGGTACAACTATACTTCTATAGCTGTGCAAAGGCCTTGTGCAGATATAGTAAAGAAAAACAAGCTTTTTGCAGACAAAGCCTGCAGGTTCACTATTTCTGTTAATTCTATATGGCAAACTGTCATCATATAAATTGTGAGGCAGGAAGAGAAAACCCTAGGGTAGATTTAATAGTCTTCATTACAATTACTATTAGAATTACCAAGAGATCCTGACTGCTTTACAAAACAAGTTTCCTACCTTCTAGTTAAATAGCCTGACAAAATCAATTTCAGTTACAAAGTTCTGGGGATGACTAGAAGGCTATTTTCTTTTACAGGTTTGTATGCTCGCCATCACTTTACTACTGTTATGACTTCGGCTGTGTCAGAACTTGAGAAAAGAACATTAAAATATTGAGATCAAAATGACAAATTCAAGATAGAAAAATCATTCCATAGTTGCCATAGATCTTAACTTAAGGTCTTGCAGAAGCCAGTTTTCAGTGCTGCTGTCAGCTCTCTGGGTTTTGGTGAATCCTTTTTCCAGCTCTCATCATTTTTCTGATGGAACAGAGACTGGTTTTACTTTCAGGTAATTAGTGAAACTTTTTTATTGCCATGGATGGAGGCAGCTTAAACTTGATTTTGTTTGAGCCAGACTTTTCTTTATTGATTTTGGTAACTACCTGTGTTGGTGCTTATTGAATCAGGCACAGCTGTACAGTGTTTTGATTTGCTCTGGGAGAGGGCTTCGTTCAGAGTCCAGATCATTAGACTGAATCTATTTTTCGTTGTTCTGAGAGTTCATGGGAGGTGTTATTACTGAGAGTTTTTTTGAAGTTTACCAAAAATATAGGTGAGGTTGTCTTCCCTTCCCTCATCTTCCAAGACTCGCTGAGTACATGAAGAGCACCGTGAAAGAGGGTTCTGCTGGAGGAGTTCCTAATCTAACTGCCCTGCATCTCAGAAGGCAAACAGAAATCAGGAGGAAGAACGGTTAATTATGTATAACCAGTCTTCATAAATACCTGTTTATCCTTAAAAACGTCATTGATAGAAATCCCACCACCTTTGTAGACGCTCTGTTTTAGTGCTCAGCTATCATTTACAATCAGAAAGCTGTTTGCTATTGTTAACTTACATTTCTAGCGCAGCAATTTAAGCATGCTCCTTTCTGATCCATGGATACGGAAAACAGTTTCTTCTATTTCCTTTTGCAGACACTTTGTAATATTTGAAGACTCACAGCCCTTGCTGGAGGCAGTTCAGATTCACAGGTGTCCGCCTGGCAGAAGGACTTGAGGGAAAAAGGTTGATGCAAAATACAAAGATTGCCTATGCTTGTCCTCCTGGAAGGAAAACAGCAATGTGCCTTGATGTACAATGATAATTTTTAGTGAATTCAGGGGATTATATAAGCTGTCCTAAAGAAGCATTGAAAGTAGAGACAATGGTGAAGTATGCATACTGTGTGTCTTTAGGTGTCCCACTTTTCCTTTCAGTCCTGCGTACAGCCCGGTCCTTTGTGTCACCAGCCCCATCATGGAGCAAAAGAAGCTGCGGCTGCTTTCGGTTATCAAAACCCCTCATGACATTATTTTTGAGGTGTTTCACCCTGAGGACTCATGAACTGTAAAAATCAACATGCAACCAGAGCCATTAATATTTATGTCATTAATATTTAATTAATGACAGTGATGAAATCTGTGTATCTGTCAGAAGAGAAATTATTCCTGTGTTTTCTTTGGTATTTTTAATATATTGATTTTCTTTTGAGTTTTAGTTTGGTTTTGTCATGCAAAAGAAGACAAAGTAAGTCATTCTAGGTTGGCTGCCTTCTTGCTATTCCTTTTCTTTTTCCTCCTTTTAAAAACATTCTGGAAGCCAGCCTTTGAAACTTCTATTTTTGAATAAAAAGTACATTTTTTTGAGTGCTAATTATGCTCAGCTTCCACTTATATCCCACTAAGTTAGTGTCCAGGAACACCTAAGTCAATCACAGCATCAGGTCGGTAGATTATAGAATTTGCATAACTTGGTGAATCTGTTTCTATTTTTTTAACAATATTTGACCCTGAGGTTCACTGAGGTTGAAATCTATCATTGGTATAATTTGGCTCAGCTGAAGCCTTGTCAGTTTGTGTCAGTCTTGTATCTGAGTCTTGACTTTTTATAAAAAGCCATTTATTAAAGAAAACCCCAGCCTATATTTACATATTCATTTAAGAATTTAATACGATAATATTGGTTAAAATGCAAGCTTTTTAGTTTTGTTATGGTAACCAGTGTTTGATTATTTTTCTTTAAAGAAAAACTAAAACACTTGAAAGAAAGAGAAAAGTATGGATACAGAAACTAAGGAGTTTTCTATTACTCCAGTCTTACTTCTCGTATTGTTTTCTGTACATTTGTATTAAAGACTTTTAAAAGAAAAATATGCAAAAGATGCATACAGAGTGAATCTGTAGCTCATTTTATCTTTATGAGAACACACTGGTGTTCATTAAACTGTTTCAGTCATGAAAGCATGACTTTATTCATTAAATACGTTCTTTTGCTATTCTTACCAAAAACATCATGTAGTAGTCGAGACCGCTGTCTATCAGTTGATTTCTGGAGATAGAATTAACTCTTCTGATTTTTTCAATGTAGAAAAAATAAACAATAGATAAAACATATTTCTTCTGAGATGCAGAGACCGCTGAGTAGTGTTGTTTAAATCCTCAGCAGAGTTTATGCAAATTGATATTAATGAAACAAAAATACTTCAGGGATTTGGTTTTACTGCATTTTTCCTATTATTTTATATTATGATCTTTTCTAAGAGCAAGATGTTTGCAGTTATACAAGTTCTTTGCAGCACTGTTGAAAAATGTATGGCTCAAAGAGAGGCATAATATTATATAGTAACGATTGAAGACAACAGTTTTGTACTTCTACTGTCTTAGGATAAATCTGTGCTAGGCCTTGTTACAATTCTAAAGGAAAATTTCAGTGCTTGAAATTTTTGCTATGTTACGTTGTTGAAAAGAAATCAGCAAATTCACATTTCTCTCAGCTGCTTAACAATCACTAATCAAATTAAAAAACTGTGGACAATGTAATATAGACTGACTTGAATCAACCGATACCGAACTAACTCATGGCTGCTTACATTGACATAACAGTGATATAAATAGTTTATTTTTGTATTTATTAGTCATCTCTAAACCAGAAAGATTTCATGTCAAAATCTGTGTAATACATTACATATTTTCTGCAACAGTTTGGCTATATTTATGGAAAGTGAAGAACAATGTACTATTGTTAAGGACTTAAAATGAAGAAGAAACGCTCTGAGAGCATTCTATGTAGTCATTAGGTCAGAGAAATTACATTCACAAGTTTCTTTCAGTAGACCACAGTTTCGTGCCATGCACAAAACTTTGACCATCATAAACATCAGAAAGGGAGACTGTACATCAGCAAATCATATACCTGCACAGTGATGCATCGTTAGCAGTGATATAGTGAGCTGCCCATAGGTGTTCCACAGGTTTGGTCTAACAAAGTCATAATTTACCCGAGACCACTTTTTTTTTCTGGATACTTTGGAGAACAGGTAACCTCTCAGTGTTGAAGACAAACTACTGTGAAATGTGTGAGGACGGCTTAAAAAGAATGTGGATACTTTAAAAGCTCACTTGAGTTACAGACTATGGAGAACTTTGATCATTTTAAGAATATCTACTTTTTTAATCCCCTGTCACCAGCAGTGAGACTTCAAGACCAATTATAGCCTCCAGAATGCTTTTCAAAACTTATATCCATGTCTGAGTACAGAAAACATCATGTTCTCAGCATTTGATCAACTCAGGCATGTTGGCATTTCTATAAATGAACAGTCATCAGCAGGTACTGTGCTTCCCAGCCTTTTCATATAGCAGCTGCCATGGAGGAGGTACCAAATATACATATGTGCATGTGTAAATGAATCTATTTACCTATTTTATCTATCTATGTATCTACCTATCATCTATCTATCTATCATAGAATTATTTAGGTTGGAAAAGACCTTTAAGATCATCAAGTCCAACCTTTAACCTAACGCTGCCAAGTCCACCACTAAACCATGTCCCTAAGCACTACATCTACACATCTTCTAAACACCTCCAGGGATGGTGACTCAACCACTTCCCTGGGCAGCCTGTTCCAATGCTTCACAACCCTTTCGGTGAAGATATTTTTCCTAATATCCAATCCTCCCCTGGCACAACTTGAGGCCATTTCCTCTTGTCCTGTCACTTGTTACTTGGGAGAAGAGACCAACACCCACCTCGCTACAACCTCCTTTCAGGTAGTTGTAGAGAGCGATGTCTCCCCTCAGCCTCCTTTTCTCCAGGCTAAACAACCCCAGTTCCCTCAGCCGCTCCTCATAAGCCTTGTGCTCCAGGCCCTTCACCAGCTTGGTTGCCCTTCTCTGGACACGCTCCAGCAGCTCAATGTCTGTCTTGGAGTGAGGGGCCCAAAACTGAACACAGGACTCGAGGTGCAGCCTCACCAGTGCCGAGTACAGGGGACAATCACCTCCCTGCTCCTGCTGGCCACACTGTTTCTGATACAGGCCAGGATGCCGTTGGCCGCCTTGGCCACCTGGGCACACTGCCGGCTCATATTCAGCCGGCTGTCGACCAACACCCCCAGGTCCTTTTCTGCTGGGCAGCTTTCCAGCCCCTCTTCCCCAAGCCTGTAGCGCTGCATGGGGTTGTTGTGACCCAAGTGCAGGACCCGGCACTTGGCCTTGTTGAACCTCATACAATTGGCCTCAGCCCATCGACCCAGCCTGTCCAGATCCCTCTGTAGAGCCTTCCTATCCTCAAACAGATCAACACTCCCACCCAACTTGGTGTCATCTGCAAACTTACTGAGGGTGCACTCGATCCCCTCGTCCAGATCATTGATAAAGTTATTAAACAGAATTGGCCCCAAAACTGAGCCCTGGGGAACACCACTAGTGACTGGCCACCAACTGGATTTAACTCCATTCACCACCACTCTTTGGGCCCAGCCATCCAGCCAGGTTTTACCCAGTGAAGAGTACGCCTGCCCAAGCCATGAGCAGCCAGTTTCTCCAGGAGAATGCTGGCTATCTATCTATGCATAAATATAATTTAATGAAAGGATTTTATATATGCCGCCAGGCACATGGTTATGAGACTCTCTGAAGGTTTTTTCCCTAGAGTAATGAGCTGAAGAAAGAGTATCTTAGGGAGATTAATTGATAAAACCATTAAAATTGAATAAAAAGTCTCAAAAGATATGAGAGTTGCAGAGCAGATAGGAGAGAATAGTCTTGAACATTTTCCTGTGTCCTAACTGTGCTCAGATCCAGCAAGAGTGAAATTTTTTTACTTTTTGCACATTTCTGGCTAAGATGTAAGTCCTTCTGATACTTCTGATATAAGAAGTGTAAACACAAGAGGAACAAAGAGTTTCTACATTATTACATTCATAATGTAAGTATTTACCACTTAGAATGATCATAAAGAAATATGTATTTATCACTCAATTTTTATTTTTCATTATCTCTGTACTTTGCTGTTTCTTGGAAATGTAATACAGGTATTTTAACCATAAGAAGTTCTGAAGGGGCAAGAAGTGCCAGAGGCTTGACCTCAGTATGAAATTATTTAGTCTTAATTCTGTTCATCTGCAAAGGTGATGCAGGTAAAATAGACTTGTCGAGCATATGCCCTGTGATCTGGGGCTGCCTTGTGCAAAATTTCCTATGTTTTTTCGTATTTCAAATAATTCTGTTTTAATAAAAAGAATTACCATATAGAAATTATTAATACTGATACTCTAATTTAAAATATAAATAGCTTCTTTTTCTTGTGCCTTTGGAGGTGACTTTTCATGATATTGATTATGGAAAGATTTTAAAAAATCTTTTAAAAATAAATAGTAATGTTAAAATTGGCTGGCTATCAGCTCAAAAGAGGGCTGTATCTACTGAGATTTCAGCCAGAAATTCTCCCATGCTAGTCTGCAATATCCCTGGGATCAAGAGAAAATCCACATCCACACTTGAGGTAGGAGAAGAGATTGCCAGCTGAGAGAGATTGTGACACATCCAGAGTATCAGAGAGTTTTGCCTGAGTAAAGAGAGATATTAAAAGTCACTTAACTGTAATTATGGATTTAGATGTTCTGTTTGGATCATTAACAAGGATATTATAGGATGTTAACCTATTGGTTAGTTGTATTGTCTATTTCTCACTTTCAAACCTCAAAAGAATTTGAGGGGAAAAAAAAAATCCTAATGGATTTTTCAAATATTTTTAGCTCAGAAGGCATATTATGATCTAGATTACACAACAGTAGGCTACACAAAGCCTTATACTTTCATAAATTTATAGTTTCTTAATTATTCTTAGAGCAAGAAATGTTAACGAAAACAGTCTATAATTTGCGGGTTTGTATGTGAAGCAATGTTTTTGTTTGGTAACCACCAGAGGGAGCCGGGTGAGGCTGTAGAGAGGACACGATGTAGAAAAGTGACAAAGCAAAAATAGTGCTTAAAAAAAATTTTAAAAGGAAAGCTAAGCTTGCCTTTTTGTTCCTATGCAAGAAGCTTTTACACAAAGTGCTGTTTTCATTGATTTCGGTAATGAAATCTGTATGGCTGAACAGTTTCCTGACTGAAATCCTGCAAGAGAGCAATGAAGATTAAATGATGTATACTCATTTCTTTAAACCACATCTATAGATTTTTTTTTTTTTCATTAAATAGTTAGTGGTGCTTTGTGTACACAGTAGCTAAAGTGCTTCCTTTTAAAAATTGATAAATTGCCCTAACTTCTCCTAAGGGCTGTCTTTAATTCAACATATACAACAAAGTAAAGGCATTAGATTTGAAAACTCAAAAATGTGTTTTCTTCTTTTGGTACTGGTAATACCCCTTTGATATCACAATGGTAACTGGAGAAACTAAGGTAGCATAGCTGTAGAAATGAAATTACAACATACACACGTGAAAACCTCTTTCTGAATACAGTTTTCCGGTTTAACAGTGGTTCAATGTCAAAACCAACTAATGTATCAAATGGGATAATTGCAAAAAGTTTTAGTTCAGCCATGTCCTTTTCAGTAATTTCAGCAGTTATCTGGGTTGTAAAGTAAAGTCTACACTCAGTAGATTTGCAAACAACACCTCTATTGTCAACACATTCAAGAGCAGGCTTAGAAATCAAGAGGATCTGAGAAAAACCGAGCACCAATGCCACTGCCTTTGTGGCAGGATAGCATCTGCACACATCCAGGTGAGGAACAACAGGTGAGGCAGTGGTGCTGTAGAAAAAGATCTCAGGATCATAGTGGATTTTAGGCTGGACCATGACTAAACAACATGATGTTATTATGAAAAAGCCAAATATATACTGGAATATATAAATAAAACTGTCTCCTAAAATTCTTGGCTAAAACAAAACAAAATGTTATTTCATTTTACCGTGCACTTTGTGAACTGCTAAAAATACATTAATAGAAGAAGTTAATTACTGAAAGCCTACTAGTTTATAAACTTCTTCAGCTGAAACAGGAAGCAGAGACTGCTTTATTTTGCTGTGGTCACATGCATTTAAAATAAAGTTTGGGGTAACCAGATTTAAATGACTGTTAATACTGAAATGTTTGCCAGAACAAAGAGAAGAATTTGGCTTTTGGAAGCACTTAAACCAAACACCTGTACTAAATTTGGAAGCTGATGTCTTAAGTTTTCATCAGTGTATGAGGGCATCTGTGTTTTGATCTGTCAGGATCTGCGTGTGTAAAATAGGATTTACACTTCTAAATGTAAATGGTAGTGATCCACCATAATTTTCTTAGCCTTTTTCTCCTAGTAATAGATTAAATATGGGATTATAATTGGAATGAATGTTCCTTTTAAGAGACGACTGTTTAAGACGATGGTCTGAAGAATTCAGCAATGTCACTGGCAGCATATCCAGATTCTCCTGTGTAAGGGTATGGGTTCACTTTCCAGCAAGTTGAGTTTTAACACTGCCTCATAAAATTAATGCTGCCCTTTTCTGTATTTTTATACAGTCTAAAGTGAATCAAGTTTTTCTACTTCATTGACTTCAAGTACTTCTAAGGAAAACGAGAGTTCTTTAACTTTCTTACTGTATTATCATTAATTGTAGAAGTTGTAGAAAAATATGTTTGTTTTTCTTGTTTCAGTCACTTAGGATTGCAGTCTGGATGTGGTATTAACTAATCTTTTAAATACATGCTAGCTCATGCAGTAAAATTTGTATTTGAGATAATTGCTTCAAGAATTTGAATATAATCTGATTTAACATCAGGTCAAGTACTATTTTAATTGTAGTTGTAGCTAATCCAGTGAAAATACCCCACAAGAACATTCAATGATTTATGAGTGGATGTGGTGGCATTTTGACTGCTACTCAATAGCCGGACTCCATAAAACTCGCAATAACTGCATGGCATGGGAAGTATGACTGCAATTTATCAGCAGAATTGTACTTGTTTCCTCTCAGAGTTAAAAACTGGCGCTTTTTTTATACCATATCCACAGTTCCCAACATCTGATTGAATGTTTATACCTTATCCTCTGAAAACTACAGTAAAGGTACTATATACAGTGTTACCCATGTGATAGTGTCTCTTTGGCAATTTCTGTGAGTGATAGGAGGTACTGAATAAAGACTAACATGCTGAAACAAGCCTCGAAAATTGCAGGAAAGAAAGAGAGCTGTTTACTAAACCTCCTGCTCCCTGTGTTATGGTACAGCCTCTCTGATTCACAAGTTGTTTCACGATGTGACAGGATTCAGTCCTGGAGAACGGTAGATTGGCACTGGAGCAGAAGGGAACAAGTGTTTCTCTGCGGTTGGAGTTTCTGCACTTTCGACAAAAAATAGGAGGAAACAGTAGGAATTCCCTTCGTTTGCAGTCACTGTTTCTGACGACTTTCAAACTGGAGGACAGAAGGGAAGAAGCTAGCCTATTATTTCACATATTAACATTATCCTCTATAAGACTCTCGTATCATATATTGCTTTGTCTTCTTAAACAGGGCAGGCTGGATTAATCCTTCAGCTTTGATTAGGTGTATTTGTAAGTCGGAAAAAGAAACCAGCTACCCCTGGGAAAAGGCTTACAGCTGGAAGACTAGGTCTGAGAGATGTAGACTCAGTTCTTTCCATGGCAGATTTTAATGCTAAACTGACAAAGTAATCAGAATTTCTTTCTCTCTCTTGCCATTAGTAAATTCCCAGGGAGTTTTTCAATTGCTCAGATACATTCCTGGCCAGAGACGTATGAATGCCTAATGCAGAAAACAGTCACAATATAATTTTCCTTTCTGGAATTGATGGCAACAGGTGAAGTGAACTGTGTATCAGTTCCCTGCTCATGCTTGTGAGGAGTTATTTCTCTAAGACCAGGCGAGCACAAAGAATAGTTTCCTTATCTGTTCCCATAAAGTGAAAGTGAGTCAATTAATAATAAGAATAGAAACCCTGAGCTCCAACTCAGACATGCAGCTGTTTGGTCTTCCCAAACAATTGCCTCTTTTCAGCAATCATAAAAACTCTCCTGGTTTTTATTTGTCCTAAACAAGGAAAAAAATCCTTCAACTTTAAAATATTGTTAATATTCCTAACATTTTGACAAGTGTCCGTGATCAAACAATATCTAATTACTTCATATGTTTAAAGGAAATGCAAATACTCAATTGCTACACAGATAGTCATGCAGAAAATACCTGTACATGTAGCTAGCTCTATAGCTCCTATAAATAGGAGTATCATAGGATATCTTACTGATTTCTGTAGAACTAACAGAACAGCTAGGCATGTGCTTAAGTGTTAGTACCACCAAAACCTTGCAAGACATTTTGTTAAAGCATTCCCAGGCCTAAAGCTAAATAACCAACGTCAAAAGGTTTTAATTCTCTTTTTCCTTTCCTTCTAGACAATTTACTATAAATAGCATGCTATTGCTACCAAAAAAAAAAGTTTCCTTTCAGTCAGTACACTTTTATCACTAACAACAGTTAAACCACTGGAACTGGAGTTCTTGCCTGCTTGGGAACATTTATAAAAGAGCACTTGTTGCCTTTCATGATTGGAAGAGCAAGAGCATTACAGCCCACTTCACAGATGAAGATTGGGCTGAGGTCAGTTCTTACAGCAGTGAGCATTAGCTGTCTGCATTGCACCTGACATTATGACCCACCAGACACCAAAAAACCAAAGAAAAGAAAAAAAGCAGAACATCAAAATGTGACTAGAAGCAGAAGAGACCAGGAAACAACTCACTGATTACAGCTCTGCACCCACTGCCTGAAAGTCTTTCAACACAGGGAAACTTTAATGTTGATTTACAAATTTAGTCCAATGCAAATCCCTCCAGTAAGGCAGTCTTGCAACAGTTCATTAAGATCTTCAAACACGAACATGAAATGGTAACAGAATAAACATCAGTTAAATTTTAACTCAAGGACCATACAAACAATATAAAATACACCTGTAAGAAAGAAATAGCACCCCAAAAGTCATTTTCAGGGAAAATGAACAGAACTTCGTTAAACAGAGCAATCTCCAGTTTATGAGTTATCCTGAACTTTTTTTGTGAGGTCTGCACAGGAGATATTGACTGTGAATAAGCCATCAGTACTGCAAAAAAAGAAAAGGAATTTGATTCTGTAATACTGAAGTCAAGGGGAAAATTTTCCATCAAGTTGCTCGGAAAGAGAATCAAATGCCCAATTTGGTTTATCATGGTTTCCACATTTTCTGCAAATAAGCTTAAATAATACTAGACAGGGATGATATTTTGTAGGACTGGTAAAGCTGATTGATGTATTTGTAGTGACTGATTTTAATACTTGAGCTGCCATCTTTATGCTCAAACTCAGGACATGTTGACCAAGAAAGACATAGTGTAATGAGATGTCATTTCCTGAGAAAGTTCTGATTTTAGGGTAATATTCCTGTAAAAATCTGTTTCTGTAGGGATATATTTTATTTGCATAGATAACATTGCTACTCTGCTTCTCTAGGATAAAGTTTTTCTAATCACTGATTATTTAAAGGAGATTATGTTTACATTGGAAAGGAAGCATAATTGATTATGATTTCAAAGGGAACATTAAATGTGAGGAAAAAGCAGCAAGAACTCTGAAAAGACATGGGAAGCTGCTTAAAATTATTGATCCTATAATGATATTAAACGCTTTACTGGTATTAATTATTTGGTGTAATGCGGGGATGTATGAACAGGCAAGAGTAACATCTGTAACAGCAGCAGATGAAATCAGGCTGCGAGCTGCAGTGCTAGAGGCATGAGAAGCTGAGCTAAGAGGCGTAACAGCAGTCATAGTGACGCCCACACTTTGGATTCTTCACACTACTTAAATCCATCACAATCAGGATCAAATCCACGTGCTTTCAGAGCAGGATCCTTTCCATTTGAAGAACCCACCTACTTCCACATCAGTGATTGGCTGAGATATAACAGAAGTTAATTAAAATCTAAACTGTGCTTTGCCTGTGGGCTACGTATGTAGCAGTTAACGCCAAGGAGTCAAGACCAGCTTTGGTCCTCAGGTTAGTTCATTAGACATCTTTTATTTCAAGAGTAGCAGCCTTATGCCCGCATTCCCCCTTAACATCGTGTATCTCATCAAGGCTATAGCCACAGAATGCATAGGAATATAAGGTATCATGGAAACAATCACAATACTGTAGTTAATGCAAAACTTGACACTATCTCAAATAGTTTTAGATAATGAGTCAAATCTTACTTTGAAAGCAATGCCAATCTACTGAATTAAATGCCAAATTGGGCCCTAAAATTTGTGTTAGAAACATTCATTCTCATCACAAACTATGCAAACAATAGATAAAACTTTCAAAAACTTTTTATTCACAAAGGTTATTAGAATTAACATTAATAGTGTAAGAAGTAGCCCACAATTAATGTGACTTACTTTGGCCATCTCCTGATTCCGTGCATTTTCATCTGAGAACATGATTCAATTTCTGGATAAAGCAAAGCTAAACGATACTGAACTCTGTCAGGTTCAGGCCAGTACAAAAATACTTGAAGGATAAAATGCCATTGCTCAATTAATCATCATTAATCAACACGGGGAAAGGTCTGTTATTTTTCACCCTAAATGTAAAGGCAGACAATCACTGAATGCTTTCTCCTACATTTAAACGTATTTTTGAAGCACTAAACATTGCCACCTTTCCATGCTGGCCATACTCTAGAAACATATTTTGCTCTGAGAGGTAGGGATTGAAATTTGCTGAGTTAAATTTCTCTCACACAGACCAAGAAAGAATTAGTTTCAACTGTGCCAGACCCTATAGTCATTAACTTGAGTAGAATTAGCAGTACAGGTCCATACAGAATTGTTAAAATCCCTGCACAACAGATTGTCTTTTGTATTTCTTTTAAAGGCTAATATTCCCTTGAATGACAATGAGGAGCTAATATGTTGGAAGGGCAAACCAGTGAGTCTAAACGAAATAAGAAACTGGATAAAGAATTATGTGGGAAGATCAACCCCTGTAGCAGTGGAATGTAAAGTGGGTAAGGTTGGTTGTACTTTGGTTCTCTCCACGCAGGGTGAGCCTGGGGGCTGCCTTCCAGCTGAAGCTGAGCTGGGGATGTGATATGCTCCAAAGTACACACCATGTGCTGTGGCAGCCGATGGATATTCAGTGCCTCAACCAGACTGAAGTGGGGTTAGGGTAAAACCGCTGGAAGTGTGAGTATTGTGGAGTTTGGGTCCCCGGCATTAACTCTTTGGTTTGACCGATGGCTCCCCTTGTGCCACGCTACTTGGTCCCATAACACAGCCAAAATGCAACTCTTGCCTGAAGGCAGGATGAAAATCATCTTTTAGTGCAGTAATTAGTCTGAATCACGGGTTAAATAATTTGTTGAATTTGGGCTGAAGTTAGGTCCCTTAGGATAAATGTGGGTATGTTTTATACTAAGTAGTATAATTGCAACAGGTGTTACTGCAGTGCTGCCTGTGAACAAATATTAAGTCAGTCACTTAAACAGCAGTTGTTTATGGTTGACATTTCTTTAGCCGGAGTATCCCTCCTGACTGAGTTTGCTTGGGGTAATGAGTGTTACACTTGGCAGTGGGTCTGCCCCTGTATCTCCTTTACTGATATTAATGAGAAAGAGTGAAATGAAATTTGGAAAATAAAGAAGCATTTGCACAAAGAATTTGTAACTTGCATCCTTATTCAGCTGATGACGCTATTATTTGACTTGTAAAAAATAGTGATAATCAGTTATCTTAGCCCATTCTAGTCTTTCATACAAAAGCAGTTTCATAATAGTAATCTTAGAGATCTGAAGTGGCGTTTAGAGGGGAATTCATAAGAAAAACAGATTTGAGCAGTGCTTGCCTGAGTCCCGCTATTAATCATCCCTGAAATTCGCTTAAGAGTCTGTGCTAAAGAAATACATCTCAGTGGGAAATAATGATGTTTAGCTTCTTGCATTGCTAGATTCACTTAATGAGTTATTAAAAGTCAAGGTCTTTCATATTGAACTTTATTAATTACATAAAATATAGACATAGCAATAAACCCAGATACTATTTACTTCGAACTCATAATGGCTTGCAATAAGCTTATTTCTTCTTCGAAAATTAATAATCATCAGCTGCAGCCATGGGTCTGTTTTTTAAAAAATACTGAATATTTTCCCTCTTTCCTTCACATACATCCTACAAATGCTGTAAAGATGCTTAGAAACAATGAACAGGACTGAAAAGGATTCAAATTAATTTCTTTGTCAGCTATATAAAGAAATTCAGGTCTAGAAAGGACCTTCTAGGTCAGTGTACTGCAGGCAGTCACTGTGGACAGATAAGGTACAATCCTCGCAGTGCCATGGAGCAGCAGGAACTTCATCATTATTATTGAAATACTGTTTCTTTGAAAACATCTGGTTTTATTTGCCTTTTGCTTGGTCCATGTTTCTCAGAGAATGTTGATTTAAAAAAACCACTTTTAATCTTAGAGAATACTTAAAGAATCTAAATATGATGTGTCAAATCAGTTCTATGATTCTCTACCTAAACTTTGAAACTTCTGTTTTCATATAGTTATTTTCCTTACTAGCATTTTTGGGATGGAGAGCTGTTTCTGTGTGTGTGTGTGCGCACACGCATGTGCACGGACATGCCCTTGTTTTTCAGTCCATTTTCAGGAAATGGAAATGTTTCAGATCACATTAAGCACAATGACAGAAAAATGTTAATAAGTATAAGATGCTAGACAGTATAAAATAAAATTCATATTAAAAAAATCCTTTCAAAAATAAATCTGAGGAACCAACAACCATGGAGGTCTGGCTGCTTTGCCAAGACTCCTACCCAGAACTCAATCACCGAGTGAAAATTTCACTGAGTACTCTCTTTACTTGGCAGCTGCTCACCAGGCTAGACATCACCTATGTAATTTTCCTATTAATTAATGAAGAAATTTTGCATTTTTATGACTATAGTTTTAAAAATTCAAGACTTGGGAACCAAAATTTGATCACTTTGGGCACCCAGTCTGGTATTTGCAAGGTTCTCTTTCATATGATTCTTCCAAATTCTCACATCATGATGACTTTCCTTCTCAAGGAATTTAAATACTGACCCATGATAGGCATCCTTTGGATCCAAACAAAGGGCAAAATCGTCAGCAAAGGATGCCATTCTTCATACATCACCTCATTACTCATATGAGTCAATCTAACAGGTAAAATGAGTTAGAAAAGCAGTTTCAAGACACATGTTTAAAAAAGCTTCCCAGTAATTTATATGAATGGGGGTATTCTGAAAAAGTACATTCACATGTACAAGGCTATGTTCTGTCACTCATTCTATTCATTTAATATGAATCAGTCGTTAAAAATACGGTGACCAGGTAAAGCTGCTTAAAAGCTCTTGCTGACTTGCTCCCCTTGACAGAAAAGGATTAAAAGGAAATTCTGATCAAGATCTGCACTTATGAGGGCAGTATACACTACTGAAATTTTAATGATGCAGCATTTTTTTAATGCTCAGAAATGACCTAATTTATGTGCCCTCACTAGGGAATCTAAGCTCCGTAAGTAAACAACAGACAGAGATGAATTTAAGTACTCCAGAGTTGGCCTCCAGAGGTCAACTCTCTCTGCTGACTACCAAGGAAAACTAGACTACTCACCCGCGTTAGAGCTCTACAGCAAATGACGGTATGCACCATACTGAGAAGTAAAAACATAAATAGAAACAGATACTCTCAAGTTCCCATAGGTTAAAAACACTGTTCAACCCAATTGCTCTCACATACGTCAAAAGTCAGTGACAGTTTCTTGTAAACACGCGGTCTATTGGAAAGATGACACATGAGTTATAATTAGAGTGTATTACATGGTTAGATTCCAGACTGCTTCCCTACTCTGTGTCCTTGCCTACTGTAATGTGATGTCTGAAAATTAACAAAGCCATCTTTGAGATGAGTCTTTTTGCTTGATTTACCAGCAAAATTTATTTCTGGAGGGTAACTACAAAATATCAAAAACAAATAATGATTCATTTTTATAACTGAGAGAACTCAGTTATGTGCTGCCAGTGTATATATGATGTATATATTACATATATGTATATATGCTGTATCAATGCATATATGACATATTTTTCAGCCAGCCCTAGCAAAGCTATACTGAAGTATGTGGAATATATTTCATGAAGCCTCCAGTAAAGTGTTCGGAGCACTAAAAAAACAAGTAAAACTTCCTCCAAGAAAATTCATGTTTAGCTCTTCTTTTCTTTTCCTTTTTTTTTTTTTTTTTTGACATACCCTTTTATTTCTAAGCTATCCCAAGGAACTTGATATTTTTGCTGATAAATGACTTCTGTTTTATATACATTTTCATTTTCACACTGTCCCAAAAATAGTGGTCATGTAATTATATACTTCCTAATAGATATCATTAAATTCAGCTACAGTCTCCTAAGTTTCAAGTACGTGTACTCCTGCTCTCTTTATCCGGTTTGGCTACATTGGCCCATACCCCACAAAAGAGCAATGGGTGACCTGGGGTTGCCCTTCTCATGAAGTGCATCTTCTTGCAAAGGCAGCTGAGGAATGACCGAGGGAAAACTCACCCTGGAGAATGCAGAATTGTGCGGGAGTTGGGAATCTTTCTCGTAGGAAGAGGCAGCCCTGTGTTCAACCCCAACACGGTTCAGTTAGCAATGTTGAACTATGTTGATAATCTGTTGATAAACAAAATGTTTCCATACAAGCTGGGTGACCTCTACAACCAAAGTTTTAAAGTGTTTCTTAAGCAGTTATAAACTACTGACATCAGTACTTTGGCTACAAAGTACTTTATCAACTTACTTCCAGGCTATACTTGTTCAGTTCTTTGAGAGAAGGGGAAAGAGCCCACTGAAGAGTCAACACTTCACTGTTTAAAGCTAAGGAACTAGGATTTAATCAAATCCATGTGAAGATCAGCAGTAGCATAATTTTACTTTCTGCTTCTGTGATACATTACATGGGTTTTGTTCCAAAACATATTCAAAGAATCGGTAGTCTATTACTTTGGTTTAAACGGACAAAACAAGCTTCTTGAATTCCACATTAACTGGCTTTTTTTCATAGATGTCAACATACTAGCAATGGTCTTCATAAATACTCAGTAAAGGCACTGGATTATATGGCACAGCTGAGGTGGTAAAAATGTCTCTGTACTACTGATGTTTATGTGCACAAGAAATGATCTTTATTCCTAGCACTGAAAAACTGCTGGAGCCTTCTGTGCTTGCAGCTGGATTCTCATCAGAAATAAACAAATAAAATAATTTGTTTCTGAAAAAATATCTGGGAGAAAGTTCTTTAAACTAAAGAGGATGTGGATGTGACAAGGGAGACATCCTTCAGTGCGAGGCCCTTTTCTGCTTTTTCTGCATTCAAGCCCAGGGGAGATGGTATTGCCAGTAATTGCCTGGCTATCCACAAACCTGACAGTGAATCTGGTTCCAAAGTTTTGAAAATTGTATTTGAGAGATGTTGAAAATTTGAGACCAAGCTTTATGTTATCTTTTTTTGTTGTTGTTTTTTAAACTCTGAGCTGTTCTGATAAATCTGATAAACATTTTTCCTTGGAAAATATGAAGAGCATTCAAAGGACTTCAGCACATGAACCTCTTTTACTTGGCTAATAGAATCACTTGTCTCTGCTAAACAAGAAGACTGCCTGTGTACTTCATCCAATTTTATGAGGTACTTTGCAAGATTTTTGAAAATATATTTATATAATCCATATATGTGCATATAGAGAGAGAGAGAACTATTTTTGAATGATACCAGGTGTAATTTAAGAGGCTGCTTGCATTTGAAGGCCAGGTCACCATGAATTGCCATTCATTAAATTAATTTTCCTGTTTATCCTATACTACTTCATGTAAATGGTCTTCACTGTTTTTTCTTTTTTTCCTTCAGACATGCATCTAACTGTGCAGGCAAGCCACCCAAAGCCAATTAGAACCATATTGAAATTTACAGTAGAATCCTCTATTTCCGAATTCTTGTTCTTCCATTTTTTTCTCACTGGGATAGCTGAAGAACAATAGAGAGCTCTGTGGAGTTCCTGGAGGTTTCTTGGAACTTTCTTAAATATCAAAAAGTAATCTGAGAATTTTGTAATCCTACTGCCTTAAACAGTGAGAGTTTTGTGTTTTAAAACCTCTAAAAATCTCTTTTATGAGATTAATATGTTTCATTAGTTATATCCATTAAATCTGTAATAGCATAAAGACATGACAAGAGAAATCAAAGTCAGTATAACTCAGTGATATTTCTTTGGCAAGAGAAACTATGAATAGTCTTCAGTTTATTGTCAAAAGTACAAACTTCCATTTGTAATGCAAGCATAACTTTATAACTTCAAGTGCTATTTTTAACCTAGCTTTTTTTGTCTAGCTATGTAATGAGTATCTCTTGTGTATAATCATATTTTGTCAGGTAAAAGCAATGCTGAAGAAAAAAAACCTGGAAGCCAAGACTTACAGTTAGTTATAACTACTCATGTTTTAAAAAGGAGAAGTTGTGAGATTTCCACAAGAAGGACGTATAACTGGAAGACTGCCTCAAATTGTCCCAGCCTTCACCTTGCAGAGAGTAGGAAGCTGTTGGAAAAGTGTTTACATCTCCCTTGTGTCTTGTTTTACAACTGTTGGCAGTAATACGAAAATTATTCACGAAGTATTATTAAGCATTTTCTATTTTATTCAAGCAAAACATTTGTGTGTGTGTAAACATTGCTATGTGCATGTCTAATCCCGGTGTTTGCTATGGCAACAAGTCACCAACTGAAGCCCCGTGGGCAGACGTGTGATTACTACTCAAGAGTTCAGAGGTTTCAACAGCAATTTGCAGAAGTCACTGGCCTTATTTCTTCTTCCTAATGGTGCTGCCTTGTGGCAGCACCAGTCCCGTTGTCTTTCAACTGATAGCAAAATTGGACCAAAGGTGATATTTTAATGACATTCTTCCTCACCACATCGTCTTCTCAGGTTGTAAAGAGTTAAGTTTTTTTAAGACTCATACCTAAATTGCCTCTGCAGTTTCCAGTTTAAAGTATTTTTCACAAACATGAATTATTTCAGCAGCAGTTATGGCTGCAAAATACCAATTTCAGCTTGTTCTCATCTTGATAATTATTTTGCTCACTCTGTCTTGTTTGTTAGGTTATAATAATTGCATTATTAATATGCTTATGCTGATCCCCCGTGCTGCTTAGTGGGCTGCCTTCTCTCCTCAGACAGAATTTATTTTAAAATCAATATATTCCCCTCAGACTGAAAAAGAGGAATTTCTTATTTGAAATTCAAATACAATGTTCATGCTAACACACCTGGTGGTTTAGGTCCACTCCAGAAAACTGTGATACCAGGGAGTTAATTCCTCAGAGAAGCTGCATAAGCAGGAGTTGTTGCCAGCCTTCTCCTGAAACAGCATGTGCACAAGGCAACTTCTTCTTCTGAAACTTTTGTCTTCATTTTTTAAGCTTAAATAATAGCGTAACTGAGACAAAGGTTGTTGTTGATTTTTTTTTTTGGAGCAAGCTGCTTCTCCTTGCGTAAGTGGGCTCACGGGGTTTGCATGCACATGGTGCCTAGCACAAAAAACCCCAGCAGTCCAGCATAGGATTTTAGGTTCTGGCAACTAAAGCTAACAAACCCTGTTTATTCCAATGGTAAATCCAAAAGGAGTTGAAATCACAACAGATCTACAATGCCTGAAATTGTATGAATCTGTTGTAACCAAAACACTTGTGGCTGCCTTCCTGCTATACCTGCTCTGTGTGACAGCTCTTGATACACTTGCGTGGTAGTCAGTGATTCAAGGACCAGGCAATTGGAAAGGATATTTTCTAAAGAAGTACTTAACTTTCTTTTATAATCTTTGATGTGGGCGCTTAAGAAAAATACATAACCATTGAGAAAATATTAATTACACCTTTGAATGTCTATGTACTTTAGAATCTTGGTTCCTTTTAAATTCTGCTGACCTTCAAGTAAGTGGTCCCACTGAGTATAGTGGGGTCTTGGGTCAGGGTTATCTAAGTAAGCACCTTCCCCTCCCCTCTCGGTGTAGTACTATGGAAATCAGCGGACTTGCTCCCAGGGAGCTGCTTGTACAGAGCCACTTATTTTATCAGACAGGGAGCTATTGGCAATACATTCCAACTAGGAGTACTTCAATTTGCTGGAATTATTTTGCCCTGGGTTTCCTAATCTTTTAACTTGACTTCCATGGTGAACTGCACAGGGGAGCTTGGGAGGTAGAGTTAAAACAGTTTTACTGGCCCTGTTATGAAAATATTCTTCATGGAGAAGGGGAAAGGGAGGGAAGGGAAGGGAAGGGAAGGGAAGGGAAGGGAAGGGAAGGGAAGGGAAGGGAAGGGAAGGGAAGGGAAGGGAAGGGAAGGGAAGGGAAGGGAAGGGAAGGGAAGGGAAGGGAAGGGAAGGGAAGGGAAGGGAAGGGAAGGGAAGGGAAGGGAAGGGAAGGGAAGGGAAGGGAAGGGAAGGGAAGGGAAGGGAAGGGAAGGGAAGGGAAGGGAAGGGAAGGGAAGGATGGACAGAGAGCTTACAGGGATCAGACTGCTGCATTTTAGTGGTGGACTTGGCAGTGCTAGATTATTGGTTGGACTTGGTGATCTTAAAGGTCTTTTCCAATCTAAATGATTCTATGATTCTATGATTCAAGTTGGTCACTGTGAGCCCTCTCTTTAATCTGACTCCCTGTGGAGAGGAGATGATGTGACTGACCTGCAGAAGGACCAATTCGGTAACCACCTCTTAGGCTAATGCTATTTAAGGAATGCTCATTATATTAGTTGATTTCTGCTCTGGGCCAGATAAGATACCAGAAATGGCCCTTTCTGCCGATGCTTTTGGAAGTGTGACACTTTATACAGTGATTAATTTTATCAAATTTCTTTGTGTGTCTAAAGGAGGAAGGCAGTTCCAAAAAATAGCTCATATATCCTGTTAACACAGTTTTTAGAGTTCTACTGCACATTTTAGTCAGCTGCTAAAGAGACATGAAAAAGGCATGATAAAAATTTTTAGTTATTTTACTTAGTTGAATGTCCTTGAACACATTAAAAAATTGTGCAGCACTTTTGAAGTTTTGTACAAGTTATTCATAGCAGATAAGATCGTTATCTTTATAGCCACCTGAACAAAAAAAAGTGCTAGTGCATTTCTTCTTTATTAATTATCCATTTCTTTTAAATCTCCATGGTGCTAGAAAAGGCTTTTGTAAGATTTAGTTTAGAAAGGCCTCTTGAGCAAATATCATCCCCTAGTCTGACTGAAAAATTTGTTTGATATAATATATTGACTCAATTTATTTTGAAAAGTATCTAGTA
This sequence comes from Harpia harpyja, assembly GCF_026419915.1. Lineage (NCBI taxonomy): Eukaryota > Metazoa > Chordata > Aves > Accipitriformes > Accipitridae > Harpia > Harpia harpyja. The sequence continues at coordinate 11,657,405 of NC_068944.1, forward strand.
TCTACTAACTTGACAACTCCTAGTGAAGTTCCACTGTTACACATGGGAGCAGAACGAAGATATTTTCCTATATTTGGCAGTCCAACATTTGGTCTCTCTGGGGCTTGGGAAAGGGAAAGGGAGAGGCTAAATCTGTAAAGTTAGCATAACTATTATCCCCCACACCTGAATATTGGACCTTTTTTTAACTGATAATGTAAATGTTTGTCATCCCTGGCTAGAAGTGCAAAACAGGTGTATCTAGAAGGAGAAAAAAATGATGTCTCTTCATAGGTAGAAGTAGCCTAGCTTCTACAGGCAGAGGAGCAGCTACTATTGATTTTACTTGTGAGTCTTTCTAAAATCTACTTCAGGACCAGTGGGAACATTCCTAGTGAGTAGGAGAGGGAGGGGAAAATCCTAGCAGGAATGGTAGCTCTTTTAAAGCATGAGAGTGAAATGTCCTAAATGGAACAGATGGTGACTTTCAGGACTTTTAGCCAGCTTGCTTTCTAGAAATTCAGGAAAATAATCTGTTATTGATGCCATTTAATTGACAGAACTATTCCAAAGGAGTTTAGTTTCAACAAACTGCACTTTCCTTGTTTAGACATTCACACAAAAGCTGTGCTTTTGTCTATACCGAACCATTCTCCAAGCCTTTGAAACAAAAAATGAAGCATGCATGAATTATATATGCCATGGGGCTTTTTTATCCTTATTTACTGACAGGAGTAAACTGTCAGCATCAAACAATCTGAACATTCAGCATGTCAGAAAAGGTCCCCAAAACAATTTGATATCAGTGTGTTCTTTAGCCATTAATTTTGGATGTATCTTGTTTTTATGATGTGCTGAAGGAACACTTGTTACAGATGTATTTTTCCACAGCTTGATCACTTTTGAGTCAACTCTGGTTTTCATCTCAAAATTCCCAGGGCCATATGCCTGTTTTATTTTCTCTTGAAATCAGAGCTGGCTCAAGTGCCTAACTACAGGTCAATAGCTTATGTGAACAGTTACAGGTCTGACAGACAGACAGATAGAATCATAGAATCATAGAATCATTTCGGTTGGAAAAGACCTTCAAGATCATCAAGTCCAACCATTAACCATGCCCCGATAGGTAGATAGATAGATAGATGACTTCTATATCTAAAGGTATTGTCTAAGGTAGCCAGTGTCTTCAAAAGACACAGCAATGCAAGAGTCAGGCTGTACTTCCTCCTGCTGTTTTGTCTATGTCACTGTGAAACCTGACTCATTTTTTATCTATGCAAGATTCTTCAAACATTTTTCACATACATGTATGCATTACGTGAGTCAAGACAGCTATTGTCAATGCTCACAGACAAAACATTTCTTTCTGGAAAAGTAATCCTGTTGCATTTTAGCTGTCAACATTTTGCTGTCACCTTCAAAGACAGATGGGTTCTTCACTGCTTGCTTTCTATCACGAAGCAAATATAAATGAAGATTGGAAGGGAATGATATAGAAGTGTGGCAAGTTTATGGAGGAATTATGTTGCAGGAAAACCCAGGTAGCACATCTTAGCAAGACATTGCTTGGAACAAAACCTTTGAAGATTTGAAGTAAAACTGTACAAATTTATTCTACAAATCGTATAATTTAATAGAGAATAATACAGTTTCTAGACAAGAGCTTTCATTGTGTCTCTATAAAAGGAATACAAAATGTATAAGGACAATGCCTTTCTCTACTTCGAGACCATGAGATTTCCCAGTGAGCGTGTGCTGGGTGAATTGTACTGTACAGTGCTTCTTAGAAGTGTTCATGGAAAAAACATCTTGTGCAACCTCCTACACTAGGGGTTTTCCTTCTCATGAGAGATGACAGGACCATTGATATGGTCCGTGTTTTCATGGTTTGCTGATGGCTGCCTGTGGGGAGGCATGAGTGTCAAGACCAGATTCTGCCTTCAGCCCTTAATGCACTGAAGTTAGGGCAACGTTTTTGGTAGCTGCAGTGGTACAAGGAATACCAGAAGTTTTGCTCAAAGCCACTCAATCTTGCACCAAAACTTACCCATGAGCACCAAGCCAGAATTTTGCCCTTTTTGCTGTTTAGTGGCAATTTACCTGATATGAATCCTTTTTTCCCTTCTCTGTATACTTGTCATCATGAAACGAAGGCTGCAAAGTAATCCCTAAATCATACCCCTGATACATTTTTCATGATTTCTGTTGGTGTGTTCCACCTACTACCGATCAAATCAGCAAGAAACGAAGTCCTAACATGTACTATTTAAGAGAGTGCACATAGTAGCTGTTTCTCTGAAAGCATTGGCTGCTTCTTTTCTTCAATAGTTGCAATCTTTGTACAAAAAAAAATTAGTCTGAAAAAACTTTACAATATGTAATTAATTAATATGCAATTGGTTAATTGCAGCACTATGTGAGTTGAAAAGTGCTTGAGATATAAAGCATGCAGGGATGATCCTGTCTTCTACAGATATTCAAGGAAAGAAACTAGCTTTTGTAGAGGAACTGGTTTTATAAGGAACAGCACAGTTCTCATTCAAAATTGGAGTAATATCTCATATGGTTTATGGCTCTTAATTTAATCTTGTTTATAACTTGAAATACCTGCAACAACTTGCTTTGCTCCCACAGAGCTTTAAATCTTTATCTCTTTTTCCTTTGTTCATTGAAGATAACATTTTGGAAACAGTCAGAGGATTTGTTCAAACTCTCAAGTACATTAGAAGACTACAAACTTATTCAAAGTGCCTATAACAAAACCATTTCATCTGAAGTCTGGATGGGAATTTTAGTAAAAGAAATCTTCTTTCTTTAGCTTCAGAGATATTATAAGGAAATCCATTAATATATGATGGGGGGCATTTAAAAGAAATGTTACATAACCTAGGACAATAAAATGGAAACCATTCTTCACACTGACATGATTTTTTAAAAAATGTTCTAACAGAAATAATCATTTTCACACAAACTAACAGCCCATGAATGTTTTTTGTGTTCATATACAAATGTGGACTGTCTTTTCTTTTGGAAGAATAATTTTTCTTTAAGAATAATACTTATTGCTAGAAATAAACTCTTACTGTTAAAGCAAGCATCAATTAGTGCAATCACTATAAAATGGTGAGCCAGTTACATGTCATATCACTGTATTATCTGGGTACTTCATGTTTCCTGAGCTATTTGCACCAAATTTCTTCAAGTTTTTCGGGTGGAATCACAGGGATTTCTCATGTTTGTTTAATAAAAGAAGAATTCACTTGTCTTACTTTCCTTTGCTTTCAAATAAGAATAATATTTTTAACAGAATATTGTGGGGCTTAATTTGGCTTTTCTATATAGTTATTCATGAGTGCTCTCTTTTTAAGGATTATTGGTACAAGAACTGGTTAAAACACAGATTTTTTATTTCATGAAAATTTTTCACATTTTCAATTTCTTTGTTAATGGAAGCAAAGCCAATTTTAAAAATATCTTTCTCACAAAAAGTATGACATACTTTCACCTAATAATTACCTAAAAAAAAAAAAAATTTAAAAAGAAGCACTGCACTTTTGATGTACTATTTTTATTATGATATTTCATACCATACCATATAACTTACTGCTGTTCCAAACATGTTCATAAAAATTATGCCACGTCATGCAATTCTACATGTCATGAATTAAGGTAAGAATATAATTAAATTTGTTCTGATGTAATTTCTCCAGTTTTATAAAACAAATAAATACACTTTCATTCAATGAAGCACCATTTGCAATTTCTTTGCTGTTGTTTGTGGGAAATTTTGCTGAAATTGGTGTCGCTTTTTGCAGAAAAAGACTTAACTGAAATGGCAAGTTCAGCCAAAATTTGCCTGGAGAAGCCTTGCCGACCAGCTTGATTGCTGTGCGCGATCTACATCAGAGCACTGCTTGATGCTTTTCCCTTAGCTGCCAGGGTAAGTATGTGGTGCGGCACAGCAGATACAGAGTGTGGAAGGGCCCTGCAAGTCTGCTGACGGCAAGACTGTTACCCCTCTTATTTGTCAAGTGCACAGTAAGTGCTATCATTTATAATGCCTAACTGTTTATTTTATTCTTCTTATGCATCTTTTGCTACACAGTATTTCTATTTGTTTAGCATGCTGGCACCACAGTGCAAGGCCGAGTAAAAGTCACTATTGCAATTTAGCCTGTTTCCAAGCAAAGATGCCAAGCTTTTTCCACATACTGAGCTTTGTTTGAAAGAAATCACATGAATTCACACATTCTCTAAGCACAAAGGCCAACATGCATTTTCAGAGTATATCATCACAGAGAAGAACAACATGTTCTCTGTTTAATGTGACTCTACTGCTTGTACTAGAACATAAAACACTAAGTATTTCTTTGGAGGGGAAGCTCTGTTAAAAGTATCACAAAGATAACCCACATAATTTTATTCAAGTTATCAAGTATTTGATGCCTTACAAAAATAATTTAAGCTACGATGAAGGTTATTTTTACATTGTTCAAAATAACCTATACCAATTGCGGGTGAGGCTTGTAAGGCTCTTATCTAGCTCCACGGATGTCACAGAAGGTGGATGAAGCCCCAAGTCTGTATCACATGAGAGGGGAAACATCAACCAGGCGGAGGAAACATTCAGCATTTGACATGACACAAGCATGCAGGTTTATTCTGCAGAAAAGTCACGTGTACGTACCAGAGATAAAGACAAATAGTGATGATTAATTTTTGTCCCAACAAAAAATAATTTTCTAGTGATTTTTCCAGAATGTTTGCAAGACAGTTTATTTGCAGCATCTGCTTCGTGTATCTATTTTACTCCCAGGAAAGACAGAATTTCATCTAATAAAAGCAAATCTGCCCTGGCTATGTTGAAGGCTCGTGCACTGAATATTCCTGGGTACTCCACAGCCATAGCTAACAACCCTGATATGGCCCATGTAGTAGAGAAGTATTACCTTATGCAGACCTCTTTTATCTGAGAACTTTTGGCCTTTTCCTAATGAAAGGGCAAATTCTTTCTGCTGGCTGCAAAATTATCCTCATTCACAGGGTGATATAAACAGAGTGTCTCTTAGTATGTCTCCTTCAGTAATGGAGAATAAAAGAATTGGTACGATATGAACTTCCCAATATTGCTCCTGCTGCTGCACTGCTTCCCTAATAAATCCCATGTGCAGTACAACTGCAGTATTTCTTCTGCCTGAGAAATCCAAGAGCCCATGAATATGGAAAGGATGGCATTAGTATCAGTCAGTAGAAAAGTTTCTGATATTCTAGCATTTTCTAACCTGCAAAAGTCCCCAGGTTCCTTTATTATTTAAAGAGGACATAAGAGTGTTATACAGTCAAGAAGAACATGCACCAAAATGTGAAGTTTATACCTAAACTAGTGGACCCACAATTATTTTTGACTCATGCTAACCCTGTGCCATGTCAGCATGAGTGTTTATGTGTGGATATGCATATACTAGCCCTATATTTCGGTGGGTTTTTCTTTATGGCAAGAATAAGGGCATGCTGAGGCCAGGAAGGAGCTAGAGCATGTTCATCTGTCATGGGTCAGTCTCAGTGCAGGCCCAGAAATTTTTTTTGTTAGAGTGTCCAGATGGGCTATTATTGCTATAGAGAACCAATGTAGAGAATGATGCTGAGCCAGACAAAGAGAAGAGGGGAAGCTCTTGCCTTGGGAATAGTGGGATCCAACCCAGCAGAGCTTCATACATTTCACTAGAACCTTTCTTTGTCATTCTATCTTAATAGTAACATGCAGGTAGCACAACACAAGTTGTAACAAGGAGGAAATATGCCACAACAAATGCAAGATGTCAAAAGTTGCAGCATGTACCAACATGTAGTTTCCATATACATACTGGTTTTTCACAAGTGCTTTAGTGCATCATAGAGTTTTCATGCATTTGCCCATCTGCGCAGTATCCCTTCGTAGGGAATTTTCTGGCTATCCCCAAGCTTTCAAAGATGAGCATGTGGCAATTCAGTCTTAGTGCAAAAAGGGACAGGTAGCAGAAAATTACAAGGCCTTTTCCAAGGTAATGGCTATTTTCTCTTTTTTCCAAAGTGTAACATCTAAGTTGTTTTGTCTCCTTCGTATCATTATATTACTGTTAGGAATAACATACACTGTCCTTGTTTTGTGCTGTGCTGCTCACTGAAATATCAAATGCATTACACGCACGGATTTGCGCTTGTGCACAAATCTACTATTGTTTTCTGCTGAGACCTTTACCAGTCAAAATGTGTTAGTTGCCACTGATGAGGCTTCATGCTAACTGGCCTCTAGTGAAACATCATTCTTTTCTTCTCTTAGAGTGGTTGATAGGAATATTTTTTCATAGCCTCACTGAAAAACTGTTTTAATTTTCTGTGTATACTAGTTACACCTAAGAAGGTAACAGAACAAGAGAACTAAGTTGAGGACTGGTACCTAAATTCAGTTCCCTCCTGTAGTGTGCTTAGTAATTGCACACATTCTTTCATTGCCACCATTTGTGGTATGTAAGAGCAAGAGCAGGAAGGGTTCTGTTGGCAATGATACAATGAAGAAACGAAGCCAAATACCAGGGAAATGGTCCAGTTTCAACACTACAGTGCTGCAGATCAGCCAATACACCTACAATGCAACTACAAGGAACAATGGAAATGGCAGAAACTCAGAGGAAAGGTGATAGAACCAGTGGCATTTCACATGGCGAACGTTACTATGTGTATGTTTTTAGCGGGCTGTGGTCATTACCCTTAGAGGCATTAATGGGTGATTTAGACTAGCTTACATGGTGTCCTTCTGTCAATGGGAGACTGCAATTCAGCAATGTAGCCTTTAGAGCAGACTGCAGAACAAAAGAAAAGAGTGTAATGAACCTTGAGGAGGAGAGAATGAAACATTTCAACAAACAGTGAAGTGTTGCCCACCATTATCTCTCTCTTCCGAACATGACAAAAATGTGTACCCAGAGACCAGGACTTGCCTCATCTCCCGCTGATTTTCTACACAAGGACACTTATTACTACTTCTCTTATCCTCTCCCTCATCTGCCTGCCTCTTCGCCATCAGGACATACAGAGAGAGACAATGTCATCTATTCATAAAGTGCTTAAGTGCTGGCCTAGTATTATCACCCTTTACCAAAATTATCAGACATTATAAGAGCCTTGGTTGTGGTTTTTCATCCCAATACTGTACGCTTTTGCTGAACAGCAATTATTTAAGCTAAACTTCTCCACTCAAGCATCCGTCTCAAGCACAGCGATTTGGGGGAGGGAAATCTCAGCCCAGATGGTTCAGCTGCTTCTGAGAAGAAAGAAATGCTTGCCGCTTTTCCATGTTAAAAATAAATCTGATCACCATCTCAGAACGGTGCCATTTTTATAGCTGTTCGGGAGATGAGAGGAAGATTTCTGGCCATTACAAGGTTCTCTGAACCCTAGTGACTTCATGCCTGGAACAGGTACAGGCAAGGAATAGGAAAGACCTAAATCAACTGTGTAATAATTCCACATTTTCTTACCACAAGAGCTGACCCTGGCCCATTCTGCAAGTAGATTTGGTGCCTGGCATGAAGAGCTTTTTCTGGCACGTAGAATTCACTTATTTCGGCTCCTGTGCAAAATAAATTAAGAAATAAGGCTAAAATAAGAATAAATAAATGTTCTGTCCCTTGCACTTACAATTAAATAACATGATTCCAACATAAACTCGCCTTACTCATGGGGTAGTGGCAACATGGCGGTGGCACCAGCGGGCCCCCCGGGGGTGTCACTGGGGGTATTGCCCAGGGAACGGAGGCCTTCCATGGGCCACGGACAGGCTGCTGGGGGCAGCGAGGAGGCACGGTCCCTGCCTCCACAGGGGCTCCATGGAGAGGCTGGAGCTGGGGGCACGGGCTGTCGGATCCCCATCAGGGCTGGCTTGTAGGGAGGGGGTGAGGCGTGGGGCCCGTGCTCTTCAGGCCCATGACGGGGCCCACCTCCTCCCGCAGGGTCCCACGCTGGCACAGCCGGACCGGGAGGTGGGAAACACCCCACGGCTGCGGAGGGGCAGGAGCGTGCCCCGGGCTGCCCACGGGGGCTGAGGGCCAGCCCTGGGGTGACCCCGGTCGGGGCAGGGCCCGGGGCTAAGGTGGGAAAGAAACACTGGGGCACCGCAGCACCAGGGTTTGGGGGGAAGGACCGAGATGCCGCTGAGGGGGCAGCGGCAGGGTTACGTGAGAAACGCTGAGGTAGAGCAGGTATATCAGCAAGGCGTCGGCAAGAAGTGCGGCGTGGTTTGGGCGGGAAACATGGTGGCCCCTCAGGAGGACACACCAAGGTGCCTCAGCAGGGACAGCCGGCCCCTGGTTTCCTCCCCTACCTTGTGTGTACGGTGACTGTTGTCCTTGTCCCACTGTCCAGGTCTCTTCTTTTTGTTGTGCTTCTTAATACAGCTCTTCGAAATTGGGAACCTTGTAAGTAGAGATGCTTAGATTCACGGTTGGTTTTTTCACTCCCGCCAGTGTTTCGTTAGTTTAGGTGTCACCACTGTCCCAGGCAATGCTCAGTCTCACCCCTTCTTCCCCGGTCTCACATCTGGTCGAGCTTTGCAGCCAGGACTCGAGTTTCCTCCTCCTGTTGTAGAAGACATGAGATTTTTGTTACGAAAGAAAAGTAGGGACTGATGAGTATAAAATTTCCCTAGTGGTGTCCTTGGCAAGATGTTCGTTTTTACCCTGCTTCTACATATCAAGTAATTTGTTTACATTCTCATTTTACTGTACGATAGTTGTAAGACAACAATTCTAGCTTTCCCCATCATGAAGTACTTGCCGTACAGTTATGTTATCAGGAAAAGAGCACTGATTACTCAACAAAATACCATGTCAATCTGCAAGGTAGGCACTTAAAAACTTTGAGACCCAATTCTGCTTTAACACACACCAAAAAAATTGCACCACACATTCATGTTAACTTTGCACCAACCATTGGAGTGGTTTTAGCTATTGTGGACCTAGCGTGTTTTTACTTCCCTAAAGGGTTTATTGGCCTCTCAGGGGAAATGTAGAAGTTTTCATGTAGGAATTTGTAGTGTTCATTCACGTAGGATATGGAGCGTTATTGTAGGAGGAGCGATTTACTTTGCGTGACTTATCTTTGAGGTGCGCTCTGGCAGGAAAGAAGGACACTAGTTTAGTGACAACAAGTGGATATTTTTTGTAAGGCACAGTTCAGCACCACATAGAAGGAAAAGTTGAGGATGCCTGAGCAGTGCAATGGGATTGCTGTGGAAAGCTAATGAGCAGGTGGGCTTTGGAAAGCAAGGAGCCTCCAGACCTTCCCGGCTACCTCTGCCTTTTTTCTTCTGCTAAACCAGCCCAAGGACATCAGTGCTGGAGTGTTGCCCAGCACAACAAACAAACAAACCTAACAAGAAGAGATTTAATAAAGGGGCATGGAGGGTTGTAGTGGAGTAGTAGTAAACCTAAATTATATTCACCTGGGAGAAGGGTGAGGTCTTGAATTTGGGAGCAGTCACACCAGAGCTGGATACCTGGGAAGAGAGGACTGGGTGAAGCATGGCGACTAGTATGGTCAGGCTCTGTTTGGGTGAGGTGAGCTGTGAATTAGAATAAAGACGGGAAGAGTGCAAATTTGATTTTAATATAAATTAGAGCTGCATTTTCAAGTTCAGAGTTAGCTTGGATTCATTGTTCAGGCTCCCTTTATCTAGTGTCATGATCTGGGGCCACTGTTAGTGCAACAGCTAAACTGGAGTCTTTGCTTCAAGGTGGAAAATGTACCCATGTACCAGTTTAAGAAAAGAAATCACATTGATGCATTGTTGAACTTAGTGTTTTCTTTTGGTGGGGGAGGTCTTCTATGCTTACTAATAGATCCACACACCTATTACTGTAAAAGCTAAAATAAAAGGAAATAGAAATAAAAGATAAAAGCAGATAAGTAAATAGTAAAATTACATGCTATTTCTAGATTTTTGAAGCTGAGTAGTATTCCAGGTTTAGCGGGAGTTGGAATGCCAACTTGAAATTGCATGGTAGTATAAATGCTAAAAGAGATACAAGGCATTTGGGGCATAAGAAAGCTGACAATACCACAGTCTGTTGCAAGGAGTTGGTGGTTTGCACTAAGGAAGAAGATTACGCTGTGCTTAGAACATGCAGGATATTGCTATGCTGTTGGAGGTGATACACAGACATTATAAGCAATTTACCATCAGTTTAAAAGAATGGACACTTTGGTACCCAAAGTGAGAAATACTGAAACAGGTCTGAGCGTCAACACAGACCTAGTAACACTAGTTTGCATCTCTCCCTGCTTGGTGAAGGCATCTCTTGAATTACCTGTCGGCACCTTTTTTGTTTAGGATCTCCCCACTTTGTTCAACAGGTGTTTCTTAGTACTATAAATAGTTATCTTGAAGCTAGAGAAAGTTTCTCTCTCTGGGAAGGGAAATGACTGCAGCTGTATAGTCACAGTACAGCTGTCTTGAATTGCACAATTCCCTCAGAAAAGGCAAAAGTCCAACCTGTGTAATGATCTATAAAAACCATTAAAATTTTCCTTGATTTCTGTGGAATTAGGCGACAGTTCTTGGCAGAATCAGCAGTATCATAAATAGGCAGATTGTTCAACGAGTAGCAGAGAGGAAGCATTGCTGGCCACGCTCCTTTCCTAATTTTGTATGAAAAGGGGTTTGTTTTTTTTTTTTGGTCTGAGCTTGTACATAGATCATCCTGCATTCCCTGAGTTGAAGGAAATCTGCTCAACTTCTTGGTTTACATTTCTGCTATGTGGAATTATTTTGTGCTGTTGCTCTGTAAAGCTCAGCATCCCTCCTTTTAAACTGACCTAGGAATGTGATGTTAATATGAGATCCCTCCTGCCTACAGAAAGGAAGCCACAGAGCACCTCTTCACTAGCATCAGCCCTAACAAAGTACAAATCCAAAGGGCTCAAAAATCATTCAGCTAACACAGAGCAGTTAGAAAATGAAACAGTTACTGAAGTTTTAAAGGTCTCATATGCCTAATTATTTGAAACTGTATCCTGCTTATAGACTGATACTGAAGGAAGTTAAAGATAATGAGCAGGTATTTTGGCAGTCTGCTCAGTTTAATTCTCTTGCTGGATCCTGCTAGGTCAGAGTATCCAGTGGGTAATAATAAAAAAGCTTTGGAAAATTCTGTCTTGGCCAAGTGGCTGTACAACATGAGCAATTGCTCTTACACCCTTGCTGCACATATTATTTTATAAGTTACCTGAGCAGATTTTGTTCTTAGAGATGTAAGTGGACACTTACCCACATTGGTAAAGTTGGGAAATAGAAGGAACATTTTTTCTTGATTCAATTACTTAGAGATAACCACAATAAGGCCACAGCCTTCAGGTGGTATTCTGTTACCTGACTCACCTCAGCCTCTTAAACTGAGGAGGAAGAGGTGCTTGCAATGACAGAATACCCATCAGAAGATGGCCCAGATCCTTGGGCCAAGATCTGTGTTCCCAAATAGAATAATGGTGCAGAAATACTGGCTTAACAAGTCAGGGGGGTGATTTCTTAGGGAAAATGGAGAGATTACAGTTTGTACACTATACATATACAGTCCTTGGAGCAGATAGCATGTTTGGTAAAAAGAGGTGTGACTACTGTAAATCCAATTTTTAGAATCTGAAATTCATCTTTGGGGTACCCCTGGAAGCCTGGTGCTAGACTCCTGAACCAGAACCTCACAGTAGCCTAAGCAAGCAGCCTCACATGGTAAAAAGCCTGAAGCACCAAATATGTTGGCGCATGTGGTTCATCCATATTTCAGTTTTGCAGAAACACTAGAAGTAAATGGTGTAGAGCTGTGCTTTTTCCAAGCATCTACGTGCCTGCAGTGGGAGAGCTCTCCCAGAGAGCAGGTCCCCATGACCACATAGGTCTCACCAGATCCCTCTCTACGTTCCCACTGCAGCAGGCTGGGGGGCAGGAATCGGTCATTTTGTGCCAGCTGTATACAGCAGTTTCTGGACAAGTCCTTCACTCATGTGCTCTGTGTAAAGCCATGGCACACTTGCTTAAGCTCCTTCTTTAGCCCTACTAGATAAAGAACTATGCTCTTTACCAGGGATAGGTGGGTAGGGCCATGCTTTTACATCTCACCCAAAAGCCACATGCAATTTATTTTGGCTGGTAAGACAATGTTTCCCACAGGATCAGCAGCTCAGAGCAACCTTCACCTCACACTTCAGTTGTTCCTTCTCCTAATCTAACTTGCTTCCGCCTCTCCCTTGCTCCAGCACTGACTGCCTATTGCAGATGCACAACGAAAACCAAAATGTCCTGCAGAAAGCCAAACTGATGGAAAAATCCCTGACTCGCAATGCAGCTTTTTGTCCTGACAATATTGCTCCAAGTTCCAACTCCAGGGTCTCATGGAGCAACTGCTTCTTGTAGGATGACACACCCAGCGCAGGGACCAGCACACCACCTCCAACTCCTTCAGCCTGACTTTTTCATTAATACCAACATTTCGTGGCTGACTGCATCTGGCAACTCCATGGGCTCTAGTGGAGCTGTGTTCCTTGTTCCAAGGGAATGCCCCTTCCACTGTACATTCTTTTAGTTTCTTGTGAGATGAAGCGGCTCCTGCACTGGGGGCAGTGGGCTCCGTTCCAACCAGAACTTTATAAATCTCACTAAAATCTTTGTCAATCTGTGTTAATGAATGTTGACATGCAGTGCCAATATAACACAGTGGAAGTAATGTGTAATTACAGAGCTAACGTAACAAGTTTTCATGTGTGTGTATATATATGTAAATATATCTTTTCCTAATGCTTAAACGTGTCATAGAGTTCTCATGCATTGAGCATCTCCATAGCAGCCTTCGCTGGGGATTTTGCTGACTAGCCCCAGGCTTGCAGAAGGCAGGCTTGGGGCAACTAGGGCTGATAAGGAAAAGGGACATGTGGGAGAAAGTCACAAGGTGGTCGTTTACAAGGAAACAGCCTTTTTATTTTCCTGTGTTCCAAAGCATAACAACTAAATAATTTCATCTTGTTAGTATTATCTTGGTAATGAGTGACCCATACTGCTTTTATTTTCTAGAATGTTGTTCTCTCAAACCTCCATTACTTGCACATGTATGCACGAGTCTACCACAAAATTTTGTAAGATCAGGTAAAAAGCACTAGCACTGCTACCAGAGAAGATGAAATCAAGGGGTTCAGATTTAAATTTCTATTTAGCAAGTAGAGGTACTGATTAGTCTCATATTTGTTTCTGGAACTTAATTATTGTTCTAAATGACTTTTACTGTATACAGAGGATAAGTATATCTTGGGGCCTGTGGTATGTTTTTTAAGAAGTAAATATCACACAGTACAGTCTATGGGTCTGCATAATGTCACCAGAAACATCTGCAGACCTTCAGTTGCCTCTAATCTCATTACTTTCCTGACAGCTATAAACTGATGCCTCAAAATGCAACACTATGGGCAAAAAGATTTCTTCTCACTAAAAAGAACCTCTCTGCTGGAGAAACAGCCTAGTGACAACAGTAGCAGTAAGCTAGGGTTCGTGGTGGTGGTGTGCTGAAGACGGAATAGAAGTCATTCCCAATTCTTGTTAAAGTTTCAAAGTCTCAATCCTCTACTGCAATCCTTAAGATACTAGTGGGGTTTTTTCTTCCTGAAATTAGCAGCTGTTCATGTCACTTGACTGCAACCTCTGCAAAGTTATTGTTCCCTCTGCAGCTGACTCAAAACCCAGAATGCAGTGAAAAGGTATCCACACTTCCACTGTTTTAAAATTTTTTAAATCAGTTTCATGGTTTTAGGTGCTAGACTGGCAAGATTTTGTTCTTTTTAGAATATTTGGGCTTGCAATATTTTAATAATTAGAAAGCAGCTGCAAATGCACTGGGATTGCCTGCTAGCCTTTTATCAGTATAGGCCTGTATTTGCACACATGGTTTGGAATGGCCACCAGTGACTTCAGCCAGCTGCAAGAATTGGTAATTCTATAACGAGAAAGAACAACTTGGATAAGTACTACTCCCTGGTGAGATAAGTTTGCATAGATATTCACGATAAATAATTTAAAGTTTTCATCCTTTCTATTATGGTTATCTAACATGACTTGTGTTATGTTTGTGTTTTCTGACAGTGTCTCTTTCTTGCCTACTTTAATCAGAAGTGGTGGGTTGACCCTGGCTGGACGCCAGCGCCCACCAAAGCCACTCTATCACTCCCCCTCTCAGCTGGACGAGGGAGAGAAAATATAAAGAAAGGCTCATGGGTCAAGATAAGGACAGGGAGACATCACTCACCAACTACCATCATGGGGAAAACAGACTCAATTTGGGGAAATTAGTGTAATTTATTACCAATCAAATCAGAGTAGGGTAATGAGAAATAAAAACTAAATCTTAAAACACCTTCCCCCCACTCCTCCCTCCTTCCCAGACTTAACTTTATTCCTGATTTTCTCCACCTCCTCCTGCTGAGCAGTGCAAGGGGACGGGGAATGGGAGTTCAAGTCAGTTCATCACACGTTGTCTCCGCCACCCCTTCCTCCTCAGGGGGAGGACTCCTCACACTTCCCCTGCTCCAGCGTGGGGTCCCTCCCATGGGAGACAGTCCTCCACGAACTTCTCCAACCTGGGTCCTTCCCACGGGCTGCAGTTCTTCACGAACTGCTCCAGCATGGGTCCCTTCCACGGGCTGCAGTCCTTCAGGCACAGACTGCTCCAGCGTGGGTCCCCCGCAGGGTCACAAGTCCTGCCAGCAAACCTGCTCCAGCGTGGGCTCCTCTCTCCACAGGTCCAGCCAGAAGCCTGCTCCAGCACGGGCTTCCCACAGTGTCACAGCATCCTTCGGGCATCTCCCTGCTCCAGCGTGGGGTCCTCCCTGGGCTGCGGGTGGAGATCTGCTCCACCGTGGACCTCCCTGGGCTGCAGGGGGACAGCCTGCCTCACCACGGTCTTCCTCACGGGCTGCAGGGGAATCTCTGCTCCGGTGTCTGGAGCACCTCCTCCCCCTCCTTCTTCACTGACCTGGGGGTCTGCAGGGTTGTTTCTCTTGGATATTCCCACTCCTCTCTCTGGCTGCAGTTGCTGTTGCACACCAACTTTTCCCCTTCTTAAATCTGTTCTCCCAGAGGCACTACCACTGTCACTGATGGGCTTGGCCTTGGCCAGTGGTGGGTCCGTCTTGGATCCGGCTGGCATTGACTCTGTCGGACATCGGGGAAGCTTCTACAGCTTCTTACAGAACGCACCTCTGTAGCAACCTCTGCTACCAAAACCCAATACATCAGAAGTGGCATGTAATTTCAGACGTGATGCAGTGAGATGAACAGCTCCTGCCTCATAAAGCTGTTGTGTCCGTTGGCAAACAGAAAGATTGAAGGAGATTGCACTGCTTCATGGTTAGTCCAAGCTTTGAAAGGTTCCTATCTAGTCCCAGAACAGGAAGCTTTGAAGCATTGCATGCCATCCACGAGACTGCTGAATCAGCAAGTTGTTTCAGTCTGGTGAAACTATAGACATCAGGTTTGTGATACAGGTGAAAGAATGAACAGAAGTTTGTACACGAGTCTGTTACTTTCCAGAATATGTTAATTCACCATTTTTAAATAAAACATGTTACATGTAGAAAGCCAAGTTTTCCTCTTTTGCCAATATCTCCAGTTACTATTTCAGTCTTCGGTGCTAGTTCAGAGTCCCATCGCTCAGTACACAGGCATCGTCTTCTGAGTGCAGCAGAAGCGTGTGTAACCCTATCAGCAAGGGTTTTAACTTTGCCCTGGGAACATTCACATGGCTAGAGCTCAGTCTTAGTCTTGAAAATTAGTCTTTAAGTCAATGCATAGTGAGACAGATGTACAGTTAGATGTGAAACTCTCTCAAGGCAAGGCAAGAAATGAATTGGACTGGAATTTGAAAATTCATCAACAAACCTTTAAAAAATAACGCAGGTTGAACACATTCAGCAAATCCAAGGAAAACTGAAGTAGGATAAAACTGCTGAGTAAAGGTACATACTAAAAGCCAGTTTCACAGTAAAGTAGTTCAAGATCTCTGTAAGCAGTTCAAGTTCTCTGTAAGCAGTTCAAATACCCTGAAGTTTGGTAGCACAACTGCAACCATCCTTTGTAGTGTAAAGAAATGCACTTTCTGATACTTTCGGTCTCCCTGAAAGGGTTATCACTAAATTCTTTAAACATTCATTTATGAGCAAAATGGATGCTGACCAGGCCACTGGTTTGCAGAGTTCTAGGGAAAGGAGCATTTTTCTCAGCTAAAAGCAAAGGGAACTTCAGACGTTTGTGTCTTACATTTTAGAAGTGAAAGAACTCTTTCTACACTCGATGGGAAGATGAATAATAAATATGGGAAGCCAAACTCTTTTCTTCATTTCTTTGATTAGCTTTTTAAACCTATTTATCAGTGAGGATATGCTTTTCTTATCAGATGTAATGGCTAAAACTTGAGAACGTAAGAAGCAGATACAATACAACAGTGAAGAAGAAGTCTAAACATGCTTCAGTTCTGCTGATTTAAATGACATTTATCTTCTATGCTAGTAGCATAGAAAGATTGGTGGAAGAAAATATTGGTTTATTTGAGATGCAATTATAGAATATACCAGGCCTGGATCTTTGATTAGATTCAATCTACAAATCCTATTCTGTATATTCACACTCACAATTCAAGTGTAGACAGGTCTTTCTTTTAAATTCAGAGGCTGCCAAGTGCAGATGATTAACATGAAATAGTACAGTACTTGTTACAAAATGTGAATGTACTACTCTGAGGTAACATCATTTGACCTGTATGTGTTAGATAGATGTTCTCCAATTTTTGACACAAGTAAAAATTCATCCTGTGAGCGAAAAGGCCTCTGCTACTTCACTGGTCTGATCAAGTGAATTGTGTTTGTCTGGTTTTGTATCATGTTATATTTAAGGTCCCAAAAATGTTGCGAATTTTGTGCCATAGACCGATCGTGTCATTAATATGGTTCAAACTGTAACTGTCATAAAGCCAATTTGTAGCCGTTGTCCCTGATGTCCATGACTGCAGTTACAGTAATCTAGTCTCCTATTTCAGCAGTATAAGCAGTCTTGTGGAATAAGTAGAGGTATTTCTTTCATAATCAAACGTTAAGGCAAACTGCATTTCAGATTTAGAAAATCTGAGAGCCTATCAACATACAGGCTATGTACTTACAGTTTCATTCTGCATTGGGTATAAAAGTTTTAATCTAAATTTAACACAGGTTATCAAGTAAGAGGTAGCCCTGGCTCAGCCTGTGGGGCTGCACAGCAAGGGCCGCATCATGCATACTAACAGTCAACCTAAATTTTTGCATTGTCACTATCGAAACCCCTGGGTGGATGACATTCATGTAGCTGATGCTGGAATCTCTCTGGTTACCTTACTCCTTATCTTGTTGACAGTTCCTTCTGCCACAATCTCAGATCTATGTACATGCCAAATCCCAAGCATACATTGCTACGAGGACAGAATCAAACTTTCAAGGGACTGCTTTGCAGAAGAACTGTCTGCTTAAATGTAAATGCTGTACAACAGAGCTGCTTAAATCTTAATACAGTAAAACCAAGTATGAAAACAAATCATGTTTGTATCCTCAAACTTAGAAAGTCTCCATTAGAAGAATGAGAAGAACAATTTTAAGTCCATCCTCTTCTGTGCTGTGGTGGCACGCATGCAAACTAATAACATTATTGCAATATCAAAATGCACATGGAAAAGGCCTGCAACTTGTCTGTTTAGGCCTATCTGCAAGCTTTACTGTAGTTCTTTCTGTCTTTTAGAAATGCAAGACATTCAGACTACAACTTTCCATCCCTTGTTTTTGTAACAGGTTATACTTTTTTTCAGAGGGCGTGATCTACACCAGTTGTGCTGTCTGAGACTGAAATAAGGAAAATGTGGAGCTTTCTTACTAGTGTTAACAGAAAAAGCTGGGAAAAACTCTATGAGGGTAACCTCTAATCATATCTGCCCTGAAGTATAACACACTGCAGGCAGAATCATGCTTACTGTGGGGTGACAGAAGAAGCAGTAGTGACCTCAGAGTTTTTGCAGGAAAGTGGTACCAGTGGCCATGACAGGCTCTTGTAGCTGTCACTGTCATTCTTGCAAATTTGGCAGAAGGTCATACCAATCTTGACTGCTTTTCTTTTGGGCATACAGTCTGCTAGTTACATAGTAAGACAGTTGATATAATCACACTACATTTGTTCATTGAAGCATAATTCCACTAAGTGAGACCATTAAATGTCATGGGCTAAATTGAATTCTCTTATGCCTCTACTCTACAACTACAAGCTAAGCCCAGGAGACCTGTACTTTCTACATGCAAAACATGACACTCGAGCATTTATTAAATACTTTGAAAGCAAGCTGTAGACATTTCAGACTGGGTATCTAAATTAATAGAAACTTGTCTTTACTTTCTGGCAGTACACTCTTTGTGAAAGGCAGAGAACACTTATCTTTGTATCACATGAGAGCTGTGAAACACCCTAGTGCCACATTTTCAAGCAGCATAAAAATTTGTGAGAAGATAAACAATTCTGCTTTTAGAACGCCATTCCTGCAGTATAGGGTAAATATGATAAATAAGACATAGAAAGGCATTACCTGCATGTTGATCAGAAGTGGGAAATAACAGCCAAAATACTGAATAGCTGTCTATCTACAGAATACTGCCCAGCCCATGTGCTGAATGAGGCAGGGGTCCTGCTGAAGCATATAATTTGATTATGCAGTTAGACAGTGCATTTCTTTGCACTTCTTAACTTTAGAAACCTTGACTTAATAGCCTTCCTGTCTTTGGTTACTTGGTTTTGTAAATATTAAGTATTCAAGGAATACTGAAGTTCTTGTAATGTGGTAAACAACAATAATCAAGATAGAGTTCACATTTCCTTACTCAGCAGTCATAACATAATGACTTCTTTCACGTCATCTAATAATGCTCCTAAAGGAGGAGGTAGAAGGTAGAGGAAGGTTCATAAATGCTACAGGAAAGTTGAATAATTTTGCAGTGTTATATGATTTTTCCACTTTTTTCCTCTTTTCCTTCTTCCTGCTAATATTTCTTCAGACTTGGTCTTTTCTGCTTCTCCATCCTGTGCTGTCACCTGCATTTCAGCACTGTTACTGCTGAAAAGATAGATGAGAATAACTATTTCCAAATGTCTTTTATATTTACATATGATAAGAAAAACATAATGAACCTGCAGCGAGTGATTTGCAATATCAGAACTCTGGTTTTCACTATATAAAATGTACTCAAAAGTGTCAAAACTTCACAAATAAGATCAAAAAGAAAATTTTTAAAAAATGTGGAAAAAATTTATACTGTACTAACATTTTGAGGGATGTTTTTCATCCTTAAATCACTAATATTTTTTTGTCAAATTCTGTACTAAAACATGACATTAATTCCTGGCCAGTTAATTGCATATCTGCAATGAAATGGAAGAAACTGTAAATCAAATGCAGTATGAATTGCTAAGATAAAGTTAGTAATAGACATGCAAAAATGTATATAAAATAAACTGCTGTCTGTAATAACAAGATCCTGATTTTTTCTTTTCAACAGAAACGACTGCAAGTATTGCTCTCAGGATTGAATTGTTAGATGAATTCTGAAAAACTGTAAAACAATTTTTGTCAAATTGCTCAGATCCTAAAAATTCAGTAGTGTCTCCTTTATTCATTCTTGTTAAGTTTTCAAGCCATTTCCTACTGTAAATTTTAATACTAAACTTTACCATTTGGATGTGACAGCAATAACTGTTGTAAGCTTCACGTAGATCAAAACTAAAAAGCTTGTGACAGACAATCTGGTAATATCATGAATCTTTATCACCAGTTTGTAGCCAAAGTTCCTCTTATTTCTATGTTGTCATAGTTGCTATACATTAAGCAGACTCATTCAATGCAAAGACAAAGGAAAAAGGTGTAGTGTTGCATAAATACTCAATTACTTGCAATTGTTTAGAGTTAATAAATAACTACCTAGCTTTGGACAAATTTATGCCGTATCTGTCAAAGATCATCATCTAACACGTAATTACACTGTCCTATAGATCTAATGTATTAGCAATGCACAGTAGGTTTCTGTGTTTTACACAGTTTATATTTGAATCCATGCCATCTGCATGACACTGACAAGTGCCCACAGTGATGTCAGTTTTTCCTGACATTGCAATGGCATGCCAAGGATAGAGCATGGGAATCAGTGCAAGACTGGAAAATTTAGGAGGAAGAGAGTTTAATAGTATCTGTACAAGCTGCTAGTTTTCCTTCTTTTACTCAGGAAGGACAGTACCATCACCAGCATTAAGTTCAGGTGCACCTTTCAGGATAGTAAGTGCATAAGACCATTTTAATGTTTCACAGAACTGATGTTTCATTTGTCATCGTATGCCACCAAATATCAGAAAACTGTTTAAACCTTTGGAGAAAGAGTTCAGTGGGTGTTGGATGGAAGACCAGGTCCAGGAAAGGCATGCTGGTACTAGATGGCACAGAGATGGTTATTTCGGGCAGTGCGGAGAGTAGTAGGAGAACTCAGAGACCTAGTACTTCAGCGGTGCTTAATAGCATTGTGAACTAATCCTTTTTATCTCATATGGCATTGCAGACATTTAACATGGCAGTACTGGTGTAGTAGAAGAATAGTGCCCATCACTTTCAAACTTGAAACAGAAGATCCATGGAAAAAATGTACTTTCTTGACAGACCAAAATACTGAAAAATGGAAGTATTCAATTTCTAGGGACTGTCTTTGTTCAGAAAAGGCTCATTGTCATCTTTTGTGCCTCTCTAAATCTTGGTAAGTAAATAGGATAGGTAATTTTGTAACTCTTGGCTCTGTAGCTGGACAAAAGCTGTTTGGGTTTTTTATTTACTAATTTTCAAAACCTTAAAATCTTATATGCATGAAGATGCTGTTTTTCAAACTGTGAAACTTCCTCACAGATGATAAATATTGTGCATATTGAAGATTGGGTTTGGATTTTTGATTCGGAAAAGGACTGTTTATACAGGCAGCAAGGACACAAAAAGTTATGTGGCTGTTAAAAACTACTATATTTAGAGCCTGGTGCACCTAAACCACTGTCAGGTAATTATCAGTGTTGCAACAAGACCTTCATCAAGACGGGCTATCCTGCTTATTTGTAAATTTTACAATACAATTTGCATTGTATTGTAAAAACATTTGCATCTTCCACTGAAATATTTGAAGTGGGTAATGGAAAATACAGTAAAAAAGAGGCAATGGTAGCTGGTCCAGCATGTTCCTAAGTGCTAAGTTTATTTTCTGATATTTATTCTACATTCTGTCATTTTGGGGGGGGGGTCAAATTACAGCTGCCAGCTAAAAGGAACAACAAAGTATTAGAAGCTAGCTAGAAACTTTGCTGTATTCAGCCATTCTTTCATTCAACTTTTGTTGAGTGCCACTGACTTTGGTCCCTCTTTCCCAAGCTTTCCATTTCCGTGTTTCCATTGTTGTTAAATACTACTTTAATGCAGAGGGTTTAACTTTTGGGCTGGATAATGAAAGATCAGAGTCCACAGAATATGGTAAATAAATACAGTTGCTTTTCACTTGTTTTTGTTTGCTTGCTTGTATTATCCATTTCTTGCCTTTCTATTATCTATTTAGACAGTAAGTTCTTTCAGGCAAAGGCATTATATTTTTCCCTACATACACTTGGTTCATTTTCTCTAGGTTCACTTTAAATGTATTTTAATTGGTAATCCCCAAACAAGAATTTTTATCAGTTTTACCTGTAGTTTTAACTCGTTTGTAAAATACTAAGTTTAACCTTTTTTAAGACTTTTCCCCACACGTTTTTTCTTCACCTTAGAGAGTAACTGCTCAAACTGCTGCTTAGGCTTTGAAACCACTGACAGTCTGTTACGCCTTTTCAGATGTTACTAAAATTCAATCTCAATGTTTAATGATTCTCATTAGAAAAGAAATCATTTCTTAGATCCATTAATTCAAATGTACTTTGGCTAGAGCTGCTTATGACACAGTTATTAATATTTTGTTCTCATATTGCTCATCTCTGAGTGACTGCAACTACCAGCAAGTATTTTGAGATGCATATAATTAATGAGAACCAGGAGTATGCTTAGTTAACGAAAAAACATTAGAGGAAAAATTAAATGTCCTATGCTGAGTAATACTCTTTCATCCAAGGAAAGGACAGCTGATGGGCCTCTATGGTGTTCACCCTAACATAATTTAATTCCTTGCATTTGGAAGGGATTTTTCTTTTCCTGTTTGAGGCAGGAGGGGCAGAACATTTTGTGCTGCAGTGTATGACTCAGGGTCCTTTCTTTACCTGCTATCCATTACAGTCAGTGTTTTCTCTCCATCCTTCCCCTTCAACATTTTGGAGCATCTCAAGCAAGCAAGGTCCTTGGTGTAGAAAATGGACACGAATAAGCTAGAAGTCTAAATTGTTGTGGATACATTTCAGATGGGAAGAGCTGAGTTTCATACTGGCCCATTTTCTGTGTCTAAGTTGGACCACAAGCCTCAGAAAATACATACCCATCCCTCTGTTCAGCAAGAGCAGCTCCAGTTCTCATGCTATTTTTCTGGGGCCAGACAGGGACAGCCAGGCTGGTGGTGCCTCATGGCATTGGCCCATAACATTGCTGTTAAAAACCAAATGTATTGTTTCAGCTTCTTCCCCACCAAGAGGAAAACACTAGGGGTGTACACAAAACCAAGAAACTATTTGCATTGCTGGACATGTTCAACTAGAGATAACCCCAGTGAAGAGATGGGAGCACAGGCTGCCAAGCAACAGTTGCAGAGCACTGACGGAAAGGTGGGACCTGTGGCATGTGGTGGAATAATATTATCTCTTTTAATGTTGCAGAATAACCTATTTCTAGAAGATCCCTGTATCAGAGTGAAAGGGATACGTTAAATCATGGGTGAGTTTCCAGAGAAGAAGAGATTTGGCCAGTACGCGACATTTCTGTTGGCACAGGTAATCTCCTTTAAGGTTGTCTGCGCTTGCTTGTGTACCAGTCACACTCTGTTATGGGCAACAGCACAGAAGTGTAAATAATTGAGACAAGGAGAGCATTCTTCGACTCTGCCTCTTCCCTGCTCCATTATATGCATATCTTTATTGATTTTGTTTTGATTAATGAGGAGACTTTTTGGATTTCCAATATTTCACTGTTAGCTACTCTCCTGAGAGTGAAGGCTGAACTTGTTATTACACGTCTAAGAGGAATTCTTAAGTTACCAGAGCAGATTGTGACTCTCAGCGTAGTCATCACATGCTTCAAAACAACTTATTTGCAAAGCTTCCTGAAGCGAAAGTGTCAGAGTGCCAATTTGTTCCCAAATCCTGTCCAGAAGATTTGGCTAGAACTTTGGTAACCTGCCACAGTTGGATGCCACCGGGTACAGTAATAGTAGTATGTTGACTACAGAAAGAAAAAGATTAGGATTATGCATATCCACCTAACAGAAAAAAAAACCCACATTTTTTTCCTGTTGATCTGCTTTGAAGACTAAATCTGGGTGTTGTGTGCCAGACAGTAGAGAGTATACAATTTATGTGGGGTAAATTTCTTTTAAAAAACCAAAACCTGTAATGGATCTTGTCTGTCATTTATTTCTTTACCTTTCCCCCCACTCTTCTAACAGTAGTACTGGAATTTTAAGAAAGAAATTTGATCACATTTCTCAATAACTGCTCTCCTCTAGCAGACTAGACTTCTTCAAATAATAAGCATGCAGAAATGCAGTATACTGTATTTTCCACTTCATAAAATGTAAAGAAAGGAGTGAGCTATTCTATTATTGATGGCAGCCCCATGCCTTATACTCCTCCATCCTCACAGATGTGCAAGCCACATACTAAGACAAAGATGCCAGGTTCTGGCTGCTTTTGGGTGAAATCCATCTTTGCTCTATCCCTATTGCATAGCACTCAAAATTAAGTGGGAAAACTATTTTTTTAAACCTTGTTTGATTTCATTATCTGCTATGTTCATACAAAGTACACAGCCACATGCACCATATGCTAAACACTGTAGGGTTTTCTCCCTCAGAACTGGATGCCTCAGATGATGTAGCTTCAGATGATATATGGGATATCTAGCAATTGTCTTGGTTATTTTTTCTATATTTATGAAGAGTCACTCATGTTCCCTACCCACACAGATTCAGTCAAGTTTCTTATTACCTGTCCTGGTTTTGGCTGGGATAGAGTTTATTCTCTTTCCAGTAGCTGGTATAGTGCTATGCTTTGGATTCAGTATGAGAAGAAAGTTGATAACACACTGATGTTTTCAGTTGTTGCTAAGCAGTGTTTATACTAAGTCAAGGATTTTTCAGCTTCTCATGCCCAGCCAGCAAGAAGGCTGGAGGGGCACAAGAAGATGGGAGGGGACACAGCCAGGGCAGCTGACCCAAAGTGGCCAAAGGGGTATTCCATACCATGTGACGTCATGCCCAGTATATAAACTGGGGGGAGTTGGCCTGGGGGGGTGGAGGCAGATCGCTGCTCAGGAATTAACTGGGCATCGGTCAGTGAATAGTGAGCCATTGCATTGTGCATCACTTGATTTGTACATTCCAATTCTATTATTATTATTATCATCATCATCATTACTATTATCATCATTATTATTGTCTTCCTTTCTGTCCTATTAAACTGTCTTTATCTCAACCCAGGAGTTTTACTTTTTTTTTTCCCCAATTCCCTCCCCCATCCCACTGGGGGGAAGGGAGTGAGCAGCGGCCGTGTGGTGCCTAGTTGCTGACCGGGGTTAAACCATGACATTACCCTCTAGCCAGAGTGTGCCACGACGCCTTCCTCCTGATTTGAGGCATCAACCAACACTTAGGGATTACGCAACACATGATGCTTTCTCTTCACCACTGACCATGTTCCTCAGAGACAATCTGCTTATAGAGAGTCATCTGATTCACAGATGATTCTGTCTGTAAGCTTATTTCTGTACAGACTACTACAGTTTTTCAAGATTTGGGGACAGATATCACTAGGCTGAAGGGAACAAGTGTGGAATGGAGAAGCAGTTTAATAGAACAAATAAAACAGATGAACATGGGTTGTTTTGTGGTTTTAATTTTTCCCCAGATAGCTTTTGTGTAGGACTTTGATTTGTGAAATTTGGGTGAGATTAACCATGGATTTCAGATGTGTGACCAAATCTTTCAAAGCTTGATAGACTGTTAGATCTGACAGTTTTGTTTCAGTAAGATCCAGGTTTTCTGCAGCCACTGTCACAGGTAATCTTTGTGGATTTCAGCAAGCAATTTCATCTGTCTTTGCATCCATTTGTCTCTTAATTTGGCTTGTCCACCTAGGCTTGTTTTTCTTCAGCACAATTGCCCTTACTGTGTTTCTTGACCCTGCTGTTATGACAGGCAAATATAATCTTGGCAGGATCTTGCAAGCAATGTTGTAATAACAATAATTAAAAATATAATAACCAGTATATACCTGGAGACAAAACATTAACTTAAATAATGATTACTCTGTTTCTATAAATGATTGTGGAACATAGAAATGTTAAAGAAAAAGCCTTTTCTTTTTGTTTCTGAGCATCAGAGACCTACACTAAAGCCTACACTTTCAAAGAGGTACAGAGGTAAAGGCAGAGTAAGAGGATGGAAGAGCAATTCCAGATTATGGACTCTCATAATACAGATAAATATGAAGTCTAAATGTCAGATAAATACAGCGATTTTCCCATTTTGGTTTTGAATGAAACTTTTTTTCTCCTCCCTTTACAAAATCTCCTGCCTTTGGAATTCATATCATTCCACTGTTCAAAAAGGAGAAAACCCCTGGGGGAAGCAAGAGCAATGCATTGTAAAGCTTTTAGAAACAGCCTGCTGCATTGGAAGATGATATTGTAGGCTTACTGGTTTGTGAAATGTTTATGCCTTATCTCCTATGTAGTTTTCACTCAAAAGTTACTGAGCAGCTTGTGGACCATGTGGCTTTGTTCTATTTTTTTAAAAGATTCCTTCAGCCTCCAGTGCAGTGGAAACCAATAATGATACTGACATTTTCCCTGCAAGCCTCACATTTAACCACGACTCCCTCCTGATGCCTGTGGTGCGAACCCTCCATCCGACTGGTTTGACTGAAACATAGCCTGTACTGTTACCCTTTGAGTATAGGAGTATGTACTAAGGAGGCAGGGTTTTATTGAGGTAACCCAGTATATAGATTTTTTTAGGTGAGCAATGTCATGCTCTTCCAGTTACATAAAATCCCACTCGGTTATGGTAGAATGCAAATACAAGCATTTATTCACAATGTCCCAAACCAGCACAGTTACAAATCATTACAAAAAAAGATATACATGCAGAAGTGAAAGAAAACCTTGCCTAGTGTACTTAAAGCAAGGTTATGTAAGAAAAGCCTCCCTTATTCATGTAATACTATGTCCGTTTTGAGTAGTTACCATTTGGGGCTTGGGTCTTTCCCTCCTGTCTCAGATCGCCTCTGCTCAGTAGTCTCCACCTGAAATCTTGCCCATTTCAGCTTCTTGTAGCTTCCAACAGGGAAACACCTTTGCAGTGCATCTTCAGGTATGCTTACATATCTGCTTGCTCCCCTTCCTACCCTTTGGTGGAGTGTTAGCTCTCCTCCCCTTCCATTCTTCAAGCACATCCAGAACGAGCTACTCTTTTGCTCCAAAACTCATGTTAATCCATGCTTATGCAGGAGATAATCAGGCCATTCTTCTTAATGAAAACCAGAATTGTTTCCCCTCCTTCAATATGTATATATTGCTTTCTTAGCCAAGGGGTTGCTGCCTATATATAACTAGCTAGTAGGCAATACTTCTTCCCTTCAGTGAGTAAAATTCTTTCCTCCTGTCTTTAATGACAGCTTGCCATGTTTCAGTGTGGGATGTAGCTTTCACTGCACTTTATATTCTATATCAATCTGTACATTAAACCATAATTGAGATCCTTATACCTAGGTGCTTGCCTGCATCTCATTATTGGCTGAGTACTGTCTGGACTGACAATGAATTTTGGTGACTGATCTCCAACCTCCTACTCCAAAGCATTCAATTGTACATACTAATGGTCTTAGGATAACAAAGCTATAAATGTATTTTTTTTTTTTAATTAAGAACATGACTATATTAGGAGAGATGTAAGACTAACTTGTGCTTTTCAAAGTGATAATAATATAGTGACTTATGATCAAGTTAAAAAAATAACAGAAAACTCCAGATCTTTGTAAAAAGTTGCATTTTGAAGACCAGACAGACTGACTACCATCAAAAACACACTGAGTGGAGGTAATTCAATCTTGTATTTCACATGTGGAAATGGCAGGTTTTCTCTGAAGTGGTACTGATATTGTTGAAAAACAGCTTAAGATAGGAAAATGGTGGTTTTGAGACAGAGCTGAAAGAATAATTTATACCAGGACTTTGACGAACAGAAAGTGAGGTTAAACTTTTCAAGTAGTTTCCATACTTTTTCCAGTATTTGTTTAAATTTCCTAAGCAAATCTGACTTGATTGCAAAGGGATTCTTCTACCTTATCAGCAGCATCTCAAAATGCAAGCTTTTTGATGAGCCAGAAGAACTAGTCACTGTGCGATCACTAATTGAGTATATATGCTTATTGACCTTGATTCTTCAAAACCATTGACATCCAGCTTAGAACACGTGACTGAATTCCACTGGAGTTGCTGTAACCATGTGTTTAAACCTCTTTTGTGAGTAAAGATGGACAGAAATCTTGTAGATCTGCTTTTCAGATCTTGTGCCTTCTTTCCATCCTCCAAAAGTTAAAATCCCTATGGCTGTTTCAGCCCTGAAAGGGTTAGGGAGTTCCAGAAGATGCTGTCTTCTAGACAATCTTTGCTTTTCTGGGAATGTAAGTCCTCTACCTGAAGCATAATTCCTAGAAGAATTAAGCTCCTGACAGTTTAAGTGGCTGAATGCAAATTTTAATTTTCTCCTGTCATTGCTGGGCAATCCACTGGATACGCATGAGCCTTCCCAGTAATGAAGAGAGATGTTTGATCAATGGCTGGGTTTGCTAATTGCCTCTGTGCCAGGGCTCTGACAAGCGCCCTCTTCGCTACCTTGAAAGGTCTTTCATCTAATATATATGCTACCTCAAAAGTGAGTAACTGTACGAGTGTTTCACTTCAGCCTTCTTGACTCCTTGAGATACCTGTCCCAAACACTTATGACAGGAAGCCTTAACCAGTAACATCTTTTTTTTTTTTTATGGGAACTCAATATAAACATGGAGATAAATATGGAAAACTTAATGTGTTGGGGTTTTTTAACTTGACTGAATGCACTCAGAAAGCATTGGCAATATTTACACAATTCTACTGCTATCTTTTCATCTTACTCTGTACAGAGATCAAATTTAACAACTTCATGGATCTGGAGGAAGGAAAACAGTTTCATAATAGGTAAAACTGATCTTCTGCATCAATATAGCTAATGGGCACATCAGGTGCTAATAGTTGTGCGTGAACTTTGTGTGAGGCATCATGATTATCACATTATCCTTTCCCAGATAATCTGGATTTATTTCCCAATGACAGTCTTTTTCTTTTCATTTAATAGTAGGAAAAATGAAGGAAAATAGCTGGAGTTTTTCCTCAATAAGACTAATTTTTCAAGAGCGAAATAACTTACATTTTTTCACACACACACAAAAAAAAAAATCCCAGAATATATCAAATGAAAAGAAAAGCTGCTATCTCTTGGCGCAGAAAAGTGTAACATCCACTATTTTTACCTCTTTTCAGAGTAGTTCAATGTGACGCCTGTTAATTATCAGTCTCAGCAGAAGCTAGATATTGAATTGGCCCATACAAGCCGAGGACTTGACTCACAGATAGCCTTGAAATGGAATGACTGTGACAGTTTCTGTGGAAAAAGGCAGGTGGCAGTGCATCTATATTAGATACTTTTCTAATCATGTGGACAGACAACGTCACTTTTATAGACCTATTAGTGCAGCACCTCTCTTGAGCAGTACATCCACGTGTGTGGAAGGCTCTTGATAAAACAGATCATT
This sequence comes from Harpia harpyja, assembly GCF_026419915.1. Taxonomy (NCBI): domain Eukaryota; kingdom Metazoa; phylum Chordata; class Aves; order Accipitriformes; family Accipitridae; genus Harpia; species Harpia harpyja. Next base: position 11,686,512 of record NC_068944.1, read on the forward strand.
GTACAAGAGGCAAATTCACCTATCCTCACACCTTGTATAGTAAGTAACTTTGCAACTAATGTCATTGTTTTCTAATAGGAGTGCTTGTTAAAAGAGTACTCCACACCACATTAAGAAGTTGCAAGATCTAATGCTAAAGTGAGATTTTTCAAGTACAGGCATGTAATAATGGTGCACTGTGTCACTAATTCTTAGTATTAGTGGATAAAGCAGAATTATTTATTTACTTCGTGATCTAATATTTAAGACATAGATACAGAGAGGAGAAATTGACAACACAAAAATAATCTTCTTCCAAATTTAGTACTTTGCAAGGGAAATAGTGGAGAATGTGAAATTGGTAGAGTATTATTCTATTACTGAAGAAACAGAAGACTTCATTAATAGACAGTGCTGAGTGAGAGACATGTAAAGTATCCATAAATATTAGTTGATGCTTGATATATTTTATTTTAACCTAATATTTCATTTAAACAGCGGCCTTATGACAGGAGTTATCATTAAAATACTCTTTTCTCTACTTAATAAAACGGTTTCCAGCTTTTTTTGTAACTACTGTTATCATCCTGAATTAAATCTCTGACAGCAGGCTGGATGCCACAGATCACAGAAAATTCAATTCCTCCCCCTGAAGAGCTTACGGTCTGATTAAGCTGACATTAAAATCGATGTAGATCTGCTCATTAACTTAAGGGAAAGGGTCTGATTGCATGGGCCCAGATTTAGAGTTAAGGATCACAGTTGCATACTGCTTTGAATAGGCAGCTTCAGCGAATCTAAGTGCAAGATGACATTCAGCAAGCTGTTCTTTGCAAGTGGAACACCCATCAAAAGCAGTTTTTTCCCCCCACTCAAAGATGCTTTCCACTGAAAAAGTAGGATGCTTTTCGGTGCCACTCCCAGCACTCAGTGCAAGCAGAGCAGAACACAAGATTTCCAGTGAGGCTGGAGAGATTCTGCTCGGCTTCTTCAGCCTTCAGGATCAGCAAAAGAGGCCTGATCCTGAAAGGGATCCTTTAGTTTTTGCAGTTTAGCTTCAACAAAGCAACTGTGGAAACTTATTCTAGAAATATATTACTTCTTACATTTATTGACAGTTTTTTAAAGACATGCATAAGATTTGCAAACAGTGATTTAAGTAATTTCTATTCCATTTGATGGGAAAACCAGGAGCTAACTAATAGTCATGAACTAAATATGTTTGCTCATTGTTAAAACCGATATTTTTTTCCCCATCTGGCTGCAAACTGGATTGTATTGGAGCCCTTAGTTTGCGCCAAACCAGCAGGAGGTAGCCATTTTCATTAAAAATGTAGGTAGTAGAGAATTCTTCAAAGATCTTCATGAACTACAATCCCATAGCATGAGAAACTGATGTAGTCAAAAGGAAGAAAACAGGCTATGAGTGTACTAGCTGTAATAATGTTTATTAATGTCACAGTGAGCTCAAGGCCTTTTTGTGCTAAATGCTGTTTCCAACATGAAAGTAAAAGATGGTGACTACTACACAGACTTTAAATAATAGACAAGACAGCAGATGGACACAGGCAGATGGGAAGGAGTATAAAGAGGGAAATACTATCGGTCACAAACACTATGGGTCAGCTTGCCAGGCTGTTGTCTCAGTACACCAAGAGCTTAACCACAGTCATGTTGCGGGTGGGTGGTTTTATTTGGGGACTGGGGGTGGTGGGTTTTGCGTGTTGTGGTTTTTTTTTTTTAACATATGCATTATTGCAATTGAAGGTATTAAAGCAACTGGAAGGAGGATAAAGAGGTAGCTCTGCAGATGTTTACAGGGAGAATTGAGGGCGCAGATAATCTCACAATGTCATCTCTCCCTTCCCCTCTAAGGATTTATGTCAGTTAAGCAAATAACTGGCTTCAGACCTTTCCACTTCATACTGCACACCGACCTTTATTTTGGTGAAGTGCAACTCTCCAAGGATTTCAATTGCATGAGATTTTGGTAATGGAGGTGAGGTGTACGTTACCTGTAAAACTAAACGTTGTAATGTAAAAAGGTGTTCAGTCTAAGCGTCTCATGGTATTAAATATGTACCTAATTTAACTTGGATTGATGGGTCATTACTGTCATCAAAATCACATTTTCCCTTAATAGTCTTTCTACAGTAGAACACTTTAATATTCTTCACTCTGTAATGTGTCCTTTCTGAATACATCATTTTCTCATGCTGTGAGATGCTGACACTTGATGTAAAAATTATGCACCAGCTATATTACTAATAAAAAAATACAACTATCTTCTGCTATTCTGGACAGGCTGGTAGCTCCAGTACATGCTAATTTACAGTAATACTGTCACAAAACTTATCTTTGAACAAAGTTCAAAATAGAATAGTAAATCATGTTGATTTCCAAGTGTAGTGAATAAATTCTTTTCTTATCATCTTAAAATGGGTATTTTAAAATTATTTTAGTAGTTTCTTATTGCATTTTTTAATTTGAATATTGTTTAAAATGTATCTAGAAAAACGGTTTTTATTTTGTTAACTTCTAAGGGCTTTTTGAATTTTTTCAGGTTTTCAGTGAGCTTGATGGAAAATTGCGGAAGAGAAACCAAAAGAGAAACCTAGCCATGGCCTACAATCACTCTTGTACCAAACCTGAAATTTAATAAAAGATATGCAATGGTTTATGATATGTGAAGGAAACATTACACAAGGTAATCTGAAGACAACATATGTAGCGTTAGCATAATAAGGATGACCAAAAGGGAGCTGTTTTCAGACAAAGATTTCCTTGGGCTAAGCCTGAACCACAGATAAGCCTGGTCTACAAAAAACTTCTCACACCACATTTTTACTGGGATAGCTTCAGCCACCAGCAGCTGTTCAGCTGTGATTAATTTTTCCAATAACTTACATCTATCACTATATAATTGCAACCTGTAACTATAAATGTTGGCCTTCACAGGTTTATTAATTTATAAAGACATTTCTGAACATGTACACAGAACGGAATGCTCTGGGTTGAAACTTTAAGATTGGACTATTTTTATGAAATTATTAAAATATACTACAATTTATGAATATACTCACTTTAATTCTAAACTCATTGAATTTGGCTGTTCCCCAGTGGAGGTGCTGATAGTAAGTTTAAAAAGCATTCACAAAAGCATCTTGATCTGTTTGGTTTCCATTTGCTTTGTTTCTTCTTGGAAATTCAGCTTTGTGCAGACAATTAACTAGCATTTTTTTTTCTGTTTTCCATTTTAAGTATTTTTTTCCCTTGAAATGTCAAGTTTCCATTTTACATCATCTCTCTCGGTGACGCATCAGATTTCAATCTTTCCACAGCTGTGTAAGCTGTACAACAATGGATTATACTTCACATTTTCTTCATTTTAGAAAAAGGGCATTCTTCTAAAACATTTAACACTGGATGTTTCATCCCACTAACTAAAGATAGTACATAGTCAGTCATTTGTGCAATATTTAAGTAGATAGTTTTGCCCCTTCAACATTGCTGTCACCACTTTGCTTAGTGGCAGTCATTTACATGCACAAACAAACATCCTTGTTTTAGCCACAAGTAGTACTGGAACAGAGATAGCATAACTGTATACAATATTTTTCTTCCAATACTTAACCTTCACCTCATTTTGATTACCAGTTTTAAGAAAACAAATCTTCAAAAATTGGTTCTACTCAGGAAAAAAATGGCAGAAAGAGGATACTTAGTCTGACAAATAGTTCTTTCAGCTAGTATCACTAAACCTCTACCATTGACTTGCATAAGAAATTTAACAAAAAGATTTCCTCCCAATATTTGATCTTATGAAAACCTTTGCTAGCTATTTGGGCTCTTGATGTTGCCTCTATAAAACTGCAACAGCTGTAAGTAACACCAGTTGTGGTCTGGCACCATGGTTACATCCCTTAGTTCAATGAGCATCATCATGCCTCTTGATTAGTCCTCATCAGGATATTTTGGACTACCAAAAAGATCATGTGTGTGACTTTTATGGTATGCATGCCATCAGCAGTGCAGATGTCAGAGTCTGAGAACTACAGGGGCATCAAGAAGCAAACCCAAGAGAGATCAGTGATTGTACCTGCTGCAGACAGAACATGTCCAAGGCCATAGGAGCTCATTCTGGTACTTCACCCCATGCTTTTAGTTAGTGTTCCCCATCTCTAAACTCCTTTGCTACAAATGAAACTACCTTCTTTCTGCCCTCATGTGTCCTGCTTATAACAATCTTTTATACACTGGAAGATTTACAGGTTTGTCTAATGAAGTTAATGGTATACGTGTAAACCCCAGTCATTTCCTACAGTACTGCTGCCAATTCCCCATTTGTAGTAATATCTTTGTTTTCCCTTTCCTAAAGGCATTACCTAGGAAGAGTTTAGAGTTTAATTTCTCCAAGATTTTCATTTGCATCTTGTCCTATCAAATTACTTGCATCCTTTCTCAATTGGCATCTTCCACCCATTTTATGGGCATCCTTTTTTATCTAGCCCGTATTAAACAGGAAGGAATCCAAACAGACAACTGTAGGGTCTGCCTCTGTTGAAACGCATCTCAGTCCCAAATCTTTCCTTTAGTCTCTAAGCATTCAATAATGCCCACTGACATCACACTGGCTGTTGCTGAAGTGCACTGCTGCTGCAAATCAGGTCATTTATTCAGGTGTTATAACATGGACTAAAGAGCTAATTTTAGGTTCCTACTCTCAAAAATCCCTATTTATATACTTGTGCCAATGACCATTACATGAAGTAGTGGACGTGTATGAATGGCAGTAGCTTGTATGAAGAAGAAAACATCTCATATAACTGGATTATGAAAAAAGTGAACCTTCATAAGCATAGCACTTCCTCTTGCTCAATTTGCAGTATAGAAAAGTTTAGGATTTCTTCCTTGAAATAAACTTGCACCAACATAGTCACTCTTTGCTTGACCAAGTCATAACTATTCATCAGTCTCATAATATTAAAGTATTCTTTACACAGGCAGTAAAACTAGCTAGTAGTAAGTGAATTTTTACATTAGTCTATTTGTCAATGATCAGTAACAGTACCTAAAAATCAGATACATCTCACCTGACAGATAAATCCAATTAATCATCAGCAATTAATTATTTCTCCCACAGAATCAGTGAAGTCTGAGCTATTGAGGTGCTGGAGAGTGTCCAGAGAAGGGCAACGAAGCTGGTGAAGGGCCTGGAGCACAAGTCTTACGAGGAGCGGCTGAGGGAACTGGGGTTGTTTAGTCTGGAGAAAAGGAGGCTGAGTGGAGACCTTATCGTTCTCTACAACTGCCTGAAAGGAGGTTGTGGCGAGGTGGGTGTTGGTTTTTTTTTTTTTAAGTGGCTGGAGATAGGACGAGAGGAAATGGCCTCAAACTGCGCCAGGGGAGGTTTAGATTGGATATTAGGAAAAATTTCATCACTGAAAGGGTTGTCAAGCATTGGAACAGGCTGCCCAGGGAAGTGGTAGAGTCACCATCCCTGGAGGTATTCAAAAACCACGTAGACAAGGCACTTCAGGACATGGTTTAGTGGGCATGGCTGATGGTTGGACTTGATGATCTTAAAGGTCTTTTCCAACCTAAATGATTCTATGATTCTATGAATTATTTTCGTTGGAAATCATGCTGAAGCTAATCTGCATTCCATGAAACAGACACTAAGTCCTCTGTCTTCTCTTACCTACTCAAGCCTGAGTTCTCTCTGAATTATGTTTTAAAAAAAACCTGTTATATTTTATTTCTCTTTTTTTGTGTTATATATCTTCTCTATTTTAAATGTACCTCCACTTACTAATGCCTTCCTTTATACTACCTAGTTAAGTAGTTGCCGGCTGGGGTTAAACCACACCACCTGTTTATTTTTTTTTTCAATGTTACTCTGTTAAAGAAAATGAAGTTTTGTCCTAGTAACTAGAGCTTATCACGAATGGAAAAACTTACTAGGAATGTGGTAGACTATTGATATTTCTGAGCTGCCTATTCTTTTTCCTTCAAGAGGCAGCTTTAATATTTAACACAAGTAAATACAAAGAAGCTGTATTGTTTGCATTAAGACAGAGATCAGAGAATCTCTTAGTATCTATACAGCAGTATATTTTGGGAAAGAGCTGGATACATTTACTCCTGTTTCTAGACTTGCATATAATTTTTTACAAGTTATTTGTATCAAATATACTGTAAAATACCTAATAATTCGCAATAGAAAAGACCATAGATATTCCTGGAAGTATTGCTAGGTGGTCAACACCACCCATTGGAAGACTCACTTTTGGCCACTTACAATTTTGCCAAATCTCAGTTATTTGGGAAAACAATTTATTTGGGCTATGCCCTTCCCTGCCACCTCCAAAACACTGTTTGAGCTATTTCTTATACTAGGATTGTACAGAATGTTGCTTTCTCCATGTAAAAACAAACAAGAAAACTTAAGTTTTGCAACGTACATATAAAAATCCACATGGGTTGTTAGTACTTAGAATTTAGATCTACCATGCCAGTTAAAATGAATATCTGGTAGCATTGTCCTATCATACCTTATATTTGTTTTGGCCAAGAAATTTAAAGCTTGGCATAGTCAACTCCAGAGTTGATCTGAGGTGAAGTTTTCAGTATTGGCCATGGTGGCAAGATAGCATTAACCTGCTCAAGCCCCTTTGAAACTTCCAGGATAATCCCATATCATCTGAATGTTTGGAGGCTGTGGCTTTTCAAAGTTGAGTCTTGTTGCATTGTGACTGTAAGAAGGTCTCCTGGAGACTGATGTGTGGAAAAAAATTGTAGAAATAATAAGAAGGGAATTGAAGACAATGCTATTCAATCTATCATTGTTCATGAAGACAAGATCAGAACTGTATTTACAGTGATTACTGAATATTGTATTTGTTTTAATAGATTCAGACTTCTCCATTGTCTTATTTTCACAGTCTTTTTCATAGTCAGTCCAAATAGTAGTTTTTTATTATGATTAAATTTATTAGGTGTATAAACCTGAAGCACTTTCTGGTTGATGTTTGAATCATCCTCCTATCCACCATCTCTGAATTTGGAGTGAACTCTAGTATTAAGCAATGCAGTTCATGTAAAGGAATGAACTGCTACTGAAAGCCACTCTCTTTCTACTTGACTATTTGCTTACCCTATAGTGTAAGTTAATACATACCTGTCAGTCAGATGTGATTACCAAGAATAGACAGTCTCTGGCACAAATTGGGATACTATCATGCTCATCTTTAAAAATGCTACTGTCATCTATGCTTTCTGGACCTGTTTCATTGTAGTGATGCAACACCCTGCAAGGGTACTGTATCCTCCTTTCTAAAACGAAACTTTATAGGTGCAAATAATTTCCTTTTGTTGTTCACCTTCAATCTGCTAACTTAAACACTTTGCAAATATAGAACTTGGGGGAGGGAACGTTACACGTTGATAACTCTAGTTAAAGTCAGCAGCAGAACAAAGTTATGTGCACTTCATTAGCAAGCATTTTAAGTTGCTAAGTTATAGTTAAGTTGATAGAATTCCTTCTTATTTACATTAGACTAGCTATTTAATCTGCTCTGGCTGAAAGAAAAGATAAGAGAGTGGTTAGCACAGTGCCATATATGAAAGAGAAAAGTATTTCCCAGTGGGGAAAAAGAGAAGGCAGTGCAAGCAAGTACATGCCCTATAATCATGCACTTTGCATAGATTTATACTGAAAACTGCTTGTTGTTTTCAAAACCCTGTAGACTATGCAGTAGCAAACCAGAAAAACGGCACGATTTCCTATCCTACAAAGCCGAAGCCCAGCTGCAAAATGTCATTGTTTTTGCAGCAGGAGAGGAAACAATGAGAAGGGGAAGGCCCCGTTCAGTTATTAGAAATGTTTTCTGTTTTTTCTATGCTGATACTGCTGCAGCTGTATTCAGGCATTCTGGAGTATGTTTTATGTGTGAGACTGGTTGACTTCCTCTCGTTGGAAACGCGTTGAATAGCAATAAAGCAGAGCTTTGTAGATGTCTGCCCACACAGTGACTACAGCTTCTTCTCTCTTTAGCAATAGGAGAAAATATAATGATGGCTATCATGTTTCAGATTTAAAGAATATGTTTTACTTAGCGTAAAACTGATCTGAGCACACATTAGATTCTCCTGTAAAGACATATTTCACCTGCATTCTGTGATTTAGTTTCAAAATGCAGTGAATTCAAGACCCAGGTGATCACTAATTGCATGTAATACAAATCTTAGCCTTTATATATTTTCATTTCAAGAATTACACTGTAACAAACAAAATTATATTGTCATTATTTTATATCACATATTTTAATACATTTTATTTCCCTTATAAAAATGAATTTTTAAGTTCAAATGTCAGAATCTTATGATTTTGTAAAGAACAATAAATAAGTTATTTCATTGTGGGTGCCAGGCAATCATTCTTATTGGTAAGTACACTAAAACCATTTTTATGTTCTAAATCTGTGTTCTTCCAATTACCCTTTTTGGAACCTTTCACCTGGGGGCTTGTAAATCTTTTTTAAAACTGAGCAAAAACATTATTCCTCTTTTTTTCATGAGGAAAAGTAAAAGGACTTCCAACTGGACAGCCCCGCATGCAACATTTGTTTCCAAGTTCAGCGTGACAGGCAGTTAGAGCTTTCACATCTCTGGAATAAAGATGATTTCACCAAATGGCTCCCATAAACTGGCATTAGAAACAAACCAGTGTTTCAACGCACTGCAGGTGTTAGATTGAGAAAAATGGATACTGCAAATGGAGACACAGACAGGCAGAACTTCCTCTGACACCGAGTTGAGCAAGGACTGCTATTTTAAAAACATTTACACTGAAATAGAGGAAGTGTTGTGCTGGTCATCCCAAAGAGAAGTCCCAGTTCTGAAGAACATGCAATGTAAGAGCCAAGGTGTAATAAGTGGAGAGCAGAAAACGAGAAGAACAGAGGTTCAATAGAGTCCTGGATATATCCATTTCTGTCCCTCTTCAAGTTAGCTTTCCATTGGCCCACACAAGCCTTTACCACACTCTATCATGGCTTAAGAAAAAATGAATATACATGTATCATATGTATGTATATGTGTGTGTGCATGCATCTGTAAGTAATTAGTGAGAATACAGACATTTTAATTTGTATAAGTGAAGAGGTATTTATACACAGGCTTGTTTTCCATTCTTTTATTTGTAAATTAACTGCACACATCAGGCATGTTTTCTCTACTGATTAAGTGCTAATGAAAAACAGAAACATCGTCCTGTGCTTAAGAGCACTTAAACATACCAGATATTTTCGACTAACTTTTCCATTAGCTGGAATGTTTGTGTTTGTTAGAAGAAACAGAAGAGTAAAAACTGCTTTTATCATAGGACATTTTTGACCAATACTGTAGCAGTATGTGAGATCCATTTGAAATATCCTGTGAGATGATCAGTTTTACAGAAAACTGGGTTGTCAGAGGCAACGATTAGACAGAGACAAAAACCTACAAAATGGAGAAAATGAGTTTGAAATTCTGCTATGTTCATCTTCACGGCTCTGTGCTACTACAACCACTTTCTGATCTTTTTTGGCAAACAGGATATTGGTGGTGTCATAAAAATAATGCTCATCTCTTGAAAAATGCTTTAGAATTTGAAGACAAAATATTTCAGTAAACAATTCCGAACAAAAATTCTTGTTTGATCACTGTTAGATTATTTCTACTATAAAATGTAATTATCACTCAGATCTTTAAATGCCAGTATTTCTGTATATGATTACTTTCTTATTCAGGCAAGGATATAACGTATTATTTGCAAGGACTGTCAATATCTATTACATTGTCATTTATCCACTGCTGTCTTCATCCAGCAGGGAATAATAATTTACCAGGAGAAAGATTTTTGTTCCAACGCATATTTACAATGAGGTCATATGTCTTAATACCCATGGGTAGTAAGAAACTATGAGTTCTGACAAGATTTCTGAAGAGGGTCTGTCCCCTTGTGGCTGCAGAACACCTCCTCGATTCTCAAGGTTCATTTAGAAAATAAAAATGCAATTTTTTAAAGACTCAAAGGCTTCAGAAACAGTGGCTTTTTCACTGCCCCTTTCACAGGTATTTGCTGAAGGACATATTTTGAACCGTTTTTCTAAATAATTGGCAGAGATCTTCTAAAGTTTAGCCACCATGACCATACAGAAAATTCCCAGCAACCAAGTCTAACTTTGGGATTCATCAATTACTAAAACATAGCTCCCAGTTTGTGATAGATCTCAGCATCTGCAGATAACGGTGCCCTGTTTCCCTGTGTACGCAGTCTGACATTACTCAAGCACCTACTGAGATGATGCTCCTGTATTGGAGTCTTCTTGCAAAAAAAAGTATCAGGAACTCCTCCTGATTCTGCTTATAAAAGTATTTTAAGTGTCCTGTTGTTATTTTCAAGGACTAATCCATAATTGTGCTGGTTTTGGCTGGGATAGAGTTAATTTTCTTCCTAGTAGCTGGTATGGGGCTGTGTTTTGGATTTGTGCTGAGAACAGTGCTGATAACACAGGGATGTGTTCGCGGTTGCTGAGCAGCGCTTACCCAGAGCCAAGGGCTGTTCTGCTTCTCACCCCACCCCACCAGCGAGGAGGCTGGGGGGGCACAAGGAGTTGGGGGGGGACACAGCCGGGACAGCTGACCCCAACTGACCATGTATATGATATTCCATTGTCCTGGTTTCAGCTGGGATAGAGTTAACTGTCTTCCTAGTAGCTGGTACAGTGTTATGTTTTGAGTTCAGAGTGAAGAATGTTGATAACACTGATGTTTTCAGTTGTTGCTCAGTAGTGTTTAGACTAATGTCAAGGATTTTTCAGCTTCTCATGCCCAGCCAGTGAGAAAGCTGGAGGGGCACAAGAAGTTGGCACAGGACACAGCCAGGGCACCTGACCCAAACTGGCCAACGGGGTATTCCATACCATTTGACGTCCCATCCAGGATAGGAACGGGGAAGTGGGGGGGCAGGGATTTGCCGCTCGGGGTCTGGCTGGGTGTCGGTCGGCGGGTGGTGAGCAATTGCACTGCGCATCATTTGTACATTCCAATCCTTTCATTATTGCTGTTGTCATTTTATTAGTGTTATCATTATTAGTTTCTTCTTTTCTGTTCTATTAAACCGTTCTTATCTCAACCCACGGGTTTTGCTTCTTTTCCCGATTTTCTCCCCCATCCCACTGGGTGGGGGGGAGTGAGTGAGCGGCTGCGTGGTGTTTAGTTGCTGGCTGGGGTTAAACCACGACATCCATGCCATACGACATCATGCTCAGCGTATAGAGCTGGGGGAAGAAGAAGGAAGGGGGGACATTCGGAGTGATGGCGTTTGTCTTCCCAAGTCACCGTTAGGCATGATGGAGCCCTGCTTTCCTGGAGATGGCTGAACACCTGCCTGCCCATGGGAAGTGGGGAAGGAATTCCTCATTTTGCTTTGCTCGCGTGCGCGGCTTTTGCTTTATCTATTAAACTGTCTCTAACTCAACCCACGAGTTTTCTCACTTTTACTCTTCCGATTCTCTCCCCCATCCCACCAGGGCAGAGTGAGCGAGTGGCTGCGTGGGGCTTAGTTGCCGGCTGGGGTTAAACCACGACAATAATAAAAGGTTTTATGAAATACATCAACCTCCCAAGTAGTTATAATTAAGACTTGATTTTAAGACTTAAAGAAGGTGTTATCATCTGGAGTTCACTGAAGGTCCATTCATAAGAAATTCCAAATGAGTTCATAATTGGGTCTAAATCATGTTTCCTCTGCATGTAGGGCTTGATAGCATTAATCTTGCATCGGCAGTCACCACTGTCTCAGTGATGGTTCCTCATTACAGCATTTTGCCATTTGCCATTTTCAGTTCTTGAAAGTGAATAGCTGTTCCTTCATCTTAATTCAACAGCTTCCTGTGAATTTTAATTAAATCATTCTTTGAGTTTATATGACATTGGTCTGGTTACCCATGATGAGGTTTTCCTACCCAAACTATAGTTTCCCTAATAAGTCTAACCTATTGGCCAACCAGGTCAATTGTTTCTCATTAGGAATAATAAATGGCCAATTCTACAAAAGTACATATGAAATACTGTGCAAATTCTGCTTTCCTTCCATTCCCTTTCTCTGATTTGCATAAAGGAACACTTTATACTTGATTCAAGCAATTTTTACTGGACAGCTAATTAAAAACACCCCAAGATTAATTTCCCCGTCACTTGTTTTCATACTGTCATTTATTCAGGTAGAGGTCTTTAAAGTGGCCCAAAAAGCAGGGGTGAAATAGTGTGTGGGGAATATTTAAAAAAGAAGGCATTTTTCTTTTCTCCACACAACAGGAAGCAAACAGAAGAAGAAACGATACTGGCTATGTTAGACCTGGACATATAAGCATTGCTGCTGAACATTTGCTTTTTTCATTAAGAGATTGCAGGAGCTCGCATTCATTAATAGCAAAATTACAAACCAGAATGTCTACATTTCTAGCTACCAATGCTGTCCAGTGATTCTAGTGTTTTTACAGAAGTTTAATTTTTATGAGTATACATAAATGAGCATACTGACATCTGCCTACATACAAAAATCCTGGAACAATAAGGGAAGGTACAAACTGAAAAGGAGGGAGATGTTCAACACCTTAAGAGAGACCTGATGCAGCTATGCCATGTAACACAGCTGTACAAGGGCAATAATTTTTCCAGGTTTTTTTCCTACATACTGTATGGCAATCCACATTCTGCAATTCTGACTCTCCTCACACCTTTAGGCCTCAACAGAGTAACCTTGCATAGATTTACGTAGACACACTGAGAGGTATTTTTATATATATATTGTGTAATTTATGTATGCAAAGGTATGTTCACATGTCTAAATACATAACCCACTGCCTGCAGGATAATTATCTTAGCTCAACGCTACATGTAATATCAAAGTATGCAAGGTAGGGGTTCTAATCTCTTTACCATGATTTATTCATTGGCCTTCTGAAAGCGCAGTTAGATGAGATTTTGGATCTAATTTTTCCCTGAGATTTTATGCAAAAAAGTCAGAGATGACCACCTGAAGACTGAAATTGGGTGTTGCCTTTTGAAGTTGATAAATATTGGTTTCTTTTTGTCATGATTTTTAACAAAGTTACCATTTAAAAGTAAAAATATGCATAAAGCTTAACTATCAAACTCATTTAATGTGCTCCTCAAATTTCCAAGAAAAGAAAGTGGTATCTTTTTGCCAACGAAGGAGTGTGAGGAAAAAGAGAGTGATTCAAAGTAGTACTTTCTGTATTCTTAATATAAAATTCCCAGACTTTGAATTGCTTATAATGGTGATATTCAATCTATCCTTTTTCTCTACAATGCCTGCTTCCTTCTGTGATCTTTCTTAACTTGCACTCCAGTGTTTTATCTTCAGGTTTTAGCGTGTTGTACTGTAGTCTTCATACATACAATAAAGACTAACATTGCAAACTTCTCACTTTGCACTGGAAGGAATTAGTGGTAGGATGTTCCTTTCATACAATGGAAGTATTTATGTAAATAACTGTTTATCCATAAGAACATATAGTTTATAATCTGGCCCAATATTTTTCTAAAACCTCCTCCATCTTCAAGAAGGAATAGCAAGCCAAAAAAGATTTACATATTGAGGAATTAGTGGGTAGCTGACTTTATAACTCTCCGTCTGTTGAGGTTTAAACATGATGTGCTTGACAGGTGCAACAGATAAATACAGTAATCACCAATAAAACTTCCAAATAAAGTGACTCCTTAAAAAAAGCAACTATCTATAAATTTACTTCCTATTTTTGCACAGGATGGAAACAAATTATTATTTGCTCAAAGCATTCAATAAAAGCGAACTGCCCCCCCAGAAGCCAGAGGAAATTCAAAAGGCAGTTTCTCTCCCCTCTCGGCCCCAAACAGCCCCACCCTCGGGGTTCACCCTGTGAAATTTCCTCCCACCAAGGTGGCCAAAAACGTGACACCGAGTCTCGGGGCTGCAGCAAGCGCATCCGATAGCGTGCGGCGCCCACTGAAACGGGGACTTGTGCCCCGGGACTCGGGCTCAGACCAGGCAAAGCACCGACTTACCCAGGTATCTGTTGCGGGCGCATGACTTCGAGTCTAAAATTGCAGGTAAAATTGCAGTTTGTTGTCCCCCCCCCCTCCCCCGGGTTTATTAAAATCCCACTAGAGCAGGTTATGGGGACGAGTTACCGGCCCGCGGCAGTCAGGCCCGAGAGGGCAGCGAGCAGCCAGGCGGTGGGCTCCCGGCGGGCCGAGCCCTCCCACCACCCCTTACCCGGCCGGAGAGCCGTGCCCGCCCTGCGCAGGGTAACGGGCTCCCGTCCCTCCTTCGCCCTCGGGGGGGGGGGGGGGGTCCCTGTCCTGCCCGCCTCCGCCGGCGGGGTGCGGGGCACGGCGGAGTGCCCTCGCCCGCTGCTGCTTCCCGGGAGCGGCGGGACCTCCGGCGCAGGTAGCGGGGGCCAGCTGCCGGGGCGGTAGCCGCCGTGCTTTCTGAGGGGAGGGTCGGGGGCAGGAAGAAGCAAGCCAACAAACAGCAAAACGCCGACACCGAGCGGGGGCAGCTCCTCCCTCTCTTCCCGGCTCCATCCCCGCCTTTCCCCGCACCTCGCCACCGCCTCTCCCGGTGGGTGGCGGCGGGAGGGGGGGGGGGGGTGCCCTCTCGCACCTCGGCTGCTCCCGCTGCATGCAGCCCCCGGAGCGCTGCAGCCCAGGACGACACGCCGGGTGCGTTGTGATTTACTCTTTTTTTTTTTTTTTTTTTGTGGGTTTGGTTCCCCCCTCTTCTGTCCGGGCGGTTTCGCGGAGGGCAGCCGAGCAGGTCGGGGGCCTGGTAGGGCCCCCCCCCCTTCACCACCGCCGGCTCCGGGGCCGTACCCGCCCGGCACGCCGGCCTCCGCCGTGTTTGTCGTTGTTGTGCTCCGGGGGAAGGAGGCGGTACAGCGGGGCGGGGGGGGGGGGGGGGTGGTGTGGTAGCGTTTCGGCTTGCTTCTCTTCCTCTTCGCCCTGTGTGCCCCGCGTCCCTCCCCCTCGGCGGGGCGGCCGCAGGAGGCTCGGCGGAGGGCAGGCGGCGCTGCGGGAGCACCTGGAGCAGGTGGCGGCGGCGGCACGGACGGGCAGCGGTAGGTGGTCCTTGGGCTCCCTCCTCCTCCTCCCTTGATTCCGCCTCCGGGACAGGTACCTGCGGACAGGACCGGGGCGGCCCGCCACGATCGGCTGGACGGCTGGGGAGGGCAGGGCAGGGCAGCGCCGCCCGCCGCGGGGACAGCTGCCCGCCCCGGCCCGGTCCCGCCCCGGCGAGGTGTCTCCCCCTCGGTGAGGGGCGCGGAGGACCCGGTGCCGGTGCGTTGCATAAGCGGGGGCGGGGGGGGGGGGGCACAGCCTGTCGCGCCCCGGCCGACAGCGGGAGGCCCGAAGTCGGTACCGTGGTCTTCCGGTTTCACATCGTGGCCGTACCCGGAGTTTTAAACAGAAACGGCCAACTTCCCCCTTTTTTTGCGTGTGTCTGTGTGTGTTTTTCTCCTTTCCTTCTTTTTTTACCTCACGGGGCAGAGCCGCGCGACAGGCGCTGGCGGAGAGCTGAGGAGCGTGGCAGGTGCTGTCGCCCGCCCTGCCCGGGCACTCACCGGCGCTTGCCGAGGGATTTCCTTGGAAGTTTCTGTGAGGAAAACCCAAAGGTGCGCCCGGCGGCGGGGACCGCGGGCTCTGGGCCGGCCCGCGGGCGGCAGCGGCGGCTGCGAGGTGCCGCTGTGAGGCTTCCCGCCCCGGCTCCTGTCAGCGCCCTCGCCTCCCCCCGGGTCCCCGCCGCCGGGGCCCGCCACCTCCTCCTCCTCCTCCTCCTCCGTCACCGGCTTTTGGCTTCGTTTGAAGCCGCCGTAGCTTTGGTTCGTCTCGGCGGCTGCGCTCGGGCTGTGCGGTTTCTGTGGAGGGTTTGGCAGTGTTTTAACATCACTCGGGGCGCGTGTGTGTGTGTGCGTGGTGGGCTGCGGCGAGAGCGAAGGCTGCAGTTTTAGTTTCTTCGTATGCTCGTGGGGGACTTTTTTTTTTTTTTTTTTCAGAATCGCTGCACGATTTGTCTTGGGAAGAACGTCAACATGTATTTTTGTAATTTTAAGTAGGTCAGTCATGATAGTGTTTCCTGTGGGCATCACTTTCGTCCTTCAACGTATCAGATGCTACATTTGGAGTAATGTTGATTTAAAAAAAAATAAAATTTAAGAAACTGTGAAAATAAAGGCTTTCTTGTGGAGAAACTGAAGTTTTCCCCCTTTTCAGCGGGACCAGAATTGAGTCTCAGGTGATCAGGAGTGACAGCATGTATGTTGCACTGTTTTATTTCTGTTATATTCACTAATTATTTTTGAAATGCTGAGATTAATGAATATAATTTTGTGCCTATGGAGTACTGTTAGTTCACAGATACAAACAAGTTAACCTGTAGATTGTGGGGTGATTGTGTACAAAGGCTTGAAATACCTGGCTGGAAGGATGATGAAGTGCTCCCTGTCAGTCAAGGTAAATAATAACAGAGTAAGAGAACAGTCTTGTTTTACATTAATGATTTGATTACTGTTGGCAGTTGAGTAGGAAACAGTTCTCTAAGCAGGGATAACTGGTATGAGTCTGTCAAAGCTCTCGAGCATCATGGATTCTATACTTTTAATGTTTTATATCAGCTCTGCCTGTATGCATTCTGAATTATTCTAAAGAGCACCTATGAGAACATTAAAAATACCACACCGGGATATACCAAAGTTTCTGCTGGCAGCGGCCAAGAGTGGGTGCCTGGAGAGGACCACAATAGGGAAAGCTTGCAGTGATGCTTCCCCAGAATATTCTCTACAGGCAGCTGTGGCTCAAGGATTCCCTTGGGTAGAAGTGTTGCCTTTGTGCTTGGCAGACACAAAGTTTGTTGTTGTTTTTTTTTTTTTTTTTCCCTTTGATCTTATACAGTAGTTTTTGAAGCCGTGTAGACTTCTAGTAAGGTAATAGGTATCTGAGGAAATAAGTAACCAGATGGAACATTTTACAGACATTATCGATCACGAGTAATATGGTCAAAGGGCAATTTCTAGTTTGCGATGGCCCATGCATAGAAGTTATATTAATGGATATTCATTTTCTAAGCAATGTTCGTGCATTAGGCTCTGAGATAATCCATCAAGAATAAAGCTTGATATTTATAATGAGAGGGAAAAAAAAAAAAGGCAGAGAGTGTTATGCTCTTCTAATGTGTCCTGATGAAATGTATTCAAATTCATTTTCACTGAGCTGGGAGAAAGCCATGAATAAAATGTGATGTTTTGTCGGCTTCACTGGATTTATAAGTAGAGAATTAAGAATAGAAATTAAGAGTTTATGCCATGCTGTACAACTAAAGAATGTACACAGACTTTTGAAGCCTCTGTTCTATAATGATAATTACTATGAATAACTGAGTAATCATTATTGTAGTGATAAATTTTGGCCCACCACAGGCCCGTTACTTTATGATAGAAATTGCAGCACGTTACTTAAGCAACTAAAAATATGAAACTTTTTAATTTTGTATGCTCGTGAAAATTTTCACGACAGAATTGTTCTTGCGTTGGGCTTTATTCCTCATAAAGTCAGCTGCCATATGATACTTAGTTTTCTAGTCAGCTAAGGCCTTACATCGTTTTTAAAGACAAGCTTGTCAGAATTAGAAAAATCATGGACTCAAAATGTCCTGCACATGCAGAGAAGGATTATATCCATTTTCAAGGCAAGACTTGACATTGGTCACCCTGTGAATCAGTAGCATAATTGGGACATGCTTTCGGTTCTTTCCAGTTCTGAGAGTTTGAGAAGATGGGTGTTAGCGGTGTGTTGGATTACAAAGGAAGGTACATGGAATGATTATGGTAGGATCAGGCAAGAGAGCAACCTGTCCTAGGGGAGTGCCAGTGTTCTCTTTTGGTGTTGCCTGGAGAAACATGGAATTTGGAAAATAGGTCCTTGAATCTCAGTACCATTGCAATATGCACAAATTTCCTGTTTATTTTTTGTGATGTTTTTATTCAGTACTCAGTATAAATTCTCCATATGGTTGAAATAGCCACTGCAGTTATTTATTGCATCAAATAGAACCTATCATTATAATTTAGGCTCTAATTACTCTACTACATGATTGTTATGACTAAAGAAACAATTTCATTATAAGCTGTTGAGAGAAAGCGGATTAAACTGAAATCCACCTCTCATACTTGCAGCATAAGTACCAGAAGTTGTTAAGTTTTCAAAATTATATGCTACCTGTTTTCTGTTAACTTCTTACCTGCCAAAAGGAGATGCTGTGAAAATAGATGAGTGCTCATATATTAGAACCTGGGCGGTTTGATTCAAATTTTTACTTACCAGAACTAAATTGATTTAATTACACGCGAACATAATGTTTGACGGTCAACACAACATATGGACTAATGTGGATGAAATCTAGTATAATTTGGCTAAAGCACTGAAAGCGTAACCAGTGTTTAATGGGGGAGAAGGCTGGAAAGCTTGCAGTCTGACTCTGGTCTGCATACAGGTTTAAAGTGTAAACTCTCTCATGGATTAAAGGATAGCACAGTCTCATGGATCACTGGTGAGGTACCCAGTCCTGTGGTGTTTAATTACCTGAATAATTTTTCTCTCAGGCAAGATGTCACGTTGAAGCTGTGATCCGTGTTTTCTGTGGTGAGGCTCTTACATAAAGGACACCAGTGATGAACAGGTCAGGAACTTTTAGATGCAATTTTGAATACGGCCAGTTGATAGTCTTTTATAAAACAGGCGTTTGTCTGGTTTCTTTAAAATGCTCTGTTGAAGATGGAAAGGGAAAAAGCCATTACAGTTGTCCAGAATTGTTAGGTGCTTCCAAGAAAAAAAATCAGTAGGCCAAGAAAAAAATCAGTAGGACACTGTCATTTCTGAAGAAGCCTGAATTTCTACATGTTAAAAAAAAAAAAGTTAGCAACCAATGGAAGAAGAATCAGAAAAAGGATACAGGCTTTAGAGCTTGGCTGCTCAAATAACTTGTACAACTGGAGTTTCAGATAGATGACACTAGGCTCCAGTACTTTATTTGCATATTACCTGTGTTAATACCCATTTTCTGGTGTACCCAACCTTCTGCACAAACTGCTTAATTTGGACCTGATTAGATAATCGGTGTAAAATGAACAAGTTGGTCTCTGAGAGACCGATCCAGTTGCCAAAGGCAGTGGCTGACTTCAGTCAGTGGAGATTACATTAGAGCTATATTACTGTAGCCTTCAGTCGTAGTTCTGGGTCTCGCTGTACTAATCATTCTGCAGGCAGATTGTTCTCACTGTAGTGAGATGACATGTGAATGTGGCATTTGAGCTAAAGGAGCACAATATGGTGATACTGACTAGCTCATAAATTAAAATGACACAATCGAAGTCTAGGTCTCTAGGGGTTTCACCCACCTGAGAATTAAGACAAAATGTTCTTAGTTGTGCTAAGCACTGTAGAATTAGCTGCAGTTGGAAAGAGTTGCATGAAACTTCATTGGCGGTTCTCCCCCAGCAAGACAATGGTAGTGTCTATTCTTACCTATTCAGTGACGTTGAATAAAGGCTATGTCACACTCAGTTTTAGAATTTCTGTACTTAATCCTCTCATTCAAATCACTATGGATTATCTATATTTGTTTCTCTGGTTATTTTCATGTATTAGTAGCACATGAAGAAATTTCTCTCTCCTACCATCTAATCGCCATACAAATATCAAATGTAATCCTGGTTGAGTCCTTGTGTCACATGGGCTTTTGGGTATAGTAGTAAATAATTTGATGTTAGTTATGTAGATGATTAGCAATGTCATTAACTTCTCTGAAGAACAAATTGTACTCATGTTTTCTTGCTTTGCCAGCTGTTTTCAGAGTTTGGCTTTTGTTTTTTTCCAAAAGAAGTTTTCTTGATGTCCAGGAGTTATCAGTCACTCTCACCTCAATTTTCTACACCTCGTCTTCATTGAGAGGTTTGAAGAGACTGACCCTTCTGTAAAAGGTTGATCATCCTGAGTTTAACTTTTCTGTAGAGATTGACATACAACTTCCTACTATTTTCTTTAAAGGATTCAGAATCTGTTATGAACAATTTTTTGTGGCTAAAGAATTTATAAATAGCAGACACTTGGACAGTTTCTGACAACTGTGTTTAGATTTTAATGTTCTGGGTTTGTCATATTTGGAAAAAAGCTTTATGCTTCTTAAAATGCTCAGTTAAAAATAATTGGAGAACTCTTTGGTTAATATGAAGTGAGATTGTTCCTATGAGGCTTCTTGCATCAGTTGCAGTAACTGTGAAATCCCAGCTCTGTTGCTTGGAATAGCTGTACATCTTGGACATATCCCAGGAAGGCCCACGCAAAGGGCAAGTGAGAGAAAAACAAGAAATAACATGGAAATTTCCAGCCAGTTTTTTTTCTTCTGTCCTGAAGTGATTTTGAAATAACTCAGTAGGGAAGATAGTTTTCTAGATCTTTACTTCACTATTGCTTTTTTTTTTTTTTTTAATTTTTTTTTCTGAAGCTTTTGTAAGGTCTGTCAAAGGGGAGAAGCAAGCAAAGTAATAAATCTGAAAAGATTGATCAAATCAGAGTTTGGTTTTTTTTTTTAAATACTCAGTGACTGAAGGTACAATAATGATTTTTATATTAATATTTTATAAATTTCAACAGTTTTTGATCAATGTATCAGCTGTACTAGGTTTATTTTGTACATTGGAAGGAAAGAAGTCTTTTAAATCTTACTTTTTTGTATTTTGTTTCAACACTTGCCAAATTTCATAGTGTATAATTGCCATTCTTAATATCTAGTTTCTTAAACTTTTGAGAAAACTTAAACATTTGGGAATATTTAAATTCGAGCCTTTCTGGATTGGTGAAATCAAGGACTGAGGGTATCTAGCGTCTAACTATTATGATTTGAAAGTGAGAGGGAAAGGAAAATCAAAGCAAATACACACCAACATATATTCCTAAAATTAATTCAGGCATGTAGTGTATTTTTATATGTTTACCTGGTGCATTATCTTTGGCTTCTGCTAAAGAGTTAAAATCTCTGGATCACAAGTGAAAATATGTTTGTTCTTAGCCTACTTCTTATTTATAAGTCACAAACTTCAGGTAAAACAATGCAGTTGGACAAGTTATAGCTATCTTTGGAATTCAGATACTTGAAAAAAAGAGGCTTGGCAGTGTGAGAGATCAGTGCTAACAGACATATATAAAGCTGTTCTGGAGAAAGTTTATGTATTGTTTAGAACCCTTGTACCTGGTCTTAATGTTTGCTTTTAATCCTTGACTTTCTGAAAGAGATTTCTCAAGAATACAGGAGAGGGAACATTGTTATCAAACATACTGATATGTTCGTTGCACCTGGCTGCATTTTTGAGTCAGTTCTCTTGATTGTGGTCTTGTGAATACATGCAAGACCATGAAAAATAATGATTATATGCAATGCATTAGGTTTGATCAAGGACTTGTATAGTGCAACAGCAGCCTGTCATGTCAATGGGAATATATTTGTCCTCCAGAGATTCAAAAAACCCTGAAATACAGCTGTTCTGTAGTTGTCAGTGCCCTACCAATTTTTTTTCAGTTATAAATTGGGCCATGATAGTTTCCAGATTGGAAGGCGATTGCATATTCTGGGTATCCAAGGGTCTTTCAGAGGACAATGTGTAGCTGGTTCTTCTGTCAGCCCTTTTTGGGCATGGTATTGCCAAAGTGTGGTATGGTGGTAAGAAGCCAACCATGAGGTAGGTTCATCTTTGGACATAAGGTGTTTCACTGGTAGAACTGTCACAGTAAAATCATAGTTTCCAATGGAACGATAGCCTCAGAGCCCTAAGGACAGTCATCCTGTATCTTCTACTTACTATTCACATTCCTAGTTTTCCTTGATAGACTTCATATAGACAAACTGAAGTCGAGTAGACTGGCTTCAGGTTGGTAATGCCAGTTGGGTGCATTAAGTGGTAGAGTTGGTCTTTGCTGTCTCCTCAAATCTTCTTCACCAACCTAACAGTATCACTTGCGCCTTGTCCACTACAACTGACCAAATCTCACTCATTTCTCAGGCTTTGTATAGGCTGGGTTAGTGTCTTGATGCAGATACAGCCTAGACTTTTGGCTTTTTTTAATGCAGCAATTCTGCAGATCCCAGTGACAGCTGTTACTGTCCTCTGGCCTTAAAATCTGTGCATAAACCTGAGTGTCATAACCATATCTCTAGCTCACAGCCATTTTCTTCTAATATATTTAATAATATATATATTTAGAACTTTTATTGGCTTTCTATAGTACCCACTCCCAGGAAGTGTTCCTGGAGTTTGTGACAAATTCCTTGAGTAACCTAGACTCTCAGCTCATCTAAAACAAGGCTCGTCAGCTGCTGTGATTGCAGTTAAGTCCACAATGTTTTCCTGGTTAATAGCAAAACATTGCTTTATGATGTTGTGTGATGTAATGCTTTTCACTTAACCTTCCTCCATTGTTATTTCCCAGGTGTCAGCATCCCTCTTCTGATTCTAAAAAAAATCAGTCCTTGGTTAAACTCAATTGTCAAATCTTATTAATTCTCTGGGTAAAAAGTAGTGTTGGAATATCATCTGAAAAGCTAGCATAGGCAGAGCTTGCAGTGATTAAAATAAAATCATATACTTGTCCCTTTGAGTGTTAAAAAGGTACAGAAGGAATTATGATGGATTTGTGCATCTGCTGTTTTTTTGTGTGAAGGACAGCTGTACAACTTTGTGTCCAGAAAGGACCCGTTACAGTGAAAACTATGGCAGCAAAGGCTGAAGCCAAAACAAGGAAAATACTTGGCCGATATTTTCAGTAGATCTGTGGTATAGGATAAAATACTGATGAAACAATATAAAGCAGTAACTTTGGAGATTGACATGTTCCTCAAAGCTTTATCTATAAAGAATGATACTATAATAGGAAACTTTCTGACCCTTATTGTGTTGCATTCATAGTGTTTTGACAGCTCACACCATGCGAGATAGCTGAAATAGGAGCAAAACCCATAATCCCCTAAAATACTAAAATCCACTGTCAGGTTACACAGCAATCCCGTTTTAGTTTGGCTCTTTAGTGAAATGGTCACTGAAAAATAGTCAGCAATTTGATGCCAGCCATTTTCATCTCTATATTGCTTAGTTCAAAGGAAAAAACCATGGCGCCTGAAAGGTGGACCAAAAGACAGTGGTGAACTGTGGAAATGGTTGCCTGGTGTGCTTCATGTATTAGCGAAATTGGTGATAGCAAAGACGGGCAGAGCCTTTTCACATTTCTTAAGGCTTGGTGTTAACTCTCCTTCTATTTTTGTGAAAGTAGAAAGAAAACAAAACAGTTTGTTTTTTTTATTCATAGTTGGTTTTAGCTTAATATATGTGCTGAAATAATTGGGACTGACTTAAAGCAACTGCTATTTTCTTTTACTTTGGCTCTTGTTGGGCATTTTCCTCTTAGACTCCTTCCCCAAATGGTGGAATTTACTGTATTGAGGGACTTATTACTAAACAAAGTGTGTGGCTTCTACAAATAGAAACTCCCTGGTTTGGTTTTTCGTAATCTTTTATCTGTACTATTACTTTGCCCTGACTTGTTTGTGGAAAAGAGGTAAGTATAAACTTTTGTGTAGCTTTCATCAGCATAGTCTGAGTCAGCACTGTTCACCTGGAGGGTAGGCAATAATTTGGCTTTGTTTTTGTTTTTCAGAAAGATACTCTTGTCAAATGGGAAAGAACTTAGAATAAGCGCACAGGGACAAGTTGTTGTTTTAACGGGAATTTTAGTAGGTGCTTTTCAACTGAATGCAGGACTGTTGGTATTGAAAAGTTCATCTTAAATTTTGGCTGACTTGTAGAGTGGGTTGCAAAATACTCTATTCTTCTTGTCCTGTGGTAAAAAGCTTTGTATGTGGTGTGATTATTGGGTTTGGTGGTTTGTTTTATTTTTTTCCCTTAATTCTAACTCCTGAACGCCATGACCTTCTTTATTAATGAAGGCACTAGAGGAAGAAATCTGGTTCCAACTAAAGGCTGGAATTGTAGCCACAAGTAATAATTCTTTGTGTCCCTGGAAAGCATGAGAAAGGTTGCAAAATAGTTTTCATTACTTCTAATTGGCCTTTTATTGTAAATGGTTTGTACGTTTCATCTCTCTGAGTAATATTTTGCCCAACTGTTAGGCCTTAGGGAGGCCACGAACAGCATACAGCAACAACAAAAGTATGCTCCTTGACTTAATGGAGTTACATGGTACAACGCTGAGTAGCATCATATTCGGAATTCTTAACTGCAGTTTATATTCTACCATTAGGGACTGTTGTATCAGCCATGAAGTGTATGCTGTGCCTGTAGTCTCTTCTTATTTATAATTAGCTTTTGGTTTTGGTGGCTTGTCCCCATAGCTGCAGTGCTACTAAGTGAATTAGGATTAATTGTGGTTAAGGTTGTTCAGTCTTCCTGGCTCAGTGAGTCAAGTAGCTTTGTAGAGGCTCTTGAAGGACGTGTTCTGTGGGGCCCTTGTCAGTCACATGACTAAATAAATACATGCATACGCAGTTCTTTTGGTCTGCATAAGTGCATACAATTCAGAGAATAGCAAAGGCATTCAATTTACTGCACATAGGTAGATAATTTCTACAGCATGTTTTGAGTATGCCTGAAGTTTCTCTTGTCTTCCTGGGTGCATTGTGCCTAAATGTGCATGCTCTGCATACCATATGTACACAGTTCCAATACAGATTCGTAGACTCATTTGGGTTAGAAGAGACTTCAGGAGGTCTCCAGTCTATCCTTCTGCCCAAAGTGGGGTCACTCATCAGACCAAGCAACGTCGGGCTTTGTTTAGTTGTGTCTTGAAAAGCTCCAAGGACAGAGATTCCACTATGTTTCAGGGCACCTGTTCCAATGCTTGATTATCCTCATAGTGTATATTTTCCCTTATCTAATAAATATTTATAACTTCCCTCGTTTCTGTTGACATCGTTCTCCCCCCATGCACCTTGGTAAAAAGCCTGGCTCCACCTTTTTAGTAATTTACTTTTAGATACTGGAAATTTGCTATTAGGTGCTCCAAAGCTTTCTCCAGGCTGAACAATCCCAGTGTCTTCAGCCTCTCCTCACAGGGCGTGTGCTCCAGCCACCAATTGTCTTTGTGGCCTTTCCCTGAACTAGTTCCAGTTGACTGATGCTTCATAGTGGGGATCCAAAAGTAGACCTAGTAGTCCAGATAAGAGTAATGGATTGTGCATGAAGGAGAACAATTGCTTCCCTCAGTCCGCTGGCTGGGCTGCTGTTGCCAAAGCCCAAGATGCTGTTAGCTCTCATTGCTGCCAGGTGGGCTGCTGATTCATGTATTGCGTACTATTGTCCAGGGCTCCCAGGTGGTTTTCAGCAGAGCTGCTCACCAGTAAGTTAGTCTTCAGGCTGTGCTCTCATGATGTTTGTCAGCCCTTCCTAAGTCATTCTGAATGGCAACCCCACCCTCCAGTGTAGCAGCTGCACCCCTAAGTCTGGTGTTGTTCGCAGACTGGTTGTTCTGTACGCTCTGCCAGGTCACTGTTAAATGTATTAAACAGGATAGGGCCCCTAACCTATGCACGTGTAACCAGGTTATGGGCAGACTGTGAACCGTTAACAGCTACTGTTTGAGCCTAAGGGTAGAGATAGGGTTTTTTATCATCTAGTAGTCTACCCATCTAGACTGTAACTTGGATCAGGTTAGGTGCAAAGATGCTGCGGGAGACATTGTTGAGTCTTGCTAAAATCAAGGTAGATGATACCACTGATCACCTCTCATCCACAAATCCTGTTATTTTATGACAGAAGGCAGTCGTACTGGTCAGGCATGATTTAACCTTGGTAAATCCATGCTGTTGATTCCCTGTCACCACCTTCTCCATATGCCCAGAAATGACATCCAGGTGAGCATATGTCTGAACATACTGTGGGAGTAGACTAACAAACAATGAAAGGAGGCTGGACTGTGATGCTTTCTTTCCCAGTGATCCCTCAGACTTGGTAACCTGTGCATAATCCCTTTCCTGCTCCTTTTTTTCTGGATACCCAGTTGTTGTCCATCTGTAGGTGATTGAGTGCATGCTGGTCACAGGATGGAGCACCTGCATCTTGGGAATGTGGTGATGAATGAGTTGGGACTTCATGTGACCGGGGGGAACAAGCTTGTTAGGAACAGGATGTCGCTGCTAAAGTGATTCTTGCTCCCTGTGTGTGTTTGAGGAATTTGCAAGAAAGGAAGGTGGTAGCAAAAGTGACAGTAAGTTTAATAATTATATTGGTTTGATCAGTGTATTGGTGATCTGCTTATAGCCAGCGGGCTTTGTATTGTGTTCTCTTTTCTGTTGATTTAGGTCCATTATCTTGCCATTAGCTTGATAATAAGGAGAAATGCATATGCAGGTGTCAGTGAGAGAACATCTGAAAATCTTTATTTGCATTCTTATATGCATTTAAAGCTTTTTTTTTTTTTAATGGTTGGTTTTTGTTTGTGGTTTTTTGCTTCTTGTTGTTGTTGCTAACATACATTTAAAACTTCTCCAGTCATGGCTTTCTTTTCTTCTAATCACTATTTTGATAGTCCGTTATTACTAACAATTTTTTAGGTGGTCTTTGGAAAACACCAGCAACCCTCAAATGCAGTAAGACCCACAGTAAAACTGAGACTGGCTTCATTTGCATGTACTAAGCAGCAAACAAATTTAACCTGGTTGTATGGTGCCGAGCACTGAGTTCACAATGACTTATTGGGGAATTTAGTATTTTTCAGATCTTATCATTGGCACCACATGATTTACTGGTTCAGATGTTTAATTTTCCAACTTTTGCTGTTATTGATGAACAGTGATTGTGTGGTTCACCATGTATCAGAATAATTTTGTCATGTGATGATAATTGTCCTTAGTTTCATGCTGTATAGAACTATACTTTATGTTTTAGGTATTCGTTTTTATTCTTTGCATTATTATTATGGATCTGAAAAACCTCTTGGGAGTAAGGTTATAAATTTGTTTAATGAAACGTTTCTCCAGGACTAGTAGCTGAACTGAATGTAGGAGTTACATTTTACAGTTTAGAACTGTTCTAGTAATAATCCTGTCCGCAGTGAATTAACCAGAAATACAGCTTTCATAATATGTTTTGAATAGCATATGTAATTAACTCATGATTTTAATGCTTCCAGTAGTGTTTAATTGCAGTAAGACTTTAATACTTTAGGCAAAAATCATAATAGATTGCAAAACTTTGTCAGTATTTTAACTCAACCTTGCATGTACCCCAAAATCGTACTGATGATTCTAAACTGAGACTGAAAAATGCATGTAGGGGAAAAAGCCAGATGCTAAAAGGTAAATAGTACCTCCACAGTAAGTTTTAGATGCGTAAGTTCTTACTTCTATCTCTAATGTCTATGTCTCCAATATTTTAGGAATCTGTTTTTGTGTTTTAATTATTTCTGCAGTGTAAAATCACATTTTCCTTTTGTCCAGCTTAGTAAATTAATCACTGCAAGTAAAACATTAACATGCAAATACGACATTGGTAGAATATTACATTTGAAGATGGCCAAATTATTAAAGGTATTTCACAATCAGCCAGCTCTGTACTTTAACCTGAGAGAAATAACCAGGGCTTTGGGAAGAGAGCAATTAAATAATTTCATAATCACTCATGCATTACAGCAATAATACTGGCACATACAAGCATGAAAGCTGGTTTTGCAGTGTCTTCCTGATGCATGCCTTATTCTGTACCATTTACATCATGCTCAGTTCCCACACTTCCCAATACATCCCAATTAATCACCATCACCTTTCCTGTCCTTTGAGAGAGATATGTGCGCACACACACCCACGCCATTTCCTTAGTCTATGGGCCATCCATATGAAATGTCTGTTGAGTTCACCTAGTCCATGACTTTGGGCTCCATCTGTTGTAACAGTCTTTCTGGGCAAGATGGATGGTGCGAAGTCTGCGCAGTCAGCAGAGCAGGATTGGGCTTTGGTGTGGTGCAGTGGGCGGGTGACACTGGGCGCAGCGGGAGGATGGTGTGTAGTGCTGGATTGTTGCATGCTGAAGGCAGTTCTGGTTCCATCACTACCGTGCTTCGCTTAGTTTTATCAAAGTTCATTCTTTGTTAATCTAAGTGATTCTTACTGTAATACCATTGATAACAGCATATAACAATTATAGTAATGATGACATACAGTGTCAGGGTTATGTAGCAATTAATATCATACAATTTAATTCATTGGCTATTCTCACTTAAAATCAAATTCCCTTGAGCCACACATCGAACTTCCCCATCCTTCCGCATCACCCACCGAGTGCACCCAGGTCCTTGAGCAAAAGCGATCCCATGAATGGGTTTGCTTTTGCCTGAGGCAGGAGTAACCCAGACTGTCTTCCCTAGAATACTTTTTATGTGCACTACATGGACTTTATCCCCTTCTACAGTACATAAAAGTTCTGATTGGGCAGGGGCAGCCTGACTGGCAGATTTCTGGTGTTGACTAACCAGGTGGCTTTTGCTAAAGGTGTATCCCAGTGTTTGAAGGTTCCACTCCCCATTGCTCTCAGTGTAGTTTTTAGCAGTTCATTGTATCATTCAGTTTTCTCAGAGGCTGCTGCATGGTAGGGGATGTGATATACCCACTCAATGCCATGCACTTTGGTCCAGGTGTCTATGAGGTTGTTTTGGAAATGAGTCCCGTTGTCTGACTCAATTCTTTCTGGGGTACTGTGTCACCATAAGACTTGCTTTTCAAGGCCCAGGATAGTGTTCCGGGCAGTGGCATGGGGCATGGGATGTGTTTCCAGCCATCAATATGAAACAATATGATTGTCTTCAGTGGGCTTGCTTGTATAAGAAAAGACCACCCAAATAAGTAAGATCAAATGAACGCAAGAAGATTTTAAGATGTTAATGTTTGTTGTCACACTAATTTTAAATAGATAATAAATAGATAAAAAGGTTATTCTGCATATGTCTTTTTGTGGTGTTGAATTATCTTGTGATGATTTTTTTTAATTGATTGAGAGAGGCATTGACTTAGAGTATGTTGACTCAATTCCAACTTATAATTACATTCTGTTTGTATAAAAATTCCTCCTGTAGTGTTGGTTGAATAAGTTGCCCGACACTTACTGTTTTAAGCATTTTAAGTATTCTCTATTTAAAGGTTGCTGTAATTCAGAAATGTTTGAAATTATTCTTATTTGTATTTGGTTGGGAACCCTGTGCTTTGAAGTTATTGAACAGATTTTAATCTTTGTTGTAACTAAAATTGCCACTCTTAAGAGACCGTATTTTTATAATAAAGTTTTATGATCTCTAATGGTCCGACTTTACATAGAATACCAATTTTTATGAGGTCTGGTATCACTCAAGTTGCTGAAAATTAAGCTATCATTAGATGAAACTAAAAGATACACTTTTATTATTACACTTCAACCCCTGTCATAAAGAACAAGACTAGCTCCTCATTAGAGAGATTCTTGTGATTCCTGTCCTAACAGAAATTTGTAACGAAGAGCCTGAAGTAGGCAAGTCACAGAAGTAGTACCAGTTCACATGAAACAGAAAATAAAAATGATGTTCAGGGGAAACTGAAGCAAGAAATTAGACTTCAGACTGAACAGAATGCTGAGTAGCATTGCTGTGGGACATACATAGCATGTTTCTGGCCAAAAAAGATTTCCTTCTGTTTGCAGTACTGTATTTATAATATAAGGTCAGGCAGGTCAGGGCAGGGGACCATGATCTCCTTCGTGAAAAATTACATATTCTGGATCGTGTTTGGGTACAGGCAGGCTGCAGCGTACAAAGGATAAGCAAGTGATGAGCAAGATACTGGTATTGCAGTAGTGTTAAGACTTGAAATGAGCAAAATAATAATCGGTACCAAAATTATTAGCCACCCCTGTTTCTGCTATGTTGCGATACCACACTTCTATCAACCTGTGCACGTCCCAGTCCCAGTGGGCCTGGCATCACTGTGCATCTGATCCCATTATTATCTGCTTATACCTTTTCCCCATGTGGCATTTGAGAGAGCATTTGTGATATCATCTTCAAACCTTGTCCATTCTAGTAGACAACCAATGTATAGCATAATTTTAAGTGCTTTAGGACTGGCTATACCAGTCCTATGATATATATATGATATACTATATCATATGATATAGTTGGCAACAGAAGGTAAATTTATGCGCATTACTAACTGGATTTAGGAGTGAATATAAGTGAACTCTGATGTATGCAAACTGATGAAATGTTTACATGCAGCTATGTTAAAAAAAACAACAACAAAACAGTTGTGGTGGTAATTGCTTTCCACTTTGCTTAACTTTAAACATACAAAGTCTGCATTGCTGTTAGCTTGTTTTTAAACATCCTTGCCAGATACTATGAAACCTGTGGTTTGGGGGTGGAGCTGTGTTTTTGATCAGGGTGGGTTTTTTCTGAGCAAGTATTGTGTGCTTTAAGATAATAAATGGGGGATTTTTATTCCCCCCTCCCCCGCATTGCTGTATTTTTGTTTTGGACATTGGCATTAATTTTGACAGATGCTCAAATACCAAACCAGGAATGGATTTACTAATATATACTTCCTTATAAAGGGCAATGTGTTAGACTTATTGGATGCACCAAAAGAAGCTAGTGATTAAAACTGTAGTATTAGCTTACTAAGGGCAAGTTTGGTCATTCAGAATTATTGTAAGGTTTTAAAATGCCACAGGCTAAATATTAGGGACCACAGCTGGGCAGTGTTGGCATAAAGAAGGGAGTGGTGCTGTAAATGGGCCGTCACCAATGTATTTGGGAGTGAAAGGCTCCAGCTGCAACATCTCAAACTAATCATAACCACTAACTTAGAATAGCCGGATTTCCACTTAAAAAAAGGAGTTATAAAACAGTTAAAAGCTGTCAGTATACCTTAATTGCTTGCAAACTCCCTTATAATCTCAATAAAAGCTGGTTTAAGCAAGATGCTACATTAAATAAGAGACCCATTGTTTTCACTTACAGATAACTCTCGTAAGTGTTAAAGGACTGACAGTTTTTGATTCAGGTCTTGTGTAATTTGTACTTCAGAAAGTAACTTGTATTAATGACTGCACTCTTAGTGCTATGAGCTGTTGTTGCTTCAGAACACTATAGGTGAATTAAGAATTGATAGTAACAGGTCGGATAGAGGTATTGTTTAAGGTGGGAAAGTAAGGAATTCAGCCAAGCCAGCGTCTATTTTCTGAAAAGCTTTAACTCTGTTAAGGAGTGGGGTGAGAGGCACCTTTACTGATGGAATCAATGATACGATGCACACAGAAGTTTGAATTTTCTGTTGCTGGAGAATATGTTATATATATGTGATGTTTCAGTCATAGACTGTAGAAATATTATTCATTATTGCTTTCCCATGGTGGAGAGTTTACTGCAGAGTGCTCGAGGAGGGGAGGGGATTTTAAGGGCTATTCTGGAATATAGTCTTGGGAGGAATGTTATGAAAAGACCAGTTGGTTTGTAAATTGTTTGGGAAATAGGTGTTAAAGTGACTTGAAGAGCCTTGTATAAAGCACCTAGTCTATCTGTACTGAGAATTAGATGTCTCAGATTATTATCCAGTGTAGCCAACAGGCTGAGTAGAAGGCTTCTTAAAGTCAGTATCTGTCCAAACAAGGTGTGTTACGCTGCTGTTCCCGTTCCCAGAGCTGCGGGGGGCAGAGGTGGGCTTCGTGTGTGTCTCACAACCCTTTCCTGAGGGCATATGCCCACAAACTTGCAGAAGAGCTGGTTAGCCAAGACCCTACCATGCTGTGTTTGGGATGGAGATGAGCGCTGTCTCTTCCCTCAAAGGGTTCAGACCTGCATTTCCCACTCCAAGGAGCAGGCTGCAAAGGTAGAGGCTGTTGGGCAGGTCCCTTTCTTCAGTAGATGTATATCTTTGTGCAGAGGGAGTTACAGTTTTCCTGTACTTTATACTGATCGCTTACAGGATAAAATGGATGAACAGGAATTCATTGATGAACTCAGAGTGGGGAATAAAGTCTGTTTGTCCAGTATCATATACCCCAGTGAAACCCAGCTGGCTAAAAGCGAGCATGTTTCATTTTTGCTCTCCCTTTCCAGGGTATCCAGGTTATCACTATTTTTGTGATTTTATTTTGTTTAGGTTTGGGGGGTTTTTTTGTTGTTTTTTTTTTTTTCCCCTTTTTTTAAGTCAGTTGTCAGTATATGAACAGGTTCAGCAAAACGTGGTCCCTCTCTGTTCCCGCCCTACCCTGCAATGCTCCAGGTATACTGTCTGGAAATGTGGATTGGAATATCCTCAGGCAAAAGGAGTTGCCTGTGTTATCTGGGGCTGTTCCGCCATGGCAAGAACCACGCCATTCATGCAGTCTCTGAAATACAGTGGTCAGACTCTTGCTTTCTGCCTTGAACATAGCTAGGGTTTCTGCTCTCCTCTGGTTCTTCCAGAGCCCTGCTCTTCTGATGTTTAGAAACACTCTGACTTTCAACTTGGATTTATACGTGGGCAGCACGTATTTTCTCCTCTTCTAACACTCATTTAGTTTTGCTTTACTTAGCCTTGATGTGTCATGGGGCTTTTAGTCTTATCCCTGTATAATAGGCTCCTATTGCTCTCATCATCCTCGCATCTGTTCTAGTAAAAAATTCATGTTGTTAAATATGGCTGACCAGAATTGTACCTTGTATTCAGCTGAGGTTATGCTAGTGGCTTGTATGATGACATTAATTCTTCCTGATCTTGACTGGAAATATCCCCTTGTGATACAACGTAGGTCTGTTTGTCTGTCTGGTTTGTTTTTTTTTAATTTTCCCCTGCTAGATCACATTGTTGACTCAGAGTTATCCTGTGATCAAGTCCGACTGATCTTTCCCCTCAGTATCTTCTGAAATGATCCCTGGTTTCCCACATCCTGTGTGAGTGTGCTAATCACAAGCTTACCATCTAATGGTATGAGTGACCTCCTGCTATAGCCGTTTAAAAAAAGTCGGGGAGGGGGGCATTACAGCGGTTTCCACTCTGTCTTGTGATAAGCCTGAGCCTGATGGTTAGCATTTTCTGTGTCTGAGAAAGTCTGCTGAATTAAGACCTAGGATGGCAGAGAAATAACCTTGTATATTGATGAGGTTCTGGTGTAAAATCATGTGGAGTTGCTTGGCTGTGTCATCATGGCTGGAGTATTATTTTGTATGACTGATGGCAGAACTTGAAGTCCATGAAGCATTTGTAAAATAAGAAAGGAGGTGTCTGTTGTGATTACAAACCCAAGTATTATATAGTAGCTGAGAATGGGTTTTCAGAATTACAACTCTGGATTTAAGTTTCTAATGTCTGCCTAAGCTTCTCTAGTGGGCTGTAAGTAATTTTTCATGTATTGCCCTTAATTTATCTCTGCCTTTGTTCTATATTTGTAATACGGGAAAATGTTTTACCTCCTACTCATGTGTTTTGTATACTTATGTTGCAAGACCTTTAGGGAAGGAACTTCCTGTCTTTGCGTACTGTGTGGAATGAGACCCCCCTCTTGGTTCAAGGCTGTGGACCCTGTCACGATTTTAATAATGGTATTTAAAACATTTTCTTCTTTTAAAAACATTCAGTTAACAATAAAAGTAAAATAGTTCATCCCGTTCCTCCCCATACTTTACAAGTGCAACCTGTTAAGAGCAAGATTGTCTTGTGACGGGTGCTGTGAATATTATATATAAGCTTACTTAACTTTTAATCGTATAGTGGATTTGAGGTACATTTTGGTAATCATCTTTGAAAGTGAATACGCTGCTAGTCTCCTTACTGAAACACATGTTTTCTTACTCCATTATTTTGATGTGTTGCCTGATTTTGTTGGGGTTGTTTTGTACACTGAATTTGTCATAAATGGTGAACTGAATTGGAAAACGATGCTGAAGAAATGAGTGTTTGGCTTGTCACATTCTTTTGTCTTCCTTTTAACATGAAATAAATAGTCTGATTTTTCTTTTTAATGAAAGAAGGGGAAATAATTGTCTTGTGTATATTTCGTACATTCTCATGTTGAAATAGAAATTTTTCCCTGGGTTTGTCATTTTCCTCTTCAATAGTAATTCGGTAATGGCTTTTTCTATACTGTCTTCGTACATAGCCTGGATAAAGGTTGGGAAAGCAACATCAGTACATGAAATTTAAGATTTTGATAAAATGAGGCGATGTTCGAGTATGAGGAGTGAGTACTTGAAAGCATATTTGAAGAAGCACATAAGTACAATAATTGTATCAGGGTGATGTAAAGACTTAAGTGGTTTCTCATGCAGATTTCAGTGCCAGGGTTGCTGTTGTTACTCATTAATTATTTAAAATTCCAACTGCAACAACTCACAGCCTAGTGACTGTAACCTGCTGAGCCTCTGACCTAAACAACTAAAGCCCCAAATACCTGCACTAAAATTCTGTTTGAAAAGGAGATAGATTTATTTATTTCTCAGATACACAATTATCCTTAGCAAAAAAATATTTTTACTCTCTCTGGTCAGAAGGGAGAACAGCCCATTATGTCATTGCCAGAGAAAATCCCAAACTGGTATCATAGTTCGTGTTTCCAGGTAGGCATTCATGAGCACAGAAAAATTGCTTCTCTACAGCTTTGTAAATCACTTTGTTCCTAGATTTATTTATTGATTTAGGAGCAGAGGACTTTACAAATCCTTACTTAAGCTTCATGAGGTCTCACTTGCAACTTGCATAGGAAACCATTTCAAGCTGGAGAACTGTCTTTATTTGTGTTTGTGCTAGCAGATAATGGTAACCTGTTAGGAGGCTGTCACATGAACCTTGTTACGTGTTTTAAGCACACTCAGATGTGAAAATATTGAGGACTAAGTCTCCATCAAATTACTTAAATTAATTTAAGAGCATAATCTCATGCATGAACCCTCAGGAAATGAAGCTAGTAAAAGGGAAGGCAAAAAAATGAGAAGCGTAATGCATAAAAAGTGAGAAATACAAGCATGTAGTTAAAGATGCTTTTTTTTTTCATGTCAGAAAAGAAAGATTGGGTTTTGCGATTCTTTGGTGGTGTGTTTATGGGAAGGGAGGGACGTGACTTTACAGCAGTAGATTAAGCCAAGAGGGAGTCAACTTGGAGTATGGTGAAAGTTGGACCCTTCTGTAATAGCACTGTTTATGCCAAATGTAACAGAGGAGCATTTACAGGAAACCCATCTCTTGGTTGATATGTTTACAGTATAGATAGATTATATATGAAGTCAGAACAGAGGGAGAGAAATGGCAGGCAGGCAGAGAGGCTTTTTCTTTTTTTTTTTTTTTTTTTTTTTAATTGAGTTATTTAATTGAGAAGGGTATAGTGGTTCAGTGTTTTCTCACAGCAAAGTTAGCGGTGTCTGGAGAGGGTGAATCATCTTCTTGTCCCATCTGTCAGTCTGTTGCATATGAGAAGATAAGAGCCAGCATACAGTGCCTTTGATTCATGCGCGTTTAGAACTGCAGGTGTGCATTTTGTCATAAGTCTCTACAGTGTGTTAATGAAATGCTGATCATCAAAGTGGCTGTGTTCGCTGGGAAGCTTAGGTGACCTACCTCACTTTAAAAGGGAGAACATACCATTCACCATCTCGAGAGGACTTGTTTTTCTAAGCAGAGAACGGGGAAAAAAATGTGAGTCTTCAAATGTATCTTGTTTTTATTGTCATGTTATTTTTTCATTTTTATATGAAAACAGATGTTAGGTTTTGTCTGATTTCAGAGTACCTTAATCTCAAAAACTGAAAGTCTCCAAGTAACAAATAATGATACTTGTCTGTATAGTTTCTTGATTGCTCCATGCTTTTTCCCCCTCAGGTACTGGTAAGATTATTACTTTGGCCCGACATTCTCTATCATTTGAATTTTAATTTCTTTCTTTTTTCTTTTTCCTGGTTAATACTGCACTTACATTACATGTTCTTGTGTGCTTGTTTATCTTTTTTTAAACGTATTTTAGCATTTAGGACAAGTGTGTACCTTTTAGTTGTTGACTCATTGAGGCGAAGAGGTGAAGTCCACAGCTGCAGAGGCATACTTCTAAAGGAAATACGGTAGTTCAGAAGCAATGATAGTGGAAAGTGATGGTCTTAGGAGTCTGCTGCATATTTTTACAATATATAGAATGAGATTATGATCTGTCTCTGTTCTTTCTCTATATCTTTGGTTGGTTGGTTGATGGTTGGACTTGATGATCCTAAAGGTCTTTTCCAACCTAAATGATTCTATGTTTCTTTCTCTGTCCTTTTTTTTTTTCCTTCCATTTTTTTTTTTTCATTAGAGAATTTATTTTGCTGCAGTGTCAAATTATTTTGTCTCTGGAGCACACAGGTGCTGGAAAAAAAATCACCAATGATTATGTGTCTGATCCTCTTCAGAAGGTTGGGAAAAATTTGTCCTTGCTCCTAGGTTTTGTATGCCACGCAGACCTCAACAGTCCTCCAATATGAAAAAAGAAAAAAAAAAAACAACCAACCTCAAAACCACCAGCCTGTTTTGTTGTGTTGTGTATAAAAGACAGTATGTAGCAAATTAAATGAATATGTTGATGTTGGTGACCGAGATAAAAATAGACAAATCAGTCTTAGTTTCATAGGAGGACAACATTTCCTTTTTGATATAGGTTCAAGGGATGTGTATGTTAGACATATATGTGGTTCTCTCTGTTCCCTACACGGGGAATAGCTGTGAGGCACAAGTACCTCAGAAAAGACATGGAGGGCATACAAGGAAATCCACGTTTTGTCAAACCCCTGAGGTGTAGGTGCTGTAGTAGAAGTGCAGCAAGCAGAAGGAATGGCATCGTCGGGTGCTTGGACATACTGGTGGCACCTGTACCTTGCCCCAGGTCTTTGGGGTGGTACCTAGCTCCCCCATCAAATGCACTGGTCTCTCTTTTAAAGTGGAGGTGATTAAGGAAATTTCCTTATGACCCTGCAGGTGGATTGACATAGAGTTCACAGGGCTCCACTAATCTTAGTGTTTTGAAGACAAAAAGTAAACATGTGGCTAATGCCATTTGATTATAATAATTGACGATTTATGTTTATGTAAGGGAGTATAGATATCAGTATGCGCTAAGTGGTGTTAGGTGGGCATTTTTCTGTTCGTGAAGGGAAGCAGAAAAGCCCTTTTGAGAAATTTGTTTTAAAATTGTATCTTTTCTTAATGGGCGGATGAGGCTGATGGTGTTCCAGCAAGGAGAGTGGAGTGGGTTGACGGAAGAAAGAAGAGAAAAGCAAGAGAAACTTGAGCTACAGAAAATAAATATATGTGGTTTACCAATTTCATTATAATTGTTCTTACAGACTTGTCTATATTGGACTATCCTTAGCTGTGCTCAGGTGAGATTTCTGAAAATCACGTGCTTTTACAAAAAATAATATGCAGCATCCTTCTTGTTGGCAATAGATAGCGGAAAACTGTAATCAAAGCAGTCAGAAAAGATCTTAAACCTTGGGTCCTGTCTGCTGTGCTTACCCCATGGCAATTTTAGGAAATAGCTTGCAACAGCGTTCTTTCCCAGAATATATTCTGTCTCAGTGTTGCAGCCTTTCTCCTGTGTTGTACTGTTTGCAGAAAACTGTAGTGAAAATTATTTAATTCTGGTGTCCTTTGCAATAATCTATGAGGTGTATGTAAACTGTCAAACAACTGTGCTAGCACTGGGGAGTACTTTCTCAGATAAATAGTGTTTCGGAACTTGGCCTGTCTCTCAGAGGGGTGGTTTTCTAGGTCTAGGATCCTTGCTAAGGCACATACAGTTGTCCATAAACATGAAAGTTGCTGTAGTGTCTGGATAGGCCAGGAAGGGCAGGACTTTGATATGTAAGGCACTGTACAAGCATGATTAAATACACCTATTGGTACTAAACTCCTGGTGACTTCTCTGATTTAAATATTATGGTCGCCACTGAAATCTTGGTTTTGATCATTTGTGATGGAAATGTGTCTTGAATAATGTATTTTTCTTTCAGGAAGGGTTCCTCAGAGAAATATCATTGTGGAAGTCAAAAGTGAAATAAGGTTTGATCTAGCAAGGATTGCACACTTTCATGGGTAATGAAAAATTAAATCTGCATTAAATAACAATGGAACAATGGATAAAAGGCACTATATTTTATGAAATAATTTAACGCTTGAATTAAGAGGGCAGGATCCCTGGGAAGAAGCTTGCCCATGAGGCAGGTTGCTTTTGTTATGTGGTTGCTCACATCTGCCTCTGAAGCATCTGACTGTGGGTGCTGATAGAATTAGCTGCAGGTCACTCACCTGTGCCTGCTGGACGTTTTCTCTCTTGGTGCATTGGCGTACTAGGTTACCACGATGATGGAATTCTGAAGAAACAGATGAGGCATGCCCAGTATCTCGATCTGTTTTGAAAGAAGGCTGAAGTGAAGGGCTTTCTTCCAAAGATGTGTATCACACTGAGAGCCTAAAAAAACCCACTCAAAGATTTCCATCTAGCTGGCAGCTGGTGCTGGGCAATGTGTCAGCTTGCTTCCCAGGAAGCTACATAACTTGGACCTGACACTAGAAAAAAAAAATCTTGTGCATATCATTTTGCTGGATAAGTTTGTAATTAAGAGTCTACATTAGAGGGCTACCGAAATTAGGGAGAACTTGCACATTTCTTAAAAGTAATTACATTCTTTATTTTGTCTAATAAGATCTGGATATAGTACTAAAATGTAACATTTACTTGGATAAGAATAGTCACTAATTTAGCAGGAAGTTTTAAGTAAATTCCTCAAATATTTTTATATTCTACGGTTACCCTTCCCATGCGTGAGTAAGGCTAGGAGCACTTGCTAAACATATATAGCATTGTAGTTCTGCACTATTATCCAACAACATCAGTCTGTGGTGAATACGTATTCCTAGACAAGGTAATAATTATGTTCTGATACTTGTAAATATGTAAGCACTTGCGTACCTTTATTATTATGTGTAGTTCTGTTGAGTCATAATTAAGCGTGTGGGAAGAGGTAAGATTGAACCCTTATTTTACGTAACTAAATTACTCTTCAGGTATCATATTTAACAATCCATTTGCAGCGTCCTGTGATTTACATTTGGTAGTTCATGTATTTTAATACAAAGTAAACATTAATGTTGAATAAAGGTGCTCCAAGTGCATTGGCTTATAGCCTCTTGTAACTCTTGAATTACAATTGGTGAGCTGTCACTGTAAACTAGTTCTGGGCTGAAGTTTGTCATTTGTATTTAGCATATACAAAAATTACAATGTTCTGTGAGATATTGCAGGGGAAGGACACTCTTTAGAGTCTGACAATTACAAGGGGTGAACTTTTCTCAGGTTTCCATGGGTAAGTAAGAAAATGCTGTTTTGCAGTTAAAACAGTGTAACCTGCAGAACGTAATACCATTGCATTTCTTGGTATATTCAAAAAGTTCAGAGAAGTATTTTTCTGCCTTTCAGTGAAAATTCTAAATCATAATTTAAACTTCTTCATAGACTCTGTGTGTGTATGGGAAAATGATTAGAACCTCTTTTTAACTACAAATATCCACTTAATTTCAACAGGCAGACTAGAATGGGCTAAAAAAAAAATGATGTGATACATGTTTCTAAAACCCTATTTTTAATCAACTGTTCAGATGAAGAGAAATAAGTTACTTGATCGCAAATGCGTGTATTTTTATATATTTGTATTTGTTCGGTTTTTATTTTGTGTTTGGCAGACAGCAAGGAGAAATTTCTCTCCTTGGGTAAGGCAGTGGCGTTTCTGTAGTTGTTGCTAGCTGGAATATGGCATCCTATCATGAAGAGGGTGGGAAAGCAGCGTGGTCTAGGCTTCCATGAGGTTACCTGTTAGACTGACTCCGTAATAAGGTAAATTGATGGGAGGAGACACTTTATTTTATTTCCCCAGGCAAAATCCCTGGGCTGTTTTTGGAATTACTTGAAGCAGCCTGGATAGCTGGAGTTATTTCTGTATCAGTCATTGATTGGGAAGTGCCCAGGTCTTGGCAGCAGAGCTGATTCAGGTCGGTACGTGGTTGTGGCGTGGTGCTGAGGCGGCTGGGTGACTCTGCTGGCAGCGTCTGCAGTGGTGGTTCACAGCTTCCTGCTGTAATTCGCTCAGTTCACCCCAAAGAGCTGTTAGGTAGCTGAAATGTTTTCAACTTTTAGTCCTATTAAATCAGTTTGCTCGCATGGCCTGTTATTTCCTGAGCCTCTGAGACGGTTTTAATATGCTGAAACCCACAGTCTTGATGGGGAGTTTTATAGGGGAGCTGGTGATGTACTCTGATCACCGCAGACCTGTGTAGTGTCCCCTCTCATTTTGTGAGTCAAGCCCATGTGCAAAATCTTTCATCTCACAGGATTTATGAAACTTGCAGAGTTTCATCCCAAAGGCTTCAGGCAAATGCTGTTGAGGTCATAAACTCAATCTCGTGCTCAGGCCTATTTTGGCAGCTTATTGTTAGATGTGATTCTTGTTGGATTGAAAGAAGGTTACTGCATTTCTACAGCACTTCTGTTTTTGCATTGTTCTGGAGCTTCATCACTGTTCTTCTGGCTGTTTTTCAGTGCTGAAGCATGTACGGATTCCTCTGCAGAAAAGAATGTTGATCAGTTGACTGACATTTGTTGATAAGTGCAAGCAGCTGCTTCTTCACTTTATAGAGATCTGCTTAGTCTGGCAGCCTGTATGTTATGAAGGTGACTAAAAAGAAAATACAAATCTTTTTCCAGCTCAGATTTTTTGCATAGTTGACTGCAAGTTCCTGCAAAGATTGTACAATGAGTAATCCCATTGAAGTCAGTGACTCAACTCATTGCATGAAGATTGGCACAGGTAGAAACTGTGCAGTGTGGTCTTCTCACGACAGTAAGAACCAAAAGCAGTGTTTCAGGTCAACACTTCAGGATGTATTTGCATCCTGAAGTGAAAATGACCCATGTGTTCAGTTTTTAATCAAGTGAGGCAGAGTTCTGCTTGAGGCTAAAATGAAGAATAAGATATTTCTGTTTCTGTAAATGAATTTAATGTTTACAGGCTTGTATGTATGTATGTTTTTGCTTCCTAATCAGGTATCTACAGAACAGTTGGCACTACATGTTTCCTTTCCTAATTCATGTCAGATTTTTTGGAAGCCTTTTTTTTCCCCAAAGAATTACTTAGTTTTCTCCATTTAACAGGTAGCATGAAGAATTCTTTAACTTTTAGGATATTATTGCTACCTGGATAGTTGCTTTTGTCCCTTTGGCTAAAAAGTAGTTTTACCTCTATGTGAGGATTTTATAGCAGGTACCTGTAGCTAACTTATCTTGAGTTTAAACATCTGTGTTCATTTATGCATGAAAAAGATGAAGTAAAATCTAGTTGTATTAGTGTTAGTTTCTGGGTATGAGGTGAGAATAAGAAGGGGTCTATCATGTGACTCTAGACCATATGCTGTCCTTCTGACACATTCAAAACAATAATGGAAACAGAAGTGCAGATTTATGGGCTTAATCAATGCCGTTAGTTTTCAGCTTTTAAGTCTGTAGAGAAACAGAACACTTGGCCCAGTTGTAGGTGTACTCTCAAACCACGCTCCTAAACTTTGAATAGAGTTGTGCATTTCCATTTCTCCAAGCCTTGTTTTCTGTTTCCTTCCATGTGTAATTTGTAGTGTCTTTCTGAAGGAATTACGCACATGGGAATCAGGAGTGTGTTGCTTAGCCATTTCATATGCTTCTCTGTTTGCTTGGTTTTCATTTTGTTTGCTTGCTTTGTGCAGACTTCTGAGCAGAAAACTGGCCTTATCATTTTCAGGTATCTATGGTGTGGTAGCATGGAAGTTTTTATTGCTTTTCTTTTCGCTGGCCAACAAATGATTTTTAAATATTTATCTGGCTTAGATTCACAGCATAGCTTGTCTGCATCTGGTATCTTTTTCTATGATGGCACTGCAGGACTGGGACTCCGCTATGCTCAGTCTTTTATGGGTACAGGGTGGTTTTTCGTGGAGCGTTACTCCAGAGACACCAGGGTGACTAAGGGGAGGCAGGAGTACACTGATCAGAGTTCTGGTTTGCAAGTGTTATGTTGGCTCCATAATCTGTTTACTTAAACATAGATATATTACAGATCAAGTTTGATAGTTAATCTTTTGATAAATGACTGGAAGAGTAACACTCGGAACATTATGCCTTTATATTCTGCTGTAGACATTTCTCACAGTTTTGTATTCCACTCTGTTTTCCTTATATGCAAAGTAGGTTATGAGAGGTGAGCTGCTGCTCATAATTTGTAGAGGAAAGGCCCGTTTGAGGTAGTTCAGCTCTGAAACCCAATGTATATGAATTTATTTGTATTTTTCCTTGAAAATTTTCATAATCTCACAAAAATGTGAATTGGTTGTGCTGATTTCACAATTTAAAAGGGTAGGGGTTTTCTTTCAATCTTTTATGTAATAGTGCTGTTTAAAAACAAACAAACAAACAACTCTGTTTCCAATTTGCCAATGAACTCTACCTTGAGTATGTTTACTGAGTTTGGATGTTTTTTAATTTTTCCTTTGTGAGACATTAGAAGTGGATATTTGTGAGGAGTTATTTAACTGGATACAGTGATATGTGGCACTTCGATTTTAGAGTGAATGGGAATTCAGTGAATAGTCACATGAGCACTGCAGACCCTCGCTAACTTGAAAATCTGTCATTGGAGTGGGGCAGAAATAAATCTATTAGTCACTCCAAAAGTTGCAGTAGAGATACAGGACAAGATTGCTTTTGATAAAGTGCACATTTCTGTGATGGAAAGTCAGAAGTAATCAAAGTTTCTATCCTTAGAATCTTTTGGTAAACAAATCAGTGCGTGTAGTTGGGGTTATAACTGTATGTTCTACTGACTGAAACTGGGTAATAGCCTACTGTTTTACCTTACACGTTTTCTGTCATAGCAGAGGTCTGGTTGTACTTTTCTCCCAAGCCTTTTCTGAAGATTATGCTTAATGAAATAACTTCGCCCTCTGATAGCAAGAGCTTTGTGCCAGGTTTTCGGATGTTAAGGTTTTATGGTATATACGTCTGGTTATTGCAGTGTAATGAAGTGTTACTGTTAGCACCAGACACTGAACTTTATTATTGAAAGTTCAGTTCATAATTCTGAGAGGAAGTCCACTTGAAACTTCTTTTGCGTGTAGTTTTTAAGTTTTAGGACTTTAAATGCTACCTCATGCTGCATTCAAGTCGGCTGAAGGCAGCAGCTGTGTATAAGATTCTATACAAACACATGCTTCTACGAGAAGAAATATGTAGCTTAACCACCAGTGTACTCTAAAAGCTGAAATTTGAGTGTTGTGGTTTAACCTACATAAGCTCTGTTAAAGCTGAGATACAACAGGATGAGCCAGAAAATACAAAGAAAGAGTTAGCATTCCTTTTTTATGTGCTTGTCATGAAAGTGTGGGCTGTAAAGAACATATCCATTCTCACCTTCACAGCAAATTGTTAGCCGTTTAGTGTGGTGCTTTTTTTTCAGTAATTGCTGTTTATATAATGGCAAATGTGAATTCAAGAGAACTTACTTGATCTTTTATGGAAGTTTGTGGTTACAGATCATTTGATACATATTACACTGTTTTGGTGTTATAAAGGTAGTATTGAAAGACCGGGCCTCTACCTAATTTCTAATCTAGTCCTTGTTTTATCTGCAAATTTCACCATAAACACTTTATTTTTCCTCCTCTGTTTACATCTTTTGTTAGAAGAAGGAAAGCTTTCTGGTATTGCTTAGATTTGCAAAGTAGACCAGATAAGTTTTTGTTTGTTTTTTTTTTAAGATCTTTCACAGATCTTACCTTGGACTGTAAAAATGCTTATTGTATGAGAACTCTCTCTTTGTTCTGTGTCAGATGACATACATTTGTAGTGAAATACAAATGACTATTGGTTTCAAAAATGCTGTTTTGGTTTTATCTTTTCAGAATTTGAAGTTCGGGTGATCCATCATGGGGAACCATGTAGGAAAACGAGAACATAGCGCTGACAAGTCAACCAAGGTAAGTGTAGAAAATTGAAGAGGCAGGGCCACTTCAGAATATGTGTTTTGAAATACACATTTTTTAGTATACTAGTGTGTTTACCAGATCACTTTCACCATGACTATTTTGTAGTTGTCACTATAAAATCACCACCTTTTTTTAAAGAGGGTCCTATGAGATGTGGCCAAACCAGGATTTTGCTGTGCTGGATTTAATGAGAGATGTGATGTTTTCCTGCGTCAGGTCTGTAACTGATAAAAAGCTTCTTGGTCATGGTAGAAATGAATGAAATGAGCCTTAGAAGCACAATACTGCAGAAATGCAGAGCTGACTTATGTTCTGCATGTT
Organism: Harpia harpyja; assembly: GCF_026419915.1. Classification (NCBI taxonomy): domain Eukaryota; kingdom Metazoa; phylum Chordata; class Aves; order Accipitriformes; family Accipitridae; genus Harpia; species Harpia harpyja. Next base: position 11,731,000 of record NC_068944.1, read on the forward strand.
GACAGCTTTCCATTTGGGCAGTCATTGGCTTTATCCATAAGAAAGAAACTGTATAGAAACACGTAAAATAAGAGAATTCTAAAGGAAAAGATTGTCAGTCTGATGAGATACAGCTTTAAAAATCTTGTCCCCAGAAAAAAACAATGAGAACTGTCAAAATGTTCAGTAAAAATTAGTTTGCTTTCTGAGCCTCTGCTGACACTGCTGTGTATTTTGCATGTTATGTGGTATTCTGTTTGCCTTGTGATAATATCTTGTTTATTTGTCTTTCTACATTGTACCGGAAGAGAATTCACACGTATCTTAAAAAAAGACATCTTTATATATATATTTATATATATAAAAAAAAGATGCTGCTGCTTGCTAGCTATTGCTAACTTCCCTCCACCCATCCCCACCCAAAAATAACAGTTTGCAGTCTGAGCCCCCACTGTATAAAGCTATTGCCCTTTGCATTGGACAGATGATGTAAACAGATAGTTCTGTGCTTTATCTGGAGGAATGTGGGTATTTTGCACTGCTGTGGCAGATAAGCAGCTATCCCTAAAAGGTATACAAACTAGAATTCATACAGTTATTATTTCTTTGCCACCTCCTTTAGGAAAATACATAAGCACACTGGAAGGAATAGGGAGAAAACAGCAGGAAGAGAGGACAACTGGCTACGTGTGTTTTTGTTTTGTGTTTGTGCAGTATTTTGCAAATTGGTTTTGTGGCCCAAAGTTTCAGTTTCAGTACAAACAATAGCGTGAGTCCCAAGTTGTGGTCTTGTAGTGACTGGTCTTGTAGACTTCCCCTCTAGAAAACTCCATTGTGCAGATCCAGCAAAGTCAAATGCAACAAACAGATGTATTTAGCCAAATATTTTGATCCTTTCTGACCAAGGGTGTGAGATCTTGCAGGTGTGATATGGCATGTATACAGAGCTTGATGGGCTGTTGTACACCGCGTATTCCCTGCTTTGGTCTTTGAGGAAAAAAATTGCTTAGAAAAACACATAGTAACTTTTCTCCCACTGTAGGATCACATGTGTCTGATGCATCTGGGTGGCAGGTGAGTGAGTTGTTGGGCACATGGGGCCTCAAAAAGGAAAAGATTCTTCAAACTGTAGCAGCCTATGCAATAGGTGCCAAGTTCTGCAGCGGCGAGCAAGAGTCAGGTGGCTGTGAGTCTTGCACTTAGTGTGTAAGACGGGTCGACAAGGAAATGGATTGCTGCAATTTTTTTTTCATTCCTTCTTTTTCCTAATTAGTTCATGGAGAATACTTGATTCTGCAATCAAAATAATATTCATTTACCTAAAATATTTTTGAAGGGGGAACTTACTTCTGTAGTAGTATCTTCTGTCCCTCATTCATCCTTCTAGAGTGACAATAAACCAAAAACACCAAACCCCTTAACTTTAAAATAGGCAATGCTTGATCAGAATCTCCCTTTATGCACGTAAGACAGTAATCGTGTCACAAGAGATGATAAGGCCACAGATTTAAAATCAGGAAGTATATGGTTAAGGTGCTACTATGTATTCCACGTAACTAGTCAATCTCGATTGAGTTCTTACAGGCAGCATTAAAGTTCTTACCGGCAGTAGTAACCATATGTCATGCTCTTTTCTTTCTTCTTTTTTTTCTTCGTTTTTTTTTAAGTTGAAGTAGTGCTTGTTGTTGTTGTTGTTGTTGTTCAATATAGCTGTAAATTAGAACTGTTTTCCCACCAGTCTTCTAGTGTGGTATGGGAGACAATTGCTGAGGGCTTGCAGAGAGTACAGTGGAAATGCTGAACTGCCTCTTCTCCCTCTTAGCAATAGAACTGCAATGAAAGAGACTAACATCTCATTCAGGGTCTTTCTAAAATTCATTACTTGTAACTTCAGGCTGTTTACTATATTTCCTTTCCCCAAAATATAGAACAAGATCATTTTGGGCACCTCCTTTGAACCTGTGATGTCAAATTTGCTGCACAAACACTGTCCCGGCTCCTGAACTGATAGACCAGTTCTCCAGAGGGCTGTTTTATGTATAGTGACATTAGAGGGACTGTTGCCAAACTGTTGCATTCCTAATTCTTGGTTGTCCAATAAATGTCCCGTAATACAGCAGTTACTATGGGGGATTTTTTTTGAGTCGGCACCTAGCTTTGCTTTACTTTCAGTAAATTTGGGTATTTGAATTACAAAATTAGAAATAGAGATCTGGAAAGTAATTATTTCATCGAATGTCTCACATGACACCAAGATGCTTTTAAAATCAGGAAATTTGCAGAAGACAACAAGGTGGCTTCCCATGCTGTGATACTTCTTTCAAAATACTGTTCTCTTGATTTATAAATATGCCAAGCTACAGTGATTATTTAATAAATAATCAGATACTGTGAAATTGAGTGTTTTGAGAAATAGTTGGTCTGTTTGACCTGAATAATGCAGAAAATACTTACAAAACCCTCATGTTTTACTCAAATAGCAATGACATACTCCATCCCATTTCTGTCAGATTTCTCTCTCTTGTATTTATTTATCTTCTTTTTACTTTGGATGATACTAGACTTTGCAGTCTGCTTAATGCATTAGTAAATGTGTAAGTATTTATTTTCTTTAACTTTGTTGTTAGTGTTAATACTTGCATTTAAACTTACAAAAATGTATCTAAGAACAACTATAACAAAAAGCATGGGCTGTCCTTCGTGCCCTGTGAGTTTCTTGAAGTTATCGAAGAGCTAAATGTAGAGGAGTAGATAGAGTACGTGACTGAAGTTTTATTGGTCTTTGTTTGGAGTTGTAGTTGATCTGTGTTAATTTGGCATCATTAACTACAAAGTGCCACGTGTTCTTTTGTAACAACTAAAGCTGCCTGTAAGTATTACAACAGCGCAATTCTCTGCTACTCTCCAATTTGATTGTCTCCCTCAGAGAATTCTGCACAGCACATATATTGCCATCCCAAAATCTTCCAACCTTCTTGGTACCTGTCAAAACTGGTCCTTAACTTCATTGATTGTTTGGGAAGATGGGGTTGGAAGGAAGGTTTCTGGCATCGTCCCATCTATTCCACAGCAACTACCAAATGGCATCAAGTCTATGGAGCCTGGTTTCCATGTGTCTCAGGTCACATAGTACTGTGCGGAGCTGGAAACCAAGCTTGTCACCTATAATAAAAGATCAAACCCCACTGCCCTGTCATGTCAAGGGATTGCTCAAGAAACTTATACAGGCCTGGAACATGTTAGATTATTGGAAATACTGCATCATCTACCTATTTCACATCCTTGACATACTTGGGGTGTGCTGTAAATAAACACCAAGGAACCAAACCCAATTGCTACCTCTGATATAGAACTCTGAAAAACTTTGGGAAATGTAATTGCCACAGTATATTGCTTTCTCAGAGGCCAAAACTGAAAACAGATGTAGTGATGATAAGGTACTCAGTCTACAATTTAATGTTACGTTTGAACTAAAAGCTACCTGTTAACAATGACCAAGTCTTGCTGCGTAGTAAACTTATGAAAAATCTTGCCTTTAATTGCCCTATGTATGTACCTAAATTCTATAATATGTTTTGCAGTGGTTGATTTGATAATTTTAATAAACCGACTGGTTCTTAGTGTTTAAGGAGAACTCAGCGTAATTGGTTGAAGCTAAATTGCTACAGTGAGCATGTATCAATAAATTGGATGGTTTCTATGCTGCTTCTGAGAAGATTCTGTTTTCTTTCCTCTTTTTTCCCTGTTGTCTTGCTAATGTTCAGAAATTTGCACCCTGTGCAGCCTGAGTCCTCAGAACATTAGCAGGAAGTTTTCTGGCTCTCCCTGATGAGAGGGAGTTGAAATTCTGAAGATGGCTGGCACAGGACAGTAGTTGTATTGTTCACCTCAGACACTCAACGATCTGCAAGCAAGAGGACTTTCACACAGATCTTATCTGATGCCTGACCTCTCATAGTTGAGACTGCTTACAGACCTGAGCGTATATGTGGTTTTTACCAGGTGCTTCCTCTTGGTATGCATCATAAAGTATCAGGAAAGGAAAAAACCAACAGATGAAATAATTTTATTTACTTTATTAATTTCTCTAAAGTGTTATTTTTATAAGATAGAGGTATATTTTTTAATACTTACAGTTTGAGAGATATGTGACATACAGATTGTGAGGATTTTGAAGTCTGGGATATGCTTTTCTGTAAAAAATAAAAAACCTAAAACAAAAAAAAGGTGGCATTTGATTTTATTACATTTCAATAAATAGTCTTTATTACCATACATAAATTAATCAGAGTGCAGCCTTTTCACTTTTTTGCCCTAGCAAAGTTGTATAGCACTATTTTTACTTTCTAGTACAATTGTGTGTTTTCTCAGAGTTTTACCTTTTGCTGTAAAGCAATAAAGAGCACAGGGGCTAGCTACAGTGGTGTATTCTTTGTATTTGATATATTGATTAAAACCCTCCCTCCCAAGCCAATAGCTTTCTGAGGCCAAAGGAGGAAGAGAGAAAAACTTAAAAATGTTGAGAGTGCCAATGTTTTCTGTGAGAGATTCGATGAGCATTTTCACCAGCCAGTTTTAGAGGTTACACACTGTAGAAATTCTTGTGACCAGCCAGTGTCTGGTTAAGCTGGTGCCTGGTACAAGGAAGTGCTGCTTTTGGAAGGGGCAAATCCTCTTCCAGGGTGTGAAGGGAAGTTCTGGGCAATCAGGTTAAGCCAGACCAGTTCAATTTGGTAGACGTCTGTTTTCTTCAAATTCTACCATCAACCTAGATTTGGCCTTCAGCAAATCCTGTTGTGCTTGATCTATCCTCCTTTTTCATTTCTTAACCTTCGTACTGTCTAACTGGATTGTTTGTTGCGACAGATGCAGCGTCATTCTGTATTAAAAGTAGTGCTTGGAGACCTTGAGTAGAGCCTTCAGGCACTAATGTGCTTCAGCTAGTGAGATGATATTGTAGTGATACAGAAATGACTGTACTGTTTGAAGCCTCTGAGAATGCCAAGTATGCAGTAGCTATGACATCTGTCCTCAAAAATTAACCTTAAGACCATCATTCAGTATGGTATTGGAAGCCTATGTCTAATGTTTAAGTACGCAAGTAGCTCTACTATAAAGTTAAAGGGAACAACTTAATGTCTCTAAATCCAAGTCTCTAAATCCAAGTCATGTGTTTGAATACTTGACTGTTCATTAAACTTTTCAGGCGCTGAATTTAATAGTGTCAATTGTAGTTATAATATTTAATCTTTCTAGTATCTAAAATATGGTAAGCTCATCATAAGTATGTGTGGAAGATAAACCATCCCTGGATCAGACCTGGTATTTTTACACTTCCATGTTTCCCTGTGCTGTGTGTATGTGAAGGCTGCTGAAGGTACAGTGCTCTGCTGTGCAAAGCAGCTGGTGAAAGAGTTAAAGGTGGGAGGCAAGGCAGATGTGAGTGAGGAGCAAGCTCTGGTCACTGCCACAGCACTTGCTGCTAGTGTTTAAGGAGTTACTTGAATTGTTTAATCTTGGCAGTATGTCGCTAGATCTGCATTTCAGTGAAGATGTGAGTAAATACGTAGGTAACGGTTACATGAAATAAGTTAAGAGCATGTTTTTATGTTGTGCACACAACTTGATTTAGGTCTCGAGCTGGTTGAGCTTGCATGGGTGTAAAAGGAAGAGGTGCAGTCGCTGTGGTTTTGGCTGGGGAGGAGGTAGGGTCTTAGGCTTTGTTCTCCCACCCTCAGCCTGCAGAACTAACTAGAAAAACAGGGAAGTACACTCTGTACTTTTTAAAGTCTTGTGCTTCAGATGCCATGCTGTTGTGGTATAGTCTCGTACAGTTCCCTTCTTGTTAGCTTTAATATAGAACTAGATGAATGTCCTGTCAAATAAGTTTAATGACAGTACCACTTAATTAGCAAGGAGTTGGAAGAACAAGGGTGTAATCCACTGCCCATTCTTTGTGAACCCTCTGTGAACTGTTATAGTTGCTGGAAGTTGTTGACTTTTGTTAGAAAAGTCAGCCTATACTTTAGCCTGAGAACATCTTGTTCAGTGCTTTAGCATCTTCACGCTGGAAAAAATGAAGGCAAAGTTGTTTATATTTTTAATCTTGAGGAAGCAGTAAGGGACGTGGAGATCCTGAAAGGGAGCAATATCTTCCTTCCTCACATAACCTTTTTGTGCTTTTACTGTTGTGGTGGTCATAGATCACCATGCAACGAGATGTTATATCACCTGCTCTGAAATAGGGTGAGATAGGTCAAAGTCACAAACTAGAATTTCCGTTAGTTATATTTGAGAAGAGCCTAAAAAATCTTTTGCAGTAATGTATTACCTTAGAATGTAGTTGTATCTGTAAAATCAGTTGTGGTGAAGTGCGTTCTTCCTATTAGAGAGGTTGCCAAGCTTTACCTCTGGGTACCCAGGGCCAAATCACAGCAGAATCTCCAATATCTAAGACAGTGACTGGTAAATCTGTCCTGTAGCACTTATCAAAGTATTAAAGCCCAGTAAAAGTGCATTTTGAAGTTTGTCCTCATCTTTTTCCCCTAATGCTAGTTCTTTTGTCTTTGATGCTTCTGGCCAGTAGCTGGGAAGAGGAGTGCTGGAGCCATGTTTTATTTTGATTCTCAGTTTGACAACGCTTGTATTTCTGATAGTGTGACTGACTGTGCAGCTAGGTCAGCGTAACTAGTTGTAAGACCTGGTTTTACGCTACGCATTGGTACAAAACCAAAACCCCATCTCTGCTCAGATCTGATGCTAAATGTTCTGCCATGAGAAAAGAGGAGTTCCAAATTCCTAAGGAGAGTTGAATCTTGCTCTCATTTATAAATTCAGCAAGTGTGGAATGGATATCAGAAGGAAAAAGATACAGGGCTTTGCCATGCAAAGTATCACTGTAACAGTAGCTTCTTTTTTGCACTTCAGAAGCTGAAGATTAATTTCTTATGTAATTGCAGTTATTTGTACACTGAGTAAATTTGCCTGCAGCTACAGTTCAAAAACTGATTTTTCCACTTAGAGCTAAAATGTCATGGAATGTTTTTCCTTTTTACTTAACTTTTTTCATGCCCTCTGCTTTAAGTTGATGGAAATACTTACACAGCATTTGCTGGAGGAAAAAGAAAAAGGTTTTTTGCAAAAGGAAATTGAAAAACTTTTAAGCAGAGTAAGATGACTTTATTCTTGATTGCTGAGATAAGGTCCACTCTTAAAAACAATCTGATCTTTCAGTGCAGCATCCCGTGGATGTGGCCATAAAAATATCAAAATTTGCATAGAGCTGAAAGCCACAAGATACATAGCACTTAACCTGGATAATTAGGGGGAATTCTGAGCATCAGTTATAATCAAGAAGAGGTAATAATGGAAATGTTGCATTTTTATCACAGTGCCACAGAGTGACATTCAGGTTGGTGAGCTGGACTTAGCTAGAACTGAAAGATGAATTTAGGGAGGCATGAGGGCACTCGGCTTGCTCGTGAACTCTGTGCAGCTCAGAAGCCACAGAAAGAGACCTAAGAGCTAGAAATCTTAGCAAGCCTATCACCAATGGGATCTATCCTTAAATGAGTCACTTATTATCAAAACCATAGTCACCGTTTTTGGGTCCTCAGTTATTCCTGTTCTGTGTGAGAGCTTCACGATTGGATTCACTGTCTGGTAGTGCTGAGGTTTTCAGATGAGTTATGAAAATCCCAATATACTGGAAGCATCTCAGTTAAAAGGAACTATCCGAGACTGTTATGTTGAAATCTGAGTGGGGGGGGTGTGTGTGTGTGTGTGTGTGGTCATAACTGACTTGTATGTCTAGCACATTTTCCCATCCTTTCACATGCTCCCTCTTCCTTCCTCCCTTTATCTTCCTTCTACTCCTTACATCCAGTTTCATTCTGCACGCTACTTTCTGCCAGCATCTCCATCTCTGATGAATTCAGTGCCGTGTTTTGATTTTTCTGAGGCCTTAGAAATAATACTTAATTGCTAACAGTGCAGTTGCATGCTCAGAAACAGTGAAGAGGTGGCCAGCTAACAGGCAGTCTGATGAGGAAGGTGGGAACACTGTAGAAGAAAAGAGAGAAAATTTGCACTTTTCTGACAACACATCCATTTGAAAAATTGTTTTCTCTTCCAGCCAGCGTGCTCTCTTCATGTTGAGATAAGACTTTCAGCAACTAACCCAGCCTATCACAGTATGTTGCTTTACAAAGCAATCCAGTAGTGCCATTGCCAATATTTGAAAGCTGAAAATCAAAACTGTCTCCTCTTATTTTTATGACCATCATCATCATTTATATAGTGTTTTGTCATAAAGTTGTGTTGCTTTTTTTGCATTTTTACCTTGTACCTGTTATAGACTTTGTTTTATGCAGAAAACAGAAGAATTGCTGTTGAATTCTTTTGGGGAAACGTGGCTAAAATCTGTCAATGTGAAGTGGAAAACTGTATGCAAAAAAATTTAAATCCCACTTTAATTCCTTGCGTGTATGTATATATATACATGCACACGTCTATATGTAAAAAAGTACAGGTGTATATATTTTTTAAAAAATATATAAATGCAAGTGTATATTCAAGTATAGATACTCTGCTTATGTCTGTGTATGGCTGCAAATGTGCCCACTACATGAGTTTCAAAAGGCAAGACCAGTAGCCTTCCACCCTGGAGAGTCTGGCTATCCATTCTGATCTTCCCTATGAACTATAGGCTAAATGTTTTCTTAATGTTGAGCCAGAGCTTTCTACTGCAGATGAAACTTGCCTTATGGTGGACAGTGATAAAGCCTGAATAATCACTTTTTTTTTTTTTTTTTAACCTCAATGCCTGAAATTTCAGACAATCCTGTTGTTTTGAGACTTTGCAGATGAAAGGTTGGTGAATGTGAGACTGAGAATCTCAAGACAGTGCCTGTAACAGTTGAGGAATGTTTTTCTCATAAAATATATTAAAGATATTTCAATATTTACTAATACTATTTATTGATTAAGAAATCTTTAATATATTTAACAAATATATAGTACTAGTGTAGATAAATATATCTTAGTGTTCTAGGAAAGGCTTTAGAACTCACAGTAGGTGATACCCACTGCATAAAGTAACAACTGTTTTGTCTTTGGTACATTGCTACACAGAAAACTCAGTATGTTTGGGATGATTAATGTTACTTCTGGAGCTTGGTCGCATGAGATGAGATTCTAGGTCAAAAGCTGTACATGATAAAGACTGAAACTTAGGTTTTCTTCTACTGAAAGAAATGACTTGCCTTATGCTGCAGGATACTTGCTGATAGAAAGAGGTCCCGTGCTATGGTGTGGTGCTAATCTTCAGTTTCAGAATCAAATCTGTGCTTGGAGAAGACTTAAGTTATATATTTTATTTGAGGTGGGATCTGAACCACTGTAATCCATTACATTCAGATTGACTTAAATGAAGCATGTTTATTTGTAGGTGCTGACAATGGTGGACCTGAACATTGAGCCTTAGGATTCTTGCAGATTCATTTACTTGATAAATTACTTTTAATGTTGATATTTGTCTTCTACAATTCGATATTTAAAAAATACATAATTCTTAATAAAAGGTTTTTCTTTATATTTCCTTCAGCTAACTTCTTGCCTTATAAGTAAGGGTATTGGTAAGTAGAAAAAAATAGGTGAAATACCTGTTTAAAATTAAGCCTTGACACTTTTTCCTCTTGTTTTGACCTCAGTGCTTTGTGTTTTACTTTCCTGCAATCCTCTCAGGAGGAGAGGGAACATAACTCCATTCTGGAATTTCTGCAATATACCTCTTCTGCCTGTTGCACCCTTTCCCTTTTCTCTGGCATCTTCTCTGTTGTTTATTATTTCATTATTATTCTATTATGGTCTGCTATATAGGCCCTATAAAGGTCAATAAAACCATCTGAAAATGAAAGTTTTATGGACCTTGGGGGAAAGGAGGCCAAAAGGTCCGTGTTGGTGGATGCATTCAGGTGGGATGGTGAGCCTGGGGTTCTAATACCCTCTCACCAGATTGTCCAGGTGTCCTGGCCAGTGACCTTGAACTCCAAGTACATGAACAGCCAGGGGAACGAGTGCTGTGTCTGCCTTTGAAAAGGGACGCTGAGATCTTTCAGGCATTGGATTCTACTCTGGGATTTCACAGAAAGAGTTTATAATGCAATAAGGTAATGCAGTTAATACTGTAATAACACTGTATTGCAGCTGTTGAGCCACCTGATTATGGGAGAATAAAAGACCTGTGGCATTTTGGAAGTTTATGGGGCTTGACACGCAGACTTTGTATCAACTAAATTGCATGTCTTTGATCACTTCCGATTCAGCCTCCTGCTGCTGCATGCAAGGGACAGGAGACCCTCTGAACCTGTCTTACATGGAGCCCACAAGGGAGGTGGCTCCACCAGGAGCGGGGGGCCTTGGCTTTGATCCCAGCTTCTGAGCACGGGTCTCAGCAGCTGACAAGTCGTTCTGGTTTTTGCCCTGATCAGCTTGCTTTAACCAATTAGGCTACGAGCTGTGGGCTGGTGGAGCAGGTGCAGAGCTGCTTTCTTCCTGCAGAGAGCCAGATGGCCAGTTAATTGTCCCAATCACTGACTAAGACTTGGCCAAGTCTCCTGCTCTGTTCTCAATTCTGCTGCTGTGCTGCCAAGTTGGGTCTTGTGGCTTCAAGAAAATGAGGACTTCAGGGACACCTCTGAGCATTTGGACTTCTCTTAGGCACGATTCAGTGTGGTTAGTTTCAAACCTTGAAATATTTCCTAGCTGATTTTTGTTTTCTTAAAAGAAAAAAAAAAATGCCTGATGCTCAACAGGAGTAAAGACTTCTTGGTCTGAGTTAGGACATCTTGCTTGTTACAACGTTGTTAGTATCAAGGTATGATTGTGACAGAGAAAAAACTTGAAGTAGGAACCCGTATTTTGAAGGATTGATTCTCTGGGATTTTGCAAGGAGAACTTTAATATTTGTTGAGTTACCTATTGTAGGACAAGAGTTGTGGAGGGGAATTTTGAGGGGGAGAGTATTTTGGTTTGCTAGAGTTTCCAGAGTCCTTTTTTAGGATGAATGCTTTTTTAGGATAATTGGTTTTAATTGTTAGGAAGAAATGGGAAATGATTATTTGAATGCTGCACTTAAGGAGATGTGCTAGACCATAAGGGGTTGTAAACTTGCTAATAAAATTGCAGATGAAGTGTGTTTACTTATCTATATGCTTATACTTAGTCACTCAGTGCGATAATTGCCACTATAGTTTACATGTGACCTCTTCATATGAATATATTTGTGAAATGCAATATATGTTATGCGATCAGTTGCTTTTGTGTCAAGACAATCCACTTCTGTTACAATAAATCATTTTAGGAGATAAAACTGTGGGGTGCTAGAGGCAAAGGATGGGATGAAGCAAAGTAATGATAATATGTTCTTTGCAATGGTAGGGAATCGAACTAAACAGATGCCTAGGTATTTCCAGCAGGCCACCTATTTTGTTCAGTGGTAAAAAGGCAGTCTCTTGGTCTAAAGTGATTCTGAAGTCCCATGTTGATAGTTATTCAAGCAGCTTGAATAGCCTGTCAGTCAGTTCACAAGTAGCCCGTATATGGGAAGGGTGAAATATATAAGTTAATACAATACAGCTATTTAAGTTTTTGTATTTAGAGTTGATGAATTCTAATCTGCCTCGTTTGTTTGTTTGTTTTGTTTTGTTTACATCCATCATGCTCCACCTGTTTTCTTCAGCCCTGGATCTGTTTTGCAGAGCTTTTTTTAGTATGTTCTGACTGTGTGGCTCTGGCAGTATCAATTCTACCTGGAAGTTACGTAGCCAATGGATTATACTACCTCTAGGGGAGAAGGTGAAGAGCTTTGCATAGTCTGGTGTGCTTATGTCTGAGGTCTCCACTGCACAACATATGGATAATACCAGGAAGTCTGTCCAAGGTCAACTTCTTTGAAGTTGTACCTGCTGCTTTTTTGTGATGAAATACCAGCAAGAGAAGGGCAGTGGAAATACCTCCTTGTTCATGCACAGGTTTTCCTCTCTCCAGTTAAATTCTCTGCCTAAAGAAGCACTTGAATGTAGCTGGTGCAAGTTTGATTTACAGTTTCCTGCATGACTCCTTTAATTCCTAATTCCTGCTTGCCTATAGAATTGAGGCATGGATTTTAGCCTTCACAACCCATATGCAGTAATGTAAAATTCTGTTTATGTGCAGAGGGTTACTAAGTAACAGTTGCTGAGGGAAATACAGTATTTAACTGCATGATGTCTGTGCACTTCAAATTGCCAGCCAAGCAGTGCATTAACATAGATTTTGCACATTAATGTAATGGGATTTGCTGTGGGCTATGTGTGAGCAAAACCTTGGGAAAAACAACAGCAGTGTAGTTTGAAGAGCTGCAGTCTCTCTGCAGCCTGGTCTTGCGGACAGCAGATGAAACCCAGTTTTCCCCTTCTGCCTCATCCTCTCCACACCACGCCTTAATTATGGGCCCTGATACATTTGTGTGTGTATTTATATCTATATCTACCTATAGATAGAAAGGTTTCCACATGTAATCAGTATGTTTTGTATGTGTATCCTCCTTCACGGGGAGGAAGGTTGAGTGGCAAACAAACAAAAAGACCGTTGTGACTCAGGGATAGATTGGGTGTTGATAATATAAGGAGAAGTTTGCCTTGAGCTGTGTCTCCTCTAGTAACTGTGTTAAACTGTACAAAATTAGAAAAAAATCAGAGGATTTGTTTTTTCAAAGGATTTATTTTCAAGAAATGTTATTATGGAAAGGTCATGTGTCTAGCCTTGAGATGGAGCTTGTGTACTGAAAAAGATTCTACTTAAGTGATAAATCTTTCCTTTGAATCATACCTAGTATAACTTAAACTTTAAACAGCTTTGAGCTGGAGACCTTTATATGCTGATGAAAATGAGCTGTTGAACTGTCATGAAGTCCTACAGCTTTTAACTAATTTCTCTGTTACAAAGCTTTTTGTCTGCAAATACTTGGAAGATGGGGGGGGGTGTATGTGAATAATTATTGCAGTGAGAAGGTAACATGAGCTTATTAGGCTGTGTGATTTGCTCACCGTGGACTATGTAAAACTTAATTTCAGTGAGGTTCTTGTATTAATTATATCATTATGTCAGTGTACATAAAAGATGTACAACAATAAATTTTGTTAAGTAACTACTACCACTGTCCTTTTATAGAAGTGGCATAAATATCTATCAGGCATATTTAGTCATTAGTTTCTTGGATTTTTATAATGTTATTTTAGCTGAATCCAAGGATGTTATTTGTGAGTTACTGAGAAATGCATTATAGCCAGGAGTTGATCTCATGTTATTTACCTGGGCTCTTCAGTAGCCAACATTGCCACTGTCATGTGAATAGTATCATAACTTGTCAACTTTGCAAAATTCACTTCATCTTTTCACTCACTGCAATGGATTTTTAATTTTTTTTTTTTCTTGCTATGGAGGATTTACAAAAAAACCCAAACTAAAACCAAACCTACTGACATCATCACTGTAAAAGATGTGTACATTGAATTTTGTGTTTTCTTTTTGTTCCTGGCATTGTAAAGCCTCTTGACATTTTTGATGGGCTATAATTCTAAAGTACTGTCTGACTGCATTTTTAGCCTGTGTTTGAGGCAGCGTAGTATCCAAGCTTTTTTGTATTCTCTCATGCAGTCCATCCATTTTGGTTTTGAAGCCAGAAACCTTTCCCTCTGGGGAGAAATCAGTCCCGAGTTCTTCATTGCTCAGTCAGGCTCCTGTTTTTCTGTAACTGTCTGTAACCAGCTGTGACTGTTCAAGTGTTTTTAAACTGGTGTATTAGCCACAGCTTTTCCCTCAGGAAGCTGTCATCTCTGGTGACAGTATTGACTCCAAGCAAAGTATCTTTAAAGTCTATAGAAGAAGCAAAGCAGAACAAGGGGAGAAAAATTGTCAACAGAACTCCTAAGTGCATATCTGTTCTTCTAAACCCTTTTCTTGTTGCTCTATAGGGAGCATCTTGTTGCTCTATAGGTTGCTCATGTGCATCTTTTCTCTCAAATGTCCAAGTTTAGGAGAATTGGGGTTAAGCCGTTTTGCTAATAGTGCCTGCCTTTGCCATGTACTTCAGGAGCTGCTCATCAGTTCCAAACACCTGTAATACAATCATTTATAGTCACTTAACTAAAATGGATGCAAAAATAAACAAAACCTTTTCTGCAAAGCTACTTTCTGGCCAGTTGGCCCTCAGCCAATCCCACTGAATGGGGTTATCCCATGTCAGATGCAGGGCTTTGCATTTGCCTTTGCTGAACTTCATGAGGTTCTTGTCAGTTTATTTCTGTAGCCTGTCAAGGGCCCTCTGAATAGCAGCTCTGTCTTTCAGTGTACTGACCAGTCCCCCAGTTTGCATTACCTGGGTCCTTTATTAAAGACATTAAATGATATTGGCCTTAGTGTTGATCCCTGGGGGATGTGGCTGCTGACTGACTGCCAGTTGGACTTTGTGCCATCAATCACAATCCTCTGAGCCTGGTAGTCCAACCGATTATCCACCCCTTGTATTCCACCTACCTAAAAGTTATCTTCTCGGTTTGACTATAAGGGTAGAGTGGCAGACTGTAGGAGGCTGTGTCACAGGCCACGCTAAAGTCGGGATATGATGTCATCCTTTTCCCCTCCTCCACAGAACCAGTCATTTCATCACAGGAGGTTATCAGGTTGGTCAGATACCATTTGCCCTTGGTAAATCCAAGCAGGCTGTTCCCACACACCTTCTATCCATGGAGAACAATTACTGTTAAAATTGTTATGTCATCTGCCTTTAATAAAAAGATAAAAACAGCTAAGCATTTGAAATGCCATGTATTAAGTATGGCTCTCACTTTACCAATGCATTATTGCTCCTTCACTGTAGATGCAGACATTTCTGTTGAGCACAGAATGTACCCTACCTTTGACAGTCTTTTATACTTCAATAAAGTATTGTACTTTGGGATAATTGACAAAAAAATACTGGAGATGAGGCCTTTTTCTTTCAAGACAAATCCACATAAAAGAGAGAAGAGGCATGAAGTGCACTTTCTAGTTGGATGATGATCCTTGCTTGCTTGAAACCTTGCTAGAAAGATGGACACTGGTCACAGCTTTGTCAAGGACTTGACAAATTGATACCAGTCTGTATATGGTAACTCTTAACAGTACAGAGTTAATGTTGAGTGGTCACGGAACAAAGGCAATGCTGGCTGGCTCCGCTAAGGGGTTTTGTTTTTTTTTTTTTAATTAAATAGCTAAAAAAGAGGAAAGCTCTGAAAATTAGGCACTGAAGGAAAAGGTGAAAGCTGAAGAAGAGAAAAGC
Source organism: Harpia harpyja (assembly GCF_026419915.1). Taxonomy (NCBI): domain Eukaryota; kingdom Metazoa; phylum Chordata; class Aves; order Accipitriformes; family Accipitridae; genus Harpia; species Harpia harpyja. The sequence goes on from NC_068944.1 coordinate 11,746,340, forward strand.
AAGTGTTCCTGCCTGGAGTTTGAGACAGACCCAGGCAGTGAACAGAAATGCTTGCTGGTAGTGCTCTATTCTCCCCAACAGAGCCTGGGGCTTGCACAGATGACTGTAAGTGGTGCAAAAGTAGCACTTACTTAAATCACTTTTTTTTTTTAACGTATAGCTTTTGAATTTCAACACGATACAGATATGTCTTTGTTCTGGCCCCCCCCCACTGTGATACTTTTCTTCTCCTGAAGGTGTGCAGGGTTTTTACTAGAACCACATTAATGAATCAAACTGTGGTAAACTGAATCATCTTTTTAAATGTCAGTTTCTATTTGCTTTTTGGCTCACTGAGTGATAAAGTGGCTGCTCACAGGTTGTATTTCTGGTATTACCATTTCTCCCATCTATACATGCACATGAGTCTTTCATTGTCATCAGTTCTGATACTTCTTTAAATTAGTAGTAGAGAAGATGGACTTAATTTTTGCAGTCAGTTGGAAATTTCTATTGCTTGGTCTTTCTCAGGTTTGTTTTCTTTGTTTGACATCATATATTTGGAAAATGGTAGTTACAACTGTTGAAAACAATACTGTCCCTGTAAACTGTTCCATTTTAAAAAACAGTGACAAAACAAAAAGTGCTCCTGAAGAACAGGATTGTGTATAGTGCAGATGGCATCTTTCTTCTTCGGTGATTAGATTAAATGTTCATGCTTTTCAAAAGGTATGAGAACAGCGCTATGAAACGTTTGTATTATGGAGCATGTATCTTATCAAAAGTGTCTTCAGATGTCCAATATGATAAATGCTTTGTGATCACAGTCTCTTTCTTATGGTGTACATAAATGGAAGCAATTAGCTCTACAGGAAAACTTCCCCTATTTCCAGGTGAGTAATAGTGTGTATTTGCTGATGAATCGGGTGTCACCTGGGACTGAAGAAGCATTAAGTGTGAGATCCGAGTGAGTCATTTCCTCGGGCTCTCAAGGTTTGTCTTGCCACTGGCTCATTGTGGTAAGCAGCAATAGTTAACTCGAGGTGACTATTTCTGAAAGGTGGGAATGTGTTAAATCCTTGATATATAGGAAAAAAATGTAACATTTTACCTGTACTCATTGCATATGAAATCACCGAGACATGTTAGAAACCAGCCACATCACTTTACCTAAGTTTGGATAAACATTAATCAGATTGCATATGTAAGTATCCACATCTGCATGTTACAGTCTGGGCTGCATTAGAGTGTGAGTGTGCTCCAGAGGAGGACACCAATATCTGAAGGTGGCAGTGGAGTTGGTATTAAAAAAACACTTCGTGGCCTAGTAGCCAGAACTTGCCGAGGTCAGGTTCTGAGTGATAGCCCTTGCAATGTCTAGAAGCCCCGGTGAGATCAGGTGCTCTGATTGGGTTTAAAATACGTGCTCATTAAAGTGCATTTATCTCACAATTGCATAAACATTCTGATATTACTGCTGCTGAATGAAATAATGCATCCTCTATTTTCTTGTAGCTTGCTTCTTGCTTTAGAGGCCCTTCATATACCAATTGTGGGGCAACTAATGAAATTGGCCTCTGCGATTCATTAACATTGATAGCTCTTCAGGGTTTGGTTTTTGTTGTTGCTGTTTTCCCCCTCACAGTGGTCAGTACAATTTGAATTTCAATTTAGACATTTTAAACTCAGACTGAACAGTTGCCTGAAAATAAACAATTAAAATGTCATTTCTGAGGGCATGTTTGGGTAAACAATTGGGTTTGTGTTTTGTTTTGGTTTGGTTTTTTTTTCCAAAATGTTTTGCCTCTGAGACTTTGTTATTCCCTTCTAAGATGGAAAAGTTCGGCTATTGAACATGCAGGTTAGTATTTCGGCTTGCTAGCTTCGTCCATGTGTTACAATGGTCCATTTTTCTTCTAATCATATTGGTGCAATTGTAACTCTGCACAGTAGTTTTTGTGAGAGTGCCTCTGTGTTGGCTTAAAGCATGGAGGAAAGCATTTTTCTTTTGCTTTTAGAAAAAATAACAGAATAAGGAGCAAAATCATGCGAAGAGGTATCTGTTTTTACACAGATCATTGACATAATGCCACTTATGCAGAGGTGGCTGACAAATTTTGCTTTCAAGGCGTTCATCGTTGTGAAAAACTGAGCAGGCTTTAATGGTGAGTTCAGTAGAGCCTCTCGCTTGCAGTGTCTGGAGTTGCAATTCTCACCAGTGGCTATGTCACAAAACAGTTTGCTTCTGAAGAAGCTGTCGAAGAAAATACCAATTTTTATGTAATGTCAGATTTCCTGTCTCCTCAGCGTTCTTGCGCAATGAGTGATCTGTGTGGGTACTGACTGGGTACTTGCTGAAGACTTGGAGAGAGTGTATACGATGTCTGAAGAAGAACTGGCTTCCTAATGATTTTCAGATTGCCTTCTCTCTGAAAATAATAATAAAGAACCGTGATCTTATTTAGTGCATATGAACATTGTGAAAGGGAAATGATCATCTCAGTAAGGGTCTGCTGTTCCATTCCTGATAATGGATGCTGAAGTCAAAGCAAGCAGTGAATGGGAGCAGTTTCTATTTGTGGTGGAGACATTACTGTGGAATTTTTTCCTTGTTGTTGGAGTGGGTTATTTTTTGTTAGCTTTTCTGAGATTCTCCTGATGTGTTGTATTGCTTTAGTGTTAATTAGGTGTATTGTTTTGTGTTTTTTATTATATATCTTATGACAGTCTTTCTGGTTCAGTGTAGACAGTTTCTTGAAAAATGACTGACAGCTCGAATATTTCAGAAATTAGTTAATCTTCTCTTCAGATTTTGCATTTTCTGACTGGTAAGGTAACTAGGGAATGTAAGAAAGGGATCCTTGTGCTTCTCTTCAAATGCCTCAGGCAAAATCATAAATTGATTAGAATAGGTGTTCTGATATTGCTTTCTTAAAAATATTCAGAAAAGTACTGTGTGCATTTCAGTGTTATTCTTTGGCTCTAGGGTGACTTTTTTTCCTAAACATGAAAAAATCCCAGATACTCTGTGTTCTAGTAAGTAATTTTATTTATGTATCATTGACAACTATCTACTAGTTAGCATTTGGTTTATACTTGAGAGACTAACAGTGCCCAGCTGAAAGGAAGGCCACCCAGATTTGGGCTCATATTTGCACATTAGGTGGACAAATCCCTGGGATAGTACTGTGGCTTTCTGAAAAGGTAGTTGTTTCTTCCATATGATTTTCATGTCAAAATTAGCATTTAGCTTTCTGTTGCTCCCTGTTAATTGTCTTGCGTGAGAATAGAAGTTGCTGAGAGTTAATAGGCAAAGTCTGTCTCTTAAAATGATGTATTATAAAATGTATTTTAGTGGTAGTTCCAGAGGTGTATGGTTGAATTTGTGTTTACTGGATTTATTTGAAGGAGGGAGAAACCTTTTATGCTACAAAAGTATGAAAATGTTTTGCAGGAACTTACTGGGGCAGAGAAAGATGGTACTTTAGGTTATGGCTTTCTTTTGCAATTTTTTGCAGTGCTGTATTCATGTAACTACTGCCTAAAATCTCTGATATTGCTTCTTTTTCAAAGAAAAACACAATGAAATACCTATTTGCCACCAGAGTTGTTTTAAAAATCCATTTATGCCTGCTGTTATTTTGGAGTACAATCTGCCTGCATATCTCCTTTTAAGAAATAATTAATGATGAAAGAGTTTAAATCCAAGTTCTTAAACCACCATATTTTGTTGATATAAAAGTGGGAAAGCTTGATAATTTTTTAATTTTTTTTAATCTGGTTTTGTTCAAGATTTGCAAAGGTGACTAATACTGCTAAGAGTCTACTTGCAGTGTCTTTGGTGAGGTATGGGAAAGGGAGGTAATTTCTGGTTAAGTGTGTTGAGAAGCAAACACCATGAGGTACTTTATGCTTCTAAAAACTAACATATACTTCCCAATTGTCCCTCCTTCCTGTCTTTTGAAATCCAAGATCTTTACTTAAGGTGCAACCACATTTTTGTGCATGCTCTCTTTCTCTCTCATGTACTTTCTCTTTTAGAAGAGATTTGGGTCCATGGTGGTGTGGTGAGGCTGTTGGGGCTTATTAAATCCTTGGACTATTACCGCCTTCTGCTGCAATTCCACATGAGCACCCTTGATCCTGGTAGGGGAGACCTGGAGCCTGTCAAGCTTGGTTATACGGCTCTGGGGCTGAGGAACAAGGGCATAAAGGCCAAGTGTTTTCTCCTTGGTCCTCCCAGTGGAGATGTAGGGCTTGAGAAGAAGTGGATAGATCCTGGAGGTCAACAACTGCTTGCACAGCTGATGTTGATGACAGGCATTTGGTTTTTACAACCATGGAGACCATCTTTGAGGATCAAGGACTGCTCAGAAGAGACTGAATCTACCTGACTAAGTCAGGCAAAAGCATCTTTGCAAACAGGCTGGCCAACCTGGTGAGGAGAGCATTAAACTAGGAACAATGAGGGAGGCAGGTGACAACGCACAGACAAGTGAGGAGGTGGTGGACTGGCTTGGCAAACAAAGGGCACAGGGTGATGTGTGCCCAAGAGAAACCTTGGAAAGAATACAACAGGGCTGAGGGCAGAAGTTGATTCCATGGACTATCAAGGAAATACTTAATACTTATTTTTGCCTAGTGTCTAACGTTCCTGGTTAGTGTCCATCAAGGTTTTGATAAAACTCAGTATCTAATGTTTGTAGCAATTTTTTTGTATGTAGTCTTACAGTGAGAAACTTATTTCTGACACGTTAGTATCTTGATAAAAGTGATCCTTGATAATGTGATCAATGTCTTCCCTTATCTTCACATATTGATAGTGAAGGTAACACTAAGCTAGAAGTTGTAAAAGCAAAGAAGTGTCCTTACTTTTGTGCCCATACTTTTGCACATGGAGCTTTTCATCACCTGTGATGTTTGCTGGATGCACTTACTTTTCAAGTACAACAGAGAAATGAGACTGACCACAGGAAATCATGTCTCTGTTCTTGATAGTTACCCTTTCCTCATCACTATTCTGTGCCGATGCCTTAAGCTTCAGTTTTGGAGGTCTTCTACAACACCATACACTTTTGAAGTGAATAGAGGGTTTTTTTGTTTGTCTGCTTGTTTTTTTTTAAACTTACTTAAGTGGGAGTTAAAAGGTGTCATACCAATGTTTTACAATTATACAATCTATTTTGTCTTTATCAGTTTCCCTTAACTAAAAAAACCTTACTTCTATGCCAACTGTATTTAAGAACTCTTATCTGAAGAGAAGTCTTTATTTACATTTTGAGAAGGGCAATCATCCATTGATTATTTTGTAAATATAGCCCCATAAATCTTGAAATTTGAAAATATTTTAAGTGGTGTTCGTGCATTTATTTACACTATGCAGAGGACCTGTGTTTCTTCTGGGAGCACAAAGTAATAAAACTCAGTTTCTTTCAAGATCATGCATTTAATATTGGCCTATTTAAACAGGGAAGTGGAAAAGCTCCTGTCATTCAGTTACAAAGTCCTTTACTTTGTCTCGCGTGGGTAGATGGAAATGTTTGTATGAAGGCCTCGCGCTCCGTGACCAGTGGCAAGTTCATGGCAGCTTCCCCCTTAACCAAACGTTACGTAGCAAACCTTGTTTCACCCATTAAAACTGGGGAGGGCTGGTTCAGTTCTCTCCCTCTCTCTCCCCTCATGTTGTTAAGAAGGATTATTTTTAGCCCCTCTCCCACCCCTCATCCAGCGCCTTGAGGGAGCAGCCCAGCTTGAGGGGATGGTGAAGAGGGAGGACACGGGCCTACGGGATGGGACAAGTCTGGGGCCATGGGCAGAGTGCACGTTACCGAGTAGCTGAAACGTCTGGGTTAAAAATACTTTGCCACTTCAGAAAAACAAAGATGTCTTTTCCTTAACAACCCACCCCCCCAAAAAAACCCCAAACCCTTTTTGTACAAGATTTAAGAAACATTTGATAATTTTCTCTTATCATGGTGCAGAGACAAAAGCATTGGTCAGTACTGTGATCAAAATTTCCTTTGAACCTACAGGTCTTGCAGGTAAGTATATTTTAGTATCAGCCAGCTTGTGTGTAAAATTTTTCTTAGCTTTGGCCTAGAAATACACTTCATGAGGCTAGAGACTGCCAAAGTGAAAATGGTTCACTGCTAAATTAGTGAAAATGGTCTTCCTTCCAAATCAGTATGTTGGAAAAATTACCTTCTAAAATTAACTGCTTGGTGTTAAATTTAATTCCTCTTTTAATTCTTGGCAAATAAATGTAAATTTGGCTTTTTAAATGCTGAAAATGTCCTGGTAGTTTTTTAGGGAGTTGCAGGGATGTAATTTTGAATATAAAGGGCTTTTACATAGCAGCTTGTGAGCTTTCTTTCCTCATGAGCTAAAAGCTTGGATGTGAAAATTAAATTCAAGAAGTTGAAAATCCATTTTTGTTGTGCAGTGGAAATTGTTTCAGAGTGTGTTTCCTACTCATTAAGCTCAAAGGGGATTTGGATTAGTCTAATTTATCACTGCGAGTAGAATAGTGAGAAAGTCCTTTAAAGATGTGTACCCTTTTTAGCCTTTTTTTGTGGTACCCTCTTAAAGCAGAGCAAGCTCTAGAAAGATGCTTTCATTACTCAGTAAAGCCAGTCTTCAACCACGTATAGAAATGACCCAGATGTATATGCTGGCATATTTATTTTGCACACTGAAGGACTGGTTCTTGCATGTAATGGAATTAGGAATAAAATAGCAGAAGTGATGGCCTCCCTGCAATCTGGTTTGCTCCTGGGAAACTGGGTAGAGCTAAACTGTCGTGCCGGGTGCCAAGTTCCTTCTCTGTGTGTTTAGTTGGCACAGTTGTGCTTCAGCTCTTTGTGGCCCACAGTCACATGTGTTTGCTTTGCTTCTGCAGGCCTGTGGAGTCAACCATTTATATTGACAAGGAAAACCTTATCTATTTTCTCTTAACAAAGGTAATGCTGGCTGCAGAGCCAGGCTGTCAACTGTGTTGGGTTTTTGTCAAAAATACCTGTCCACTGTCAACTGGAGTACTGCAAAAGCCAGAAGGTTTTCACAGCTGGGGGCCCAGAAAAGCTGTTTTGTTGCTGATAAGGTGGCAGACTGGCTGATTTCTAACAGTCTTGTATTGTTCTTAGGCCTGATACTTTTACAGTGAATATTTCTGAGATGCTTTGTAATAACTTTCACTTTATAATATATTTCACTCAAAATATCTTCTAGGTGATGGAAGGAAGAAAACAATATTTAACTGAATATTTGATTTTTTTAACTCATTTAAGGCACTCTAGACTATCTTCTTGTTCCTGGGCCACTGCATGCATCCTTTTGTGTGATGAAACAGATTTGGACATTGCTTCAGGCATGACTCCTTTTTTTTTTTTTTTTTTTTTTTTTTTTTCCTCCTCCACAAGCAGCAGGCAAATGCAGCATCATACAGGCAGTGGTTGGTGGGATTCTGGGAAAGGGCTGTATCTCTCCTCTGAGTATCATGACATCAGGTAACTTCTGCACTGAATCATGGTTTGGAATGGTGAAGTCTCCCAAACGTACTCCTTTGCGGCCAGCTCTTTCTAGGTTGCCCACAGGGAAGTGTTTGAAGAGCTTTCTCAGTGCCTTTGCTTCATTTGCTCAGTGCTGCTTTATAAAAGTGCACACATGCGACTGTGCAGCCCAGCACCCTGCAGAAATCCTCGAGGTGTTGCTTTGAGGCAGGTTTGTAGTGCTGCTGAGTGCCCTGCTGTAGCATTGCATTGTGCTCCCCATACAGATCTGCCATCTCTTTTATCTCTCTTCTCCCTTTCTGTGGTTACAAGGGGAAAATCAACAGCTTTACTGCCACAGACAGGCCTGTATAGGCCTCTAAGGAGGATTCAAGGCTGAGAATCTCTAATAATTCGTGTGGTGGCAAGCGTTTTGCTTTCTATTCATTACGAAGTGCCAAACTACAACCTGTGATATGAGAAGTTCAGTGTACAATGTTGAAAGGCCATTTTTGCCTTAAAGAAGCCCAAAATATTTGTAATCCTGTCTCCCTGACTAGTAGATTGTTATTTTGCACTTTTTTAAATTCGTCATAGTTTTGGGTTTTTTCCCCTCTTAACTGTTGTGCATCATTCTGTAACTAGTTGCTAGTTTTTGCATCTCTGTTGTGCTTTTGGCATAGATTGAATATTCAGATGCTTAGATGACCTTTTTTCTTTTTCTGGTGTATGGGATATCTATATGAATTCTTTTCAGTTTTTATCAATATGCTAGAATATAGAAGTGGTTTCATTAGGAGAAGGAAACAGGATTGCTTTTGTACATTTTTTTTATTATTACCCTTCAGAAAGACCTCAGGTGGTGGCATTTGAAAATTACATCTGCTGGGGTAACACTACCATTGTTCAATGTATGTATGAAGCCCTTAAGGAGATACACTGAGAGTTGAGGCTGCAGCATCAACATTGTATTTATAACTTAAACCACATCCTTTTCTTGGAAAAAAAAAAATAGAGTGAAATATTTGTACTTGTTCAGCATGTGGCTAAAATGAGTGCTTAAAGGAAAAGTAAATTAGCACTCAGTCTAGATAGGATAAAGGCAATGAGTGGACCGTGAAAGCATCAGTATTGATAGCTGTCAGTCTTCATGCTAGTCTGGAAATCTGCTTAAACACCTTTTGTAAAAGAGATTTGCTATTGTGCTTGATGGCCAAAGTGGTTACTTTTGGTTTTTATGGTTCATCTTTGATTTGTGAGGTCAAGAGCTGTATCCATCAATGTGCCTGCCAGATGCTGTTTGCAGTGACACTATAGAAAAACTGCCTGGGTTCAAAGCAGGCAGCACATGTGCTTTAATAACATTAGTTTCAGGTCAAGTGTTCTGGAGGCTGTCAAAACTCGGTGTGTGCCCAAGTGTGGTTTTAGATCTGTATATTGATCTTCACAGTTTTGTATTGTGTGTGCTACTCTGCTGCTTGTACAGCTGATGTGGTGGTGGTTGCTCTGCCCTGTAGGACCAGGGTGGGACTGGTAGAGGAAATAGCAAGTTATAGCTCTGTCTGTACTTGTCTGAATTTTATGTGATTCACGTTCAGGTTTCCTGTGTACGGTTTCAGAGTTAATGTGCACAGAGTGAAAGACACATGACAGGATTCTTGCTTCAAATTGAAAGTCTTGACCCAGAGCGTATTTTTGTGTCTTGTCTTAACTTGTTTGCAAATTCCTTGCTGTTTTATGAGAATTCTCGATTTTGGCAGTGTCTTAGAGTACCTACAGAATAACAGGTCACTCGCATCGCTTTTCCTTCTCTCTCCCCCTGTGTATAGGGTACATGAGTTTGGGTTTGTTGCCTTTTTTTTTTTTTTTTTTTTCCTCTCTCAGTTCACAGTATTCATGGGAAAACCTTGATTCTTGCACAGGGTTGTCTGTCCTGGTTTTTATGTTTTGTTTCCCAAATGTTTCCCATCTGTCATTTTAGCACTTTGATCCCAAATGCAGTTAGCCTCTGTCAGTGGTGTGGACACAGTAATGTAATCACTTGTTTTCTCCCTATTGCATGCTTGAACCTCCCTCCTCAGCATCAGGGGAATACCTTATGGACTAGTAAAAGCTGACTAGTAGCGTACTGTGGATCCATTAGTTGTCTTTATCTGTTGCATTCTGAGCTGAAGAGATTTTAGTTCAGTTATAAAATATGAGAACCCCAGTGTGGCCAGGAACCTTTTCTCAAAATGAAACAGAATTGCTATAAAGGCAAGATATCCAGTGTATTAACACAATTTGTAAGAACTTCTCCACAAGCAATAGCTGTTTTTAAATGCCTTTCATAAATGGGGGGAAGCACATAGCAAAATAGTGTGGAACTGGTAATGGGGAATGTAGCAAATTTTTGAGTTGGAATTCAGTATTTTTTACTGCAACCCCTCAGTATCTAAAGGTTTTAAAATAGACTGAATGCATTTCTTCAAAGACCTGGATAATGTGTTTGAGGCATTTCAAACCTTTTTCAAAGGGCCTTTGTCTGCCTTGGGGGTTAGTGATGGGATCCTTTTGTTTGAAACTTCTTTTGAAATTCTCCATCGGTGACATTAGCAGCAGTAGCACTGTACTGTTGAAGCTGAGAGGAACAGAAAACTGTCCCTGGAAGACTCTAGCCCTCTCTCTTTCCATCACTCTGTAATTTTTTTCATTCTTTTACTTTAAATAAGATTTTTGACACATGCACAGGAACATAAGAATAATTACTCCATATAGAAGTTACTGAGTAGAGCATATTTTGAGTATTGCATTTTAGAAACTGAATGTAAAAAATCTGTAGAAGTGAAAATAACACTGAGAATGAGGTGTACCAGAAAACTGGAGATAATGATTGTGATTAGCTTGCTCTTTAAAAAAGTTATTTTCTTTATCTGAAAATTAACGGGAAAATTCGAATCCTTTGAAATGACTGGTGGGGACTGAAAAAGGAACTGATGTAGGAGTTCCTGGAACATTTTCAAGAGCTTGAAGCTGTAGAGATAACATGAGCCCAGCTTCAATCTGGCGTTACCCTATTCTGAATGATGGCAGTAGTCTTGCTCAGGGAGTATGAATAAGCTGGTATGGCATTGTTAAAATTCACCATTCATGTTCTCTGAAAGAAGCCTGGTGCTTGCTAGTATGTGAATGAGTTTCTGAATTGGTGGAAAGGGGGTTGGAAAATCTCCACAGTTAAGAAGAATTAATGGGTGAGTTCAGGAAGATGCTTGAACATACTCGTTAATGCAGGTCCAAGAGATTTCTGCCTACCTGGAGAGGGCCAACTGCCATTCCATGAATTCTTGCTGCTAATAAGGGTTGTCCACAGCATCTCATCTGCTTGATTGTGTTAAGCTGTGCTTGTAAAATTCCTCCCAACGGATGGGGGCTAAAAACTTTGAGACTGATAGAGGTCTCTGAGAAGAAAATAATGAGGAACTTCTCCAGCTTTCATGAAAGCAACATTGTTAGTACTTAATCTGGGGATGCAGAATACAAAAGTGACAATCATCGCTGTTAAGAATTACTTACATCCTGTCCTGTCGATTGATTGCAGCAGTATTTGGTATTTAGAGAAATGTTCGTGCATTTGGCAGACTTACTGATACATGGCTCAGTCATGTTACTGTGACATTTTTGAAGGAGCACGTATCCATGATTTAAAGATTCTTCTTATTTTTTTTTCCTGTGGAACTCTGTGGAAGATGAGTTAGCTCTGAACAGAGGCAATGTATATAATGTCCTAAAGGTATACTATAACCTAACATCATACATACCTTTTATGAATATTAAATGAAAGGTGGCCTTGCATGGTAGAATTTAGGTGAATATCACTGCAGAAGTGGAAGATCAGGAATGTTTTGCAGAGTTCTTCAGCCAAGTCTGGAGTTGCATGATCTTCTGCTATGGATACAGTTTAGATTATCAAGATTGTTATTGCCTGCAACAATTTACCCTTTTTCTGTTATTCCAGAATGGAGGTTTATTGCCAGTCAAATCTGGCTTTATCCACTAGAAACTCTCATCTGTCTTTTGAGGTGGTGTCTGTTGTTTATCTTAATTTCGTAAATGTAGCATAGAGGAAGAATCAAGTGTTTTACTATGCCCCCAGTTCTGCTGGGTGTGTGGACTTAAGTGCAGGGAAGGTAGCATGCTGTGGACAGGAATGAATGAATGAGAATGAGAGAAGGAACTGGAGAAATGGCGATGCTGCCAAAGGAAAAGTTGATGCACTCTCAGTCTGTGTTGTCTTGCTGCAGTTAGAACTTTTGATGTCAGTGCAGCACTTTTCTGAAAGTAAAGGAAATTTCAGTCTGTTTTCATTTGTGCCATTGGGATGGAGCTAAACATACTAGCTAAGTACATAATAAGAAAACAGTTTGTAAAAGCAGGAATGAGAGCACAGACAGTATGAATCTCTGCTTCACATTGGTTTTCTTTAATTCTCTTTAAGATGTAACACTTCTTGAATAATTGTTTGGTTTCTAATGAGAAGTTTTAACTCTTCTGTGTCTTTTTGAATTTGCAAAATGAAGTCATTGAGTAACTGTTTTATGGTTAAAGGAAAAAAAAAAAGCCCTTCCTAACTAGTATGCAAAAACGGCAAGGTAGTTAAAAAGCTGGCTTGAATACTCCAGAGTACAACTTTCCATTTCCGAGTCCTATATTTTCTTGAGGACATAGCTGCTTCAGTAAATGTAATATGCTTCACTGCACTTTTTAACCTGGCCTGGTACTGTAGTGCCTGCAGAACACAGCTCATTGTAACTCAGCATTTCTTAATGTTTCCCATTTAGGTAAAGATCATCTAAATAGGCGCTGATAGTAGCAAAATACAAATAGCCTTGCTTCTTGCACTAATGGGTGTATATATATAGCCAAAATGTGATTTTTTTTTTTTAATATTGCTGTTCATTTGTTGCAAATATTTTGATAGCTACCCATTATTTGTATATTTACCTATCAAAGTTTTAAAATGTTGTGTAATACGGAGACTATGTTGTTCACTTGGTGGATAATAGGAAAACAGGCGAACTGAGTCACAAGGCATTGGTGAGCAGCTGCAATGGGAAACTGGGCCAAAAGTGTCTTGTAAAACTCTGGCAGATTATAATGCAATTTCTAATTTTTATCAGGGCTGAGTCAAGAGCAGCTGTATATGTACATATTCACATATATACAGTTGCAGCATATATGCACATCTTATTTTGTAACTGCTTTATGAAATGATAGAAGTATTTCTAGTCTGTGACCAGCTGTTATGATGCAGTAGATGCTGGAGTGCTACTTAGGTGTTTTATGGTATTTTGGAACACGAGTGGCCAGATTCATGTGAGAAATGCAACTCCAGTGTGCTTTGATAGTGATGTTGGTGCTCTGTGGTTTCTCTCCCAGTGCCAGAACACCTGCAGAATGGGGCATGTCCTCCTCACTTTTTCTGAAGTACAGGTTGGAGGCCTTAGTTCAGAGAAGGGTCTAAGCACATTGAGAATGCCCATCTCATCTCAAGAAGCTTGACTTGAGTTCCAGTTTAATGCTAATTTTTGCAGTGGTCAAGGAGATGCTTTTTGGGGAGAGAGAGTTTTTGTGAATTTAGGCCTATATAATATTTATTTCATGACAAAAACAGGTGTAATCTATAGTTCTTGGGAACCAATACTGTAAAATAAACCTATTCTGCCCATCACTTCTGAAATTGCATTGAGTGCTCAACCTGAAAGTAAGAGCTAGGTAGAATTACATTTACTATGTTATGTACAAAGGGTCTTTATTTTATAACCAACCACAAGCACTTTATAACTGTAGGTAAAGAATCCTCCTGGCACAGCTCAGGCAGCGTAAGGGAATGTGTTTTCACTTTTTCTGTTCATAGATTGGAAGGATAAAGACACTTAAGAATTTTTAGGACAGCGGAAAAAAGAATTAAGCAATTGGCTAAATCTTGTCTTTTAAAATGGTGTTTTTTAATACAACTTGTTTAGAGCATCTGGATCATCAGTTGTTCTTTTGCAGTGATTTTCCTTGTATTGTTTTTGGTAATATGAATATTAGATATGCCAGTAATAATGTGTCATGTAAATTTTTTAGTGCAAATAATAAAGCAAAAGAAATCTTTTTAAAGTTTATGTTCTGTGTAAGAAGCCAGGCCAAGTGGATTTACATCCAACTGTGCACTGTCATGTTTTAGGCTGATAAATCATACAACTTCCCTGTCAATGTCTTGGAGCTGACGTCTGTCAACACCAACATTGTGGCTTATCCAGGGAGCAGACAGCACAGCTGCTGTGTAGTTCTTCCCAGTGATTTAACTCAAACCAAAATATCTCAGGGCTCAGTCTTTCTAATTTCCCTGAGAGTGCCAAACCCATGTTTTTAAAGGGATGTGCACATCTCCCTAGTAAGAACTTGGAGTGACAACTCGTTTCATAGACACCGCTGAGTATCTGTTGGTTAGTGTTTGTTGCTGCTGCTCTTGATGCCTTGCAGCAGATTGGACTTCCAGCTGTTTCCCAAGAGGAACAGCAATCCCTCTCCCTCCGCACCACCAGGTGCATACCATACACTAAATACAATGGAATACATTTGAAAATGGAGCTAACAAGCACTATCTTTACAAAACCTAGAGCAATAGCTCTGATCAGGAGTTAAGCTGCCCCTTCATCTGGGAAAGCCCTGAACTTGGTTTGGTCATCTAATTGTACGAATTTTGTCTCATCTGTGATGGCAAAATTTTTAGTGGCTTTTTACTTTGGGATTGGCTCACTCTGCTGTAGCAGATGTCCTCTTCTGCTTTTTTCAGAGCTGAAGGCTGTTTTCCATCTCTTCCTACAAAGCAGATGTAGTTGAGTTACTGCTCACTATAGAGCAACTAAAATAAGATGGAGAACCCAACTTCAATATGCAGCTTACTGAATCAATGGCCTCTATATGCAAGTGATTCTGTAAGCCAGTACAGATGCTGTGGACCTTGCTATGTGTCCCTTGTGTGTGTGGACCGCACTTAACGCATTGCAAACTGGGTGGCTCCACAACTTACAAATGGTATCTGTTGGGTCAGGGCTTAAGTATTTGTGCTGATCACAAAGCTGTTCACCCAAAGCAAGTTGTCTCCCAGTATAGCCACTGCTGACTGGGTCCCTCCATCTGCCTGAGGGACACTAGTTAACGCAAACTGAGGTGAGCATCTGCTAAAACTGACTTGTCTCCTCAGCTTCGACATACACATAGCTGATGGGTTTTCTGCATGGGATGCTGAGGTTGATGCCTTGAGGGAGTGCAGAATCCTTTCTCTTCTGCAGGTGTTTCTTCCTCTGAAGCACAGTTTCTCCTTTCTTTCCTGTTCTCCCTGCTTTCTCTAATTCTTGTCTGCTGCTGTGTGAATACCAGTAGGCTTCCTAGGACTTTGTTTCATTTTTTCCTGACAAAGCTTGCTGTCTTGCTTCAAAGTCTCTTAAGTTTACATGCCCTAAGTTTGTACTCCTGTGTTCTATAGCGAGATTGACGGACTTAATCTACCTGTCATCTTATATATTCTGTGTGGTTATTAATAAGGGCAAATAAGAGACCACTTAGAGTTTAGACATGTTCTGTTTCTGAAGGCAGAACTGGTGATTTTCATGGACAGATTGTATAGGAGCATTTTCAAAATGTAAGTCAGGCTTTATAAATTGTACAAAGGTAATTTCTCCAAAACATCACACAAAGTCTTCTGAATGAGCATGTGCTTGAATAGAGCAATATCTGTCCTTTAAGAAGCATAGGCATATTATATTTCTTTTTTTTTTTTCCTTCTTCGACTCTTAGTCAAGTCTTTCCAGTGATATTTAATACTGCATCAGTCACTTCATACCCATTGCTCAACAGATGACTGCATGTGCAGTTTACTGTCTGCATTGCTGCAAGCTTGCATATACATTTCCCTTGAGTACTGTTATAGTAGCTTGAACAGAAACCATTGTATAGTCACTTCCTAACTCAAATGAAATTCATTGTATAGCATTACTATAAAGACTTGCAAAAGTCTTAGGCTACAAGGTGCGTGTGTGTGAGGGGTCTGAAGGGGCACCCATTGGCTCACTGGAGCTGCCTGCCGCAAAGGGACTCTGATCCTAGCAGTTAAAGGCTCAGGTGGTGTGTGTGCGGCTCCTTGAATGGTGTGTGACTGCTCGGGCAGCAGTCTCTCCCTTAACAGTACCAAAGTAAAACATTTTGAAAACGTGAGTTATTTTTTCATTAGTAGCAATATAAATATTTAAAACTCAAGGTTTTACAAGTTATGTTTTCTTCAGTCTTTTCTAGCTAGAGAATGAAATGTTTTTATTTTGGACAATTTAAGTGCTGAAGCTGTTGACTTATCTCTGGGCCCAGTCTAATACCAGGTAGCTAATTGGCAGATTTGTTTCAGAAATAGATAAGTACTTCTGCTTTAAACAGTTAAGTACATGAGTTGGTTAAAGACTTGAAGATGGCTGTTCCTAAGTTCTCTCTAGCTCGTTTACCTTTGCTCTGTAAAGAGAAATATTTCTGCACTATCTTCTGATCTCTTGGTTCACTAAGTCAACAGTGGAAGATGTCAATAAAAAGAAAATGAACTATGAGGAGGAAGGGTGGAAACTTACAAGGCTGTCATGGTTTTTAAGATCTCTCTCTTATTTAGATGTCTCCTCTAGCCCCCCATCTTATGTCCTCTAGTCAGATTAAAACAGACTCAAAAAAACCCCAAACCCTGTGTTTTCTGAGAGTATTTTCCCTCAATGTTTTGCAAAACCACATATATATAGTAAAGATACCAAACCCCTCTGTGTTAATGATTCCATATTCATTAAGAGCGTAATGGGTGTGTAATTAAGAAGTTTGAGGAATGTTTCTGGTTGATAACTATAAAAGAACACCTAATCTGAAGAAATGTTTGTTTTACAGAATACTGAAACCAAGGTGGAGGAAGCAGCTAAAGAGAGTCCAAAAGCAGCCAGACTAACACAGCAGTCTTCAGAGGATAATGAAGTATTTGGTGAGTTACTTGAACAACTGGAAAATGTTATTTGATCTGTTACTACATGTCGTGGTTTAACCCCAGCCAGCAACTAAACACCACGCAGCCGCTCACTCACTCCCCCCCACCCAGTGGGATGGGGGAGAAAATCGGGAAAAGAAGCAAAACCCGTGGGTTGAGATAAGAATGGTTTAATAGAACAGAAAAGAAGAAACTAATAATGATAATGATAACACTAATAAAATGACAACAGCAATAATGAAAGGATTGGAACGTACAAATGATGCGCAGTGCAATTGCTCACCACCCGCCGACCGACACCCAGCCAGTCCCCCGATCGGCGAATCCCTGCCCCCCACTTCCCCGTTCCTATACTAGATGGGACGTCACATGGTATGGAATACACCGCTGGCCAGTTTGGGTCAGGTGCCCTGGCTGTGTCCTGTGCCAACTTCTTGTGTCCCTCCAGCTTTCTCGCTGGCTGGGCATGAGAAGCTGAAAAATCCTTGACATTAGTCTAAACACTACTGAGCAACAACTGAAAACATCAGTGTTATCAACATTCTTCTCATACTGAACTCAAAACACAGCACTGTACCAGCTACTAGGAAGACAGTTAACTCTATCCCAGCTGAAACCAGGACACTACAGAAAAGAGAATTCCCACAAAGTCCTTGTGATCTACTTAATGTTGGTGTATAGCATTTGAGTGCAAGCCGTACAGTTCCACAGAGACCTGGAAAGGTGGAGGAAAGGACCAAGAAGAAAACAGAGGGATCAAAGGTCTAAAATAAATCATCTCTGAAGAAAGATTTGCAGTTGGTTACCACAGAGAAGAAAGATTGAATCCAAGTCTTCAACAAAATTAAAGATGTGTGCAGTAAGAGGGAAAATAAACTTTTCTCTATCTCCGATGGGTAGGGCAAGCAGTGAATTCTTTAAATTGCAGAAATAAAGATTCGATTAAATGTTGGGAGGGGGAATCCTAAAACGAATACTAAAATACTGGGACGCATCATCTGGAAAGTGTGGAGATTCATCATTGCGGGCCTTTAAAAACAGTTTAGACAAGTAACTGTCTAAACTGATGTAATGTAGTTCATCTTGTGGCAGAAGGATAGACTAGATGATCTTTGAGGATACTTGGGAGGCCTGGATCTTAGATGAGCTCCTCTTGATAGTTTTCTGTGAATCCCACCTGCTTCCCTTATAGATTTTGCTGGTAGTTTTATTATTCGATCTGAAAGCTGTATTTGGCTTTTTCTTCTGCATTAAGATTTGGAAAAGAGCCAGGGAAGCCTTACTATTCCAACTTCATGTTGGTTTTATGCTAGTAGAACTCCAATAAAAAAGCAGTAGTCTAACATTAATGCAGGAGAGCTGAAGGCAAGGCTGAAAGTTTATCAGTTGGTGTAGTATTTAGCTCCATTATGTTCTGGAGTGGATACTCAAGATCTGCAGAAGTCATGTGGATTTTACTAAGGCTGACTAGCTTGAAAACTTTGGATGAGTCAAATATTTTTGAACACAGTAAGGAATTTTTTTTCTTTCAAGGTACAAAAGAAATGGAGCATGAATAATTAAATCTTTCTTACTATATATGGAAACAATGCTTGTGACCATTTAAACTGCTTGTGTTTAAAATCAGCTTTCCTCAGTGAGATCATGTAGTGTGATTGGCATATGAGCCTGAATTCCTGGTATGAATGTTTCCAACACTGATCATATAATGCCAGTGTCTGAAGAATCCACAAGTGGATTTAAGAACTAGGTTTCAACTTTATTAATTCAGTGGTGAGGCTATTACCTCATTCCCTCTACATCTGCTCCACCAGTTATTTGCAGTAGATCCAGTGTTACTGGTTATAGAGCCCCACGGCACTGTGTAATGTGCATCTCAGACTGTGTCCTTTCTCAATTCAGATCTCAGGTTTTCTTTCTGTGAGAAGGATGGAGATAGCAAAGCAAGGAGACCTCTGTCTGCCTCTTTCTACAAGCAAAATATCAGGCTTTTAAACCTCTCTGTTATGATCACAAGCCCCGTGTACCAGTGAACTAAACCAGTAGTTAGTCAAGCCTGTGGTCCATATGAGGACTGTGAACTTAAAAATGGGAATTAAAACCCATGAATTTCACTGTTGATAGGCTTAAACTCACCACCCAGTGATCCATACCCTCACTACAAATTCTTTTACTAATTTAAGAAGGTCGACATGTAGTGTACTGCATGTTTTTTAAAGCTAATGATTTACTAACAAATTGCTAAATACTTCAATGTTCCAAATCTGTGAACTTAACTGCTTATCTAAGATAAGCCAATGATCAACCTTTGATAACTTGGCAGTACAAGGAGGAAAATTTCTTTCCAACTCTGAAACTAGTCAGACTATAGTGTCTTGTATCAACCCTTTTACCGCTTTACAAATGAAAGTCCGGTTTGTTTGTTGTTTTTAAGATTAGATCAAAATGGAGAGGGAAAAAAAAAAAAGAAAAGAAGAATTATGGTGCAAGTGGAGTCTGTAATCTTCTTTTTCACCCTGGTCAAGTATGGAAATCCAAGTGGACTGAAGGTTCAAATGAAACCACCTTAGTGTGAGACTCCCTGAGAGTCAGGGAGAAAATTTTGGCAGATATAAGTTTTACGTCTCTGAGAATGACACTGTTGTATATACCTGCCTTTCCCTGCAGTTCTGGGCAATTTCTTAAGATGTTCAAATCCATCTCATAGGGGATAAATGATAAGCTTGAAACAGTTTTCCCTAGGTGAGTTATTTGTTGTCCTGTGACTTAAATGATTAGATTACAGACCCTGCTCAGTTATTCTCCCTCTGGCTTGATCTATTTCAAGCTATCCCTCATTTCTTTCTTCTTTCTTTTTCCCCAGTGATGCTAATTATAACGAGCATCAAGTATGCACCAGGAGTTGTTTAATTTATAGCTTCAGCTTTGAGTAGAATCCCTCTTCTGAAGAATTTTAAATAGCCTCCAGTCTCTTTGAGCGGGTGCAGCGCAGCGTTCCCTTTTCGCATAGATCACTGTCTTCTGTGCCTTATTTATTTTTCACAAAAATCACTTTCCCCAGCTTTCTCTGGACAATGCCACCCCCTACAGAAGGGTTAGCACAGGCAGCAGAGAAGTCAGTTCCTGCCTGGGGCAGCCACTGAGCCCCCTTCAGAAGAGGGGGCAGCACCCCTTGACTGCTGCCTGCCTTTTCTGCCTCGGTGGGTGGGTGTGCAGCGGGTGCTCGGAGGGGTCGGGTCCCCCTGAAAGCACTGGGCTGTCCCTCTTTGCTGAGCCGCCCGGTGGCAGCAATCACCAGTCCCTGGCAGCCCTCAGAGTGCCTGGACTGCCAGGTCAAAGGCTCTTTAGAGACAGAAAGTGCATTTTAGACAGAAATCTCTTGCTTTGCTCTTGTCTCCCCACTCGCCAAGGTTAGCATTGTCTTGGCCCAGGAGACAATATGATTTTTCAGGAAAAGGGAATTTTTTGTACTGTGGACAGCACAGGACAGATGCAATTGCTAGAGATTATTATACAGAAGATGTCCGAGGGAGCTGTGCTGTTTGAATACAGCAATATTTCTTTTGGAAGTACTTGCTTCCAGAGTAAGTGTGGTTTCTGCAGTCCCTTTCAGTTGGGTACAGTTTTGGAGGCAAACACTTTATTATTGATTGAAAATGTTGTGGTGCTAAAGAAGCAAGTGTGGATATCTCTTCCAAGTCTGCTAGACCCAATAGCATTCTTTGTAGATACAAGAAAGGATTGATCCACTACTGAGGAGGGCCACTTGTGAGTGAACATGAATGTCTTAGTTTTCTTCTTTTTCTTCATATGAGTTGGATTTGGGAATTGCCATTCCGGAGGGGTTTTTTTGCATTTCTCTTTAATACTTATTTTTATATTGCTGTGTAGCTGAAATGTCCTTACCAACGGTGAAGCTGCATTGTACCAGCTGCTTTATGAAGCAAGTCAGGTATGTCTTGAGTTTCAGAGAGCTAATTCTCAAAGACGGTGAACTTTTTAAAGAGGATAGAGTGGAGAAATGGAGCAGAAGGGTAAGAATACGGGAGGGAAGAGAAATCTAGTCTGTACACTAATGGTATTTGTAACTATGAAATTCTCAATTAACAAGAGTTAGTTTTGTTTGCCCTTTGAAAGGATTTTCTTGTGACACCCAACAGAGTTCTGTTGTGTGATATATACTGAATATGCATCTGTGATGTGGAACTAGAATGTCTTGCTTGCTACAAACTTCTGTTGAACTTGCACGTAGTCAACATGGTCTCTGTTGCAACCAGTATGTAGTCAGAAAAGGATCGTGAATGACATCTCAGTCCAAGTGTGAGAAAAAAATTGCTGGGTAGAGTGCTGTGCATTTACAGAAATGGATTAGGAGGTGACTGCTAGCCTCCAGAGATTATTTTCAGAAGTTTATTAGATCCATTGCTACTCTAGAACTGTGAGGCAACAGCAGGGGGGCAAACTGCCTGTCCTTCTCACTACTGGGAGGACTGGACCTTCCTTTGGTGCAATCCCATATTGCATTAACTTGGAAAAGGACAAACACAGATTTTTATTGATGCTTTTTTTTTCCCATAGGATTGAACTAGCATAAAATTACAAGTAAGGAAAAATTCTCTGTGGGAGAACTGTAGCATGTTGACAGCATATTCCCCTTTCTGATAGCAATGAAAAGTCAAAGTGTACTAACTTTCCAAGATACAGTAAGTCTTGATCTTCTCAAACTGTAAAGTTTTCATTTCTGTCTAGTAGATCTGGTCTAAAATTATATCTGTGGATGTGGCCATAGTTCTTCGTGGCTTAGTGCTTTCCAGTGATCTTGTGCTGTGTGACTAGAGTTGTACTGTGGGGTGTTGGGTTTTTTTGTTGTTATTGTTTGGGTTTGGTGGCGTTTTGTGTATGTGTTTTTCTTATAAAAAAGGCAAAACGAACTCTTCTTTTTCCTCTAAAAGAAGACATCAGAATTGCAGAGCTTTTTTTTTTTTTCCTTTCACTTAGGCAAGAGGTAAGCTCTGTTCTGAGTGTGGCAAAGTAACACTGAACGCAGCACCGTCCGTCATTCTGCCATTTCTAATTGCAGTACTGGGTACATCCTGAGGTATCTTTTCGTATGCAGAGCTCAGGTATATAGCTAGAAACTGTACATTCAGCACAATTCCACAGCAACCTTGCCTGACCCTGATTCCTTGCTTATGCTGAAGCCTGCTGCTGTGTCCTACACAGAATGTCCTGTGGATAGTTGTATAACCTCACACAGGTTGAAGAACTTCTGTCTCCACGAGTTTTCCATCTGTAATGGTTTGACAGATGTAGTCACGCTCACCGTTGGGCTCCCTTAACGTGGTAGGACAAGGGCAGCTGCAGTTGCTGCAGTCCTACTGCATCCAGACCTAGGAATTTCTGTATGCTGTGTATCGCATACCAGATTTGGGGGTTTTTTTGTTCGGTTGGGGATTTAATGATGGTATATAAAGCCCATTCTCCCAAAATAATAGGCAGTGTCCATCCCTTACAAATTAACAAGTAGTTGTACAGAATATACTTAACAAACAAGGTGGGAATGTATATGATTGTATGTATATGATTGTATGTTATATCTGTATGGATTTCACTCTTTTCTTGTATCCATTTTTGCTATTTGATTCTTGTTTAAAAAAGGGAGGGCGCAGAATGCAAAAGGAGGAGCTGGAAAGCATTTAGCAGCTCCTGGCTGCACAGTGCCTTTATCAGGAGGTGATGCGGTCCTGTCAGGAGTTTGCTAAAAGCTGAGGGTTATTGTAGTTCAGTGACCTTCTTACTGGGAAGCTTCTCTCTTTGTAAACACAATCTATTGTGGGACACAAGCTATGACTTTAATGCAAGATAATGGCAAGCTTACATGAAAAAATCAATCTGGTGAGACAGCAAATTGTCCTAAAATAGATGTTATTACCATGGTGCAGTTATTCCCTCTTGCTTGAGAGGTAAATGGGGGAATTTAGTCTCCTGTGGTTTTTCATTATAAGCTAAGTAATGATTCTGTTTTTCCAACTGTCCATATATTTCCATTTTCCTTCACCATCTCTTTCCTTTTCCCAGTTTCTTGCAAGGCTTGGCCTGTCTGCTTCCATCCAGAGACCACTGGCTTATCAAAATTACAACAGCAAGACTGGATTAACTTTCTGAGATTGAAAGAATAGATTTACATTTTAATAAAAAAAATGCTTGGCTTGACATTTTTTGTGCAGTTGTTGGATCTCACAGTTACTGCTCACAGCTTTCTCTTTTTGGTATGTTTTTTATGCCCACCTAAAGCTTTTTTTTTTTTGCCTCCCCCCTCCCGCCCCCCGCCGGGAAAGTGTTGAAACTCTGTTCTTGTAAGATCTTATGTATCTTAAAATGCTTTTTGCAAACTATGTGTAGTTTATGTAAGGACAGGAGAAGCTGAAGACTAGAGAACTGCTGTGGTGGAAAGAAACCTGCAGGATTTCAGAGGCAGCAGTTGGCCAGCTGGTGGGATTTTTTGTTACTTTAAGGTTTGAAGCTTTTTCTAAAGTATAGATATTTGCATTTTTTTATGTTAATTCTGTGGTTGGTTTGGTTATGGCTTATTTTTATGGGTTTTCTTTTTTAACAATAGCATTCAAACATGTTTTTTTCTGGCAGCCATCTGATGCTTTAAACAGTAACAGTAGTTCTTGGACATA
This sequence comes from Harpia harpyja, assembly GCF_026419915.1. Taxonomy (NCBI): domain Eukaryota; kingdom Metazoa; phylum Chordata; class Aves; order Accipitriformes; family Accipitridae; genus Harpia; species Harpia harpyja. Next base: position 11,769,526 of record NC_068944.1, read on the forward strand.
TAACTAGTTAATATGCCATTGTAATCAATGTACTGGTCTACAGTAGCATCTAAACCTGTAAGATTACTTTTAGCATGGCACTGATGTTTGCCACAAAATTAATGTACAAGCACTTGAGGGCATTTCAACAACTCTGATCTGGTATGATTTTTCTTTTTTTCTTGTCTCTGTCACATGCAAGCTACGTGCATAACAGACGTTTGGATTTTTCTTCTTTTATGGGGACTGGAGTTGTTACTAGATTCGTTAGCATAGACATGGACCTGATCCAGTGATGCCTGCTGCATTTTTAGCAGTGCAGGCCTGGTGGCCTGTGCTTGCTGTAATTAATCAGCACAATAATGGTATAATAAATGACTTGTTCATTATTTTAATGCTTGCTATACAGTGTAAAGGATCTGCTGGGTTTTTTTCCCCTTGTCTATTCAGTAAGAGTGAGTCTGTATGCGAGATGGGGGAAGCACAATAGGCATTTACCATCCTATTGTTATCCAGAGCACACATTGTAGCTGATTGTAAAAGTGAGGATGGCTAAGGGTGGTCTAATGTCACATGTTGCTGGGTGGTGATATGAGGCCTTTGGCTAATTAGCTAGCCATGAAAACAAGTTACTCCTTTGCCAGTATATTTTGTCGTCTTTGTCCTGTTAGCAGGCTGCAGCCCAAGGGAGTATTATGTTTGCACAGAAGAAAGAGTCCTTAGTGTTCTCTGTCACTGATCCTTGTGTACCATCCAGTTTGGTTAAGGCAGGATTTTATCTCTAAATGAATTAAAAATGCTTCTGAAAGATCTGTTTTGGGGAAAGTAGCTGGGATGTTGCTGTTGTCCCATTTCCAGTTTTGGTGAGCCTGAATAAATGCCTGTTTGAGTGAAATAAGCAGCAGAATAGTCCTTCGTGGGCCAGCCCCTTTTCTGTCATGTTAGCTGAAACAGATGTTGTCATTAAAGTTTAATTACAATGTGACTCACTTTTTAATGTAATGGCTAGAAGAGAACCAGAATGAGCTTTTTTTACAATCTACTAGGAGAATATGGAAACACCAGCTGAGATTGATAATCCTTTTGTGTCTTAAAAAACATAAAATATGAAAGCCACCTACTTTGGCTTCCTGCATAGTAAGAATTGTGGAATTTCATTGGGTAATTCCTGGATCAAATCCATAATAACTGATTTGAGCCAGAATAATGTCCTATTGCAAGAATTGTATGAAAAAGATGGATTCTCCTCAGGCTTTCAGTGGTCAGTTATCCTGGTTAAAAAGAGGCACTTTGCTGATGGTCTAGCCCCCATAATTACCTCTGATTGTGTGACCTGGCTGCATTAGGCTGCCCATAGCACACGTCATGAGAGATCCTAACCCAGATTTTTTCTTATCTGAATGCAGAAGATAGAAACCAGAGGAAAAAGGGGAGGTAAACGTCTTGCCCTCATAAACACAGTAGGTCAGTATTAAGTTGGTGCTTCCTATCCAGTGTGCTGTCGATCGGGTGAAATTTCAATTAATTATCAGGATCAGATGGACCTAAGAAATTCTGGCTTGGTTTTCTTAGTGGTACTTCCCACTCATGCCCCCATTTAAGCCTCATTCATTGGCAATATTGTAATTCACTCTACTGAGTTTGGCAAAACTATAAAGATAGTGAGTTGAGCTTAAAAATCAAAAATCCATCAACCTGTCCTTCCAGCATTAAAGGGGTGGGCTGGAGTGCGAAAAGAGCTGTGGATTTTCTTATGTTCAGGTTGTTGCCCGAAGACTGTGGAAGGGTGGCAAGAGAGGCGTTGTAGCTGCATCCCCTTGTCCAGCAGTAGGTCTTCTGTGAAAATATCAGACTTGGTATGTTATGGGTGTAGCTCTGGAAGGGAGAGCCAAGCAGCAAGAAGCCCACTGTGAAAGGATTATGAAAATAGAGAATGACAGCATATTGTAAACACCGCAGACAAGCTGTTTTGGTGGTGACCCTGGCAAAATATTTTGATTTCTATGATGAGTTAATCTAAATTGTGCTTCAGCCTAAGGTATGACATTTGCAACTGTGTCCACAAGACTGAAAATGAATCTAATAGTGGTGGAGAGTGAAAGCAAGGAGGAATGCAGAGCTTTTGAATGAGCAAATGAAAATGTGCAGGACTTCGGCATCTGTTGGCTTCCCCCTGGTGCTCCCATCTCTGTACCCTGGAGCTCTGTAAAACTCCGGAGCTCCAGTACGATGTCAAGCAGCAAATCCAGCCCATACTTGAAGCTGTGGCTTTCTGTTACACATTTGTTCAAGTGTGGTTGTGTGGTTTGGCTTAATGCCTTCAAATAGATAGCTTGGCAGCACTTGCGCAGTAGTTCAGTTTTATGGGCGTGACAGTATTCCTTTAAGTGCTGACAAGGAGGCACAGAGCAGAGATTCACATCTGAGGTATTTATTTTTGATGAGGAAAATAGAAGTGAAAAGGACTAGTATTTACTGGTGTGCACACACTGGTACTTGTACAGAAACATCCTGGTGGCGACAAGACTGCAGTCGCTTACAAGCCTTGCGAGGAGCAGAGAACAGCCATGATAATGCCGCTCTTTATTTTCAGTGCTGTTCAGGCAGGCTCCCTCTCTAGAGCCTTCCCTATGCTTCCCTTCCCTGTTGCCAATGAAAAGCTTGGCTTTCTCTAGGCCTTTTAATATTCCCACTTAATTAGAAGGAACCCGTTTTTCTACTGGATACAAAGTATCTCCATCAAAACAGGAACTTTAAATTAGTCTGAGTGATTTCTAGTAGCTGTCATCCATTGTGGGTTTTGGGTTTTTTTTTTTCCTTTTTGATCCTTCTTGCTATAGCATCTTAAAATTTCTGCTGTGTATGATACTAACCATGGAAAGCTAACAATGTACCTGATAGTGCTGACAAGCAGGATTGCAGCAGCAATCAGCATTTTAAAGACTAAACTCTGTTGTTAAACGCACGCATGTATGGATGCTGTTGCAAAAATACTTCTAAATCTCTGTTTATCTCAAGTGACTTCAGTGGAAACTGGCTACAGATAGAAGAAATTCACAAGAGTTCTCATTTCTGTTCTGAAAGATCTGTAATAGGATTTTCTTTTTAACCTTTGCTTGTGGAAAAGTGATTGAATATGCTCTTGAAACAAAAGTGATAGGTTTTGGACATCTAACTAAGCCATTATGCAACGTTACCATAAATAGACTTGGTTTCACCGAACTCAGTGGAGACAGAATGAAAATATTGATGCTTCTAAAATAGATACTTAACATTTGACAAACTATTCCTTCCTTGAAATAAGGGCTTCCTTGAATGTTTCTCAGGATGTGGTGACTCTATTTGCCTTGATGTATCTATGCAGGACCTCCTGCTTTTTCAGCACAGCAACTCTAGTGATTTCAACAGAGCTCTGCAGTGGTTATGCCTGAGTTCCTACCAAGGAAGATGCTGATCTTGGGTCAGTGGTACGTGAAGTTCTCGGCTCGATTAACAGGCTTCAGGAAGCCATCTTTCGCATCAGGCGTCCTGCATGCCGCTGAGGCAGCTTCAGGCAGAAAGACGTTTCCATTTTCTTGTCTGCAGATGTCTTGCAACCCAAAGTCAAATGGGAGAAGTCGACAATTTTATTCTTGAACTGAAGGGCCAAGTTTTAAACTCAGTTCTGACATTTATTGTCGTGAGTGGACTGAATTCTTTGCAAAGCATTTTTTGGCAGGATTAGTTCTAGAGATATGTTTTTTGCCTCCTTCTGCTTCACCTATTCATCAGGTCTAAAATGTTCCAGTATTTGATTTTGTAAGGTAAGGTTATGGTATGAGGAGGACTTTGCCACATTAGTAGTATTACTCTTACCTTTTACTTTCTTTCAGGCTGTTCTTGTTTTCTGTCATGTTCAATCTTGTATGTAAACTGGCCATCCTTAAAATGACCACAAGACCCTCTTGTTTGGTCTCCAGATTTTATTGCTGTTATCACATTTCTTCTGCATTTGTCAACACAGGAAATCTATTACAAAATAGGATGAAATGGAAAACTTAAGATGTGTGGATACCAATTATACAGCAAGCCTAATTTCAGTTTGAATCCCCTATTCAGCATTAAATATAAATTCTGAAAGTTTACTTCTCTTTATTTGCCAAAATTTCTTGAAATAATTTTACTGCTTTTTTTCAAAATACATAATTCTTATAGGAAGATCTGAAAGCAAATTTATTTCAAGATCCATGCTGAAATAAAACCCTCAGCCAAAAACTGTCAAGACCCCTGAAAAATGAAAGCTTCCCTCTTCTTTTTCCACCAAATTACTCTGCCCTTGCTGTGAGGGCACACTGGCTGGCCAACATAATCGTGAACTGCACAGCCTACAAAGGTACAATGATAAATGAAACTAAACAGAGGAACTTCCCTAGATTTCAGCAGAACTAGGAATATGCCTTATCACATTGAAATACTATCCAGATTTTGACATAGATATTTTGGTGGATCTGGGCTTAAAGTGAGAATCAGAAGACTGGGCAAAATAACTGTTTTCCCCTTCTCCTTCTGTGACAGATCCCCCTGGGCTCCAGCAGAGAGGTGTTACCTCTGTTTCCATAAGCCAGCAACAATAAATCTGGCTTCTGTTTCAAAATCAGTGCTCACCTGATTGTAGTAATTTGTATTTAGTGGCCTGTTTTCAGGATGTGGATTGGAGCAATCAGTGGGATTGAACCTGATTAACAGGATTTTCTGAAAGTGAGAAGCCCAGGTGGTGAGACTTTTAAATGCATGCATGTTTGGGATTTTTCTTTTTCCTTTTTAACTGCTCTAATTATTTTCATGGTGGACATGATTTTTTTCCTCTATTACTAAAGTACCATAATCCAAATGCAGACTCATTTCTAGCATTATTTCAGTAGTTATTCATACTGCAGAAGCACCTGGTCAAGGACTAGGACCTTGCTAAGCCTATTGATCTATAAACATAATGGGAAGTGTGTAAGAAAGCTGCTCTGCACCTCTTACAGCTGATTCCCGTTTCTCAGAGTAAGTACTTCCTCTGCCAGTCAAACTACTTTTGCACCAAGCAGTTTGTTGCTGACTGCAGTACAATAATCAAATTGCTCTGGTTTTTGCAGATGAACTGCAGTTTCATGATAAAGCCTGTTCTACTTGGGAAAACTCAGTAGCAGAATCACAACAGCACATTTACTCTATTTAGGTGTGTGCTTCATTAGCACCCTCTCTACATGTCATTTCTGCTCTGGACAGAGTTACAGCTGCAATGTCATACCTGTACCCATACAACTCTGCTAGTGACTGCTCCCTGAAGGCAAATGTTTCAATTATTTCTCTTTCCAGCCCTTCTCATCAACAGTCTTTCTATATTGACTTGTAATTTTTCTTTCAATTCTAAATAATTGTAAGGGGTGAAAAATGTCTTCCTAGTTTCTGAGTTACACTTTTCTCACCCATGTTTTTTTTAACTTACATGCTGATTACAAATGTCTCCTGCAGTGAAAATATGAGGTCTTTTCTAGTGTATTTTCTTAGTTATCGTGTAAAAGGCCGCTTTTTGGCTCTACCTAAAGTTAAGGTACCTATTACGGGATTTCTGAGTCTAAATGTTCTTGCAAGTTATTTTCAAGATTCCAAAAGAAAATAACAAAGCATGTGGAGCTGCCCCTCAAGAAAGCAGAAGTGAATGTCTTTTAAATCAGCGTGTTACTCAAAATCGCACACTGCTTTGGCTAGTGATCGTGACTTTTGACCTCTTTGTAATAAATCACTACTGACATCTAGAAATATCTGACTTTTCTAGTCAGCTCCCTGTGTTTTTCAGAGTGTCATAATCATGTTATTTATCAGGAATGATGTGTGGGAAAAGGCTGAATATAAGCTAGTTAGACATAGGGAGCTATTTAAAATTAGGGCATTTTCTCCACCGTCTGTATTAGTCTGCTTATGTTGATGTAGTTGTGATGCAGCACTGCAACATAAAGACTGGTATTTTAAGCACCAGGTTCGTAATTCAAATATTCTGATTTAAAAAAAATATAACCCCTTTAACAGATTTCTTTTAATTGAGAAAGTATAGAAATATTTGATCCTTATGATGGTTTTATTTAGGTGTTTTATTTGCTTTTTTAAATTAGAGAATAAAAAGGGGTTTGATTTGGAGGTTCTCAGTCTGAATGTTGGAAAGGTATAATTTTTTTTGACCTATAATGTTGAAAGAAAAAATATCTGTGCAAAATAATGACATTTTCATCTGAGTGAAATATCTTAACGTTTCTTGGTTGTTGAACTTTTAACGAGGTCACTTCTTTCTGAAAATTGCGGTTTATTTGCAGGAAGTGTAGGTTTTTAGAATCCTTCAGACCTCCTTAAATTGTCATAGTTACAATAGTGCATGTATTTTAAGGATATTATTTATACACAAAAATAAGGAATCATGCTAGTAAACTGTGTTTTCCACAGAGAGGGGGAAAAAAAAAGTATAAATCAGATTAGGGGGAGGAATTTGATAAGGCATATTTATGTCCTTTCGTGCGCTGTAGATGCATCTATTTAATTCTTAGTGGGGTTAGGCTGGTTTGTGTGTTAATTCAGAGAACAGCAATGTGCACACAGTGGAGACGCATAGGCAATTTCCACGTCTCTCTCAAGCGTAAACTGGAAAGTGCATCAGTCTTCTGTAGATTTTTAGCACGTAGTACTGATCTGAGTTCTTGCCTATGTGCTACTTGTGCTAAAGTAGCATGAATCAGAGGTGGTTTGTTTTTTTATTTTTATTAATATATGTATGGGTAAGAGGCTGGGCATTTCATTTTTGGGATTACTGGTAAACACCTTAATGTTTTCAACAAAATGATTCAAGAGTCATTGAAGTGCATCACAAGACTATCTTAGTGACTTGAATGGAATATTGTAAAACAAATTTTAAGAGGTCAGAAATAAAAACTCATACATATTCTTAGGAGATGGTAGGACAGGACAACATGGAGTAACCTTGTTCTTTGCTAATTACATTATCTTTGTGTGCAGCTTTTTAGCCTAGCGTTTGGGTTTTGAGTGTAGGGGTGTTCCTTGTGTTTTGGAGTGGTGGGTTGGGTTTTTTTTGGTCTCGTGGTAGTATCTGCTTGTACTAAGAGCCTCAGATCAAATGCACTTACAGGTTTCTGCCTGTGGCTTTGGGGAGAGCCAGATGGATCTGGGATTAGAAACACATCTGTATCTATTTTGTCATTCTTAAAACTGCTTCACCATTCAATACACAAGCTCTCAAGCTTGAAATCCTTAAGTAAAGGTTTACTTGTATACTTATACCTTCTAAACTAGCCCGGTGGTCAGCAAATTCAGCTGTCATCCAAAAATGCAGAAGAGAAATTCCAGGTCTGTGAAAATCCTTCACTTAATATGTCCTACCAACAGTTCTACCTCAGCCTTTATATGTGGTAGCCAACATATCTCAGATGATCTCAACTCTCAGGGGAACATAAGAATAGAGGCATTCTCTGCATGCATGAGTGGTTAGAATAACACTGTGCTTAGTGATCAAATGAACAATCCCTTTGAGCTTTCGAGATAGTACCCCCTCTCACAGGGCATCGGAAAGCATTTCTTTAACAATTATGCAACAACAAAGCACAATAGGATCACTGGTTGCCATGATTTCTTTCGGAGGAGAAAAGTCAGAGTTTGTATGTTACCTTGTTATGATCTCAAATTAAACCAGTTTGGCAGTCAAGGAATGCAACCTAATCTGTTGCAAAATCCCTGGTATTAGTGGAATAGGTTGCTGCATAAATAAGTGTTCAAGACTTTTTACGTATTAACCCATAGATTTTTGCAAAGATGTCACCTGCCTGGTGCTTGGGTTTGGTTTTTTTCCAGTCCCTTTTCTGGCCTGACTGCTTTGCATTAATCAGTTTAAAAATCCTCCTGGTGTAAACAGAACCTGTACTGCTGACTGTACTTTTCTTATGCTGTGGATCATTTCTCCAACCTAGTGTTCTTCCTATTTACTGTGACTTATTCCCAGTGTGTGACTATGATATTTTACTGCTGTTGTCCGCTTTTGCTTACCACCAATCTTTTCCCTGTGCTTTTCTCCCTATATTTTCTTCTCGCCTACTGATCCATTTCTTTCTGCCAGACCTTCTTTTAGCTGCATTTGCATCCTTCCATCTAGCTGGTTCCTTCCTTTTCTTCACTACTCTCTTTTCCTCTTCATGGTCTTCCTTTACTGCCAGGTGTCAAATATACCTCAGCTGCTTTCTAGCAGCTACTCTACCCACAAACACCCAAAGTTCTCCTTCTGGCAAGGTTCTTGATTATTAGCCTGGATGTTACTACGACCATACTACATAGTATTAGCCATCTCTCTTCTTGCATCCCTGAACATCAGAAAAAGGGGAAAAAAAAAAAAATCTGTATGTTAAGGGTCACTTTTAAAGTTATTTAGATTCTTCTTTTTTGATTTTTAAGAAGTCAAATACCCTTCCTTATTTGTAATAAGCTGACAGGATGTACGCTGCGTGTGAGACATTGCAAGCCACGTGCCAGCGAATATTCCAGCCTAGATGAATACTGATGAGATGACCTGGGTTAATAGCACTGCTTGGGGCTTTTGGGCCCATTCTGCTGTAATAACAAATTGTAGTCAAGGTTTGAGACATCTTCCACAACAGGATGTCCTTGAAATAGAAAATTTCTCTGAAAAGTTTCTTCTAACAAATTATATTCTTTTCTGATAAGAGTCCTTGTAGTCAGTGAGTCTTTAACCAGATTTTGGGCTGAAGATATACAGTCAGTATCAGTGGAAGTGTACTATCTTTCCAAACAGCAAAATAAATTATGACTACGACTTTAGGTAAATTCTCTTACAAGTTGGTTATGCTTTCCAGAACTTGCAATACTATCATCACTGAGTGGTTCATTTGTTTTACAAATAATAGAAATCTAAATCTTGGTTGAAATTGGAATCTGACCTACTGTCTCTAATCTGCTTACTAGACAGAGGGGTTTTATTTGTAGTTGCTTACATAGCAGCAATTTTTAAATAAAATTATGCCCGTGGGAAAAGACGATACTTCTGCTATAAAAATGCCACTGAAGTATTTGCATCCTGAAGTACACTTCATAAACCACAAATCCCTTGTACATTGCAGTGCACAGATCTTAACTTACTGTGACTGATCCACTGCAGTTGCTACTAATAAAATTAACTAAGTTAGTTAGGTTTTATGGTTATTAACAGAAATTTTACTAAATGGTTTTAGCAAACACATGGCATTCCTGAAAAGCTGAAGCTTTAAGAAAGCAGTACTGGCTTGCCATCAGACTCCTAAGCAAGTAATAGACCATTTGGCCGATGTACAATGGTTGAATGTATGTTTTTGAAAGGCAAAGGAATTAGCTAACCTAAGAACTTTTTAAAATGTTAAGTAAATCTGTTCAGTTTTGGAATTTTCTTCGAATCTGAAAACTTATAACGATGCCACGATTTTCTTTTGTTGTGTATGTGTGTGTACAAGCATGCATTTGTATGACACACAAGTGTTGCACAGTTAGACAGCAGTAGAATAAATGCAAATAGATTATTTTCTGTGTTCTTTTGGATGTTCATATTACCTAACCTTTTCATTCTAGATAAAGAAGAATAAAAGTAGAAGATTGTAAAATGCATTTGTTTAAAATTAAGATCAGGTGCTTACTTTTTTTGGTGGTGCAGTGTCCATGCCCTGTTAAAATCTCAAAAAAAAAAAAAGGTATAATCTTAAGCAAAATTGCTAGTTCTCAGCCACTGAAATGGGCCTCAACTTAATATTGGTATTCCTCGTGTTAGTTTTACTTGCCTTCTCCCTGCCCCCCCCCCCCTTTCCTCCCTGCTAATTAGATTGATGCTGTCAGCTTACCATCTTTGGACCAAGAAATATATTTTTACTTTTGTATTTATACTATTTGGCTATACTGCAGGTTTGTCTGTACATTTTAGGAAAGGGAATGAATTTCATTCTTAGCCATAGATTTCAGATATGACCTGTTATTGTGTTTGGAATCTGTCCTCATTAGCTCTTCCTACTGATGCTACTACTTCGAGAGAGTTTTTTGCTCTGATAGTAGTTTTAAAGCATCTTGTTTGTCACCAATCCTTTTGCTCTTAGTAGTTCAGAAAAATCTAATACCAGCTGTTACCTGCATATAATCTGTATTATGTCCTGCTTGACTTCCAAGCCCCTTGGTGGTGTTAAATCCAGCCAAATTAGGCTGACAGGTGGTTGCAGCTTCCTTTATCTGAAATTGAGCTCTGTGTAGATTGAGACATTTGTAGCTGCACTCTAATGAGCCAGTTGATTTAACAAGAACTTTTGTTCAACTGCATAAAGGTTAAACATTTCTTCATAGAAAAGTAATTGCTGTGAATTTCCTGTGTTGTTTTATTTTGCTTAAAATTAAAATTGAAGTCTAGGTTTTATTAAAGCAGAGAGTCATGCAGTGGAAGTTTAGTTGTTTTTTTGTGGGTAAAGATGAAAGCTAAACCTATTTTTATATTAGAAGCACGTGATGTCAAGTAGGTAGAAGTGGCTTTGAGCTTAAGATATTTTTACGCTTGTTTTTTCCCTTTCTACTGCCTTGCAAATAATTATCTTCACCATTGTGCTCTGTATTCTTACTTGAGGCACCATCTTGCAGAATTCAAGATTTTACTGTGCTCTATTTGGGCTGGATTACTCCACCCAGCTTTGAAGTTTTGAAGTAAAGCTCTGCCTGACTTTAAAGTAGATCACTAACAAAGGCATCTTTAACAGGGACCATTCACACAGATGATACCATTGATGCTGTAGGACAGTTCGGTAGCATTCCCCTTCTTCCAGCTCATCCCAGTAGAAGAGACTGTGATGGTTGGCTTTGAGCTGCTTATAATCAGGAAACACACAGTTTGTTAGATTTTTCCATTGTTGGAGTGCCAGAGGCTGGAAATGGGGGCGTATAAATTTGATTATTTGCTTTGATATTCTTTATACATTGTCATATGTTCTTTTCTTTCCATCAGCTTTGTTCAACTTATAGTCCTATACGTAGGTGCCTCGGACACTGAATTTTCAGGTTTTGACTTGAAGAAATTTTAGAGACAGTAAAGTAAGTTTTGCACCACTATTACTGGGTTTACTAATCACATGCTGAAGAGCCTACCACAAGCTGTGCTTTATAATCCTTGCTGAGTAAAAGCTGCCCACACATTTCTCCCTTCTCAATCTTGCTTTCTCCTGATGGAGCAGAACACACCTGATAATGAGTCCACAAGCAAGTAGTTATTTAGGTAGCAACAAAATGCTGCCTAACTATGGTCCCAAGGAAGAACGGGGAGGTGGGAAAGTTGTTAGGGTTTTATCTTGCAGAGCGTATTTAGCACAGCCAGTTTTCTTACTGTCCTGCTGCAAGATTTTTTTTAGTGCGTAGAGAAGTAGTTTTAATGTCTGAATCTACTGCTGACCTTTTTTCCTTTTTCTTAATTATTTTGAGTCCTATGGGTTAGTATCTTGCTTCAGATTTAAAATTTAAAAACAGATGAAAATGCGTGATAAATTGACAGCAAGTTACGCTATCTGTTAGAGTATGAAACTGGTACAAAATAAAAAGCAGATGTGAAATTGTTAGGCAGGCAATTTCCATGTTGTGGGTGGATTTTCTGAAATACCTGAAGGATATTTTTAAATACTCTGGAAAAATTATCAGGAAGATCATAACGTGTGTGTGATGTAAATAACAAAAAACACTAAGCACAGAGGTGAGCTCTGCAGAATATCCTAAAGCATTTTCACATTCACAGCTCTGTCTCGAAGACAAAAATTGTAAATGGAAGGGAAGGACTAGAAAAATCTGGACCATGCAAGCGTTAGTAATGAACACTATGTCAATACCATGTTCTGGGAACTTGGAGATGTAAAATAACTGTTGACATTTGGGAGTTTGTACAGGGATTTTTTTGGAAGAGTTGAAGTTCAAAATAACTGATGCCAGACTGCATATGAGCTCTAACCTGACAGGTGAAATACTGACACCACTAAACTTTTCCAGTTTTGCTGGGAGTAGTGCCCCTAGCTCTGTGTGTTTTATAAGAATGATTCTGGGGACAGCCAAGCAAGATGGCTAAATGGACGCACACTCTTAAACAGCAGCAGTCTGTAACATCCAAGTTCACTTGGCTAAGCACTAATTTGATCTTTTGTTATTTTTTTCTTTTCTTTTTTTTTTTTTTTTTTGAGCACATTGTAATCTGTTTGGAAGGGTTGCTTAAGTTAGCAGTAGTAGTCCAAAAGCAGAACGTGACAGCCGCTGCTTTATTGCCAGCTCCTCCATGCGGCCCATTTCAAACAAAGCCTATTTTCCTATTTTCAGGGTAGAGTGATTACACATTTGGCTTGTTTGCTTTTAATTTCCATTAGACTTTACTGCCAAAATAACGTGGCCACACTAGTGACAAGAATGGAAGTTGGCTTGCTAACAAGTATCAATATTTGCCTTAAAAAGCAGTTTGATGAAGAGTCATGCAAAAGCCCTCTCCAAAGAGGGAGGTGTTTTAAGGCAGTAACCGCACAATAAAAATACTTAATTTCACTTTTGGAGACCTCTCATTTTTAAATTGCTCTGGGTGAATGTATTCCCTTGTATGCTGAAAGAAGAGACATAGTTGATTTTATTTGTTATGCCTGCATGGGGTGGGAAGAGAAGGGAAGCAAAAGAATTGTACAGGTATGGAGAGTACATTTCCGCTAGTAGGGGAACAGGATATTTCCTTCTTTTGCAGCTGGATTCTGGTCTGAAATTCATGGCATGTGTCTCTCACTGGCCATGATCATGGGTGGAAAGCTTTGAGTACTTGGCTCGTTGCTCTCTTTTGGACAGATACAATACCAGAGTGTTCACATCCTAAGTGGGATAGAAAAGTTGCCTGATCAAGCACATAACTGGTCCTGGAGTCTAAAGATTTATTTCTGTACTTTGAAATTCTTTCTCAGTGAATGATTTATTTTGTATATGCACCATTAAAAACAAAGAAGTGTTTCTCCTTTCTTTTAAAGTTGAAGAATAATGAGAGACAAAGGATGCGTCTGAATTGCAGGACCCCAGGAACATTTCCCAGCGCTCTCTTGGGGCTGGGTCCTGGCTTCTCCCTGTATTCGTGTGCATGCAGTCCCTTCGCTTCCCCCTTCCATGCCTCCGTGTCCATGTTCCCATGTCAAAGAAACTTTAATGTGCAGGCTGGGTGACAGAGGACATCAGAGCTCGCTTCCTGCCACACAGCATGGGCACAGCTCTATAACCTGAATGCATGCGGTATGAATGAACAAAAAGGACAGACTGTTTTTCTACAGTCAGGCCGTTGGCAGTATGGCTAAGGCTGCCTCCTAATTCTTTAGAGATTTGCCGTAATTACTAGCTTGATCAGTTTTCAATTTGTGTAAAATAGGTGCAGGAAGGACTAAGGAATGCTTGGACAATATGATGGATGTTTCCCAAGCATGCATCAGCTTAGTTCTGAACCATGATACCGTGTAATTCCTGTAAGAGAGTTGAAGCACATAGTCCCTGATATGTATGCTTGGTCAGAGGTAATAAAGTTTCACTCAGTTGTTTTTTAAGACTTTTTACAGGTCACGTAGGGCAAACAGTCTTTCTGTAGAGGAGGAAAAGACATTGCTGTAGCTGTTTCTCTGGTATCATTGGCATCACTGGCATCTCTCCAGTCAGCATTCAAGTGCAATGGTATTCATTGAGTGTTATGTTTTTCAGAAGCAGAGCCTCTTGCTCTATTTCAGTTGGTGTTACAAAACATGAAAAGACAGTCTCTTTGAATAAATTTCCTTCTTCCAATCACTGGCTCTTTTAAATGTCTTTCTTTTTTACATTTGGATTCCTTTTCTGGCTACCATTCAAGGCATATTTGAACTACTTAGCTAACACTTCTGCTGACTTAACGCTGCTGGTACTCTTAAGTTATTAATGCTCATGTTCATGTAGATGCTGCTAGAGAAGCTGTGTATGCCCACTGTGAGAAGCTTCACGGGCAGAAGGTAACCTGGTGCACTCCTCAGGGATGTGGTGGCTCTGCTCCACTTGGAGTAAGTACATCCACCATTGCCTTTTGTGGATGTTGATCTATTTGCTTAGGGTTTATGTTTATTAAGAGAATTGCCTTTATTCAGGCAGCAGGTAGGCTGGCATTTACTGATTACATGAAATTTGTGTGTGTGTATATGCAGGATAGTGCTGACAGAAGGCTTCTGCTTACAAAATTTAGTAGTTTTGTTACATAAAATAAGTCTCAGTTGCCTGTGAGTCTGTGCTGACTTAGAGGTGTACAGATGCAAATGTTTTTTTCACAAGGTGGCTCAACAGAGTTGAGATTTGTGGTTGTATCTAAGATATATCTTGGATATACAAGGTTGTACATCTATCCAGTTATGCTAAAGTGCCTCTGAACTGGGCTAGATGTCATAGATCCTGCCACTCACATGTGCACAAGTGGCTTTTAATGACTTGAATGCCGGTTAAAATAATCTTAAAGAAAATTAGCAGATCTATACTGCAGTGCAAGCAGAAGAGTGGCTGAAGATTATGCAATTTTTCTGCTGGCTAGTGGTGATGACGATGATAGCATTTAGCTAGCTCCATACAACTTCCAAGGACTGCACAAAGTGTGCGCTAGTTAAATGCGAACTGCTCTTTCAATTCACTTTTACTGTTTTCAGGAAGCTTGAAGCCTTCTGTTATGTGTTTCAGACCTGGCAATGAAAAAAGATGTAACCAGCATGACTTCAGCTTGCAATCATCTAGTCAAACTGTAGCAAGTCAGAAATTAGATTTGTATGAAAAAGAATAAATGCCCAGATAATGGCATGGTACAGCTCCAAATCAAGTTATCCTTTATCTTTTTCTCATTTTCTATATGGATTGCAACACACTGCTTGTACGATCAGTAGAAGTGTGGGATAATTTCACAATTGCTGATTTCAACCAAGTTGTCAGCCACCTGCAAAGAATGTAGGCCTTAATTTTATTCCTTTCAGGTATATGAAAAATATTTTCCTTGTCAGAATAGAAAATTGGAAATTCAGAAATGGGGTGGATGTTTTTCTATTCCAAATATCAGGTCTCCCCTAGTTTCTTTGTTGCTTGATAGACCTGTCTTATTTAATGTCACAGAAAGAATTGTCAGGAGGAGATGTGGGTAGGGAGAAGGGGTTTTGTTCCAGTAAATGCATCTTTATGACATTTTCTGAAAGGCAAGCAGTCAGAGCTGGAGGCTTTTGCAAGTGCAAGTTTTTGTGCTAATTATGAACTACTTTTCTTTTTAAAGAAAATGTATCTTGGTTTGTTAATCAGTATGTGATTGCTTTCTTTTTGCTTTTGTTTCCCGGGCAATACTATCCTGGGTGGGTTTTTTTGCTGCTGGAAGGGATATCCCTGAGGTTCAACCCCCCCTCTAAGTGTCTCATTTTATTTAGGTACTTAGGATAATGCAGCGTATACTGGAGGCAATTCTGTAAATTGACAGTGCAGATGGAAACGAGGTGGAAACCTCTGTTTTTCTTACGCTTATGAGATTGAGCACGGATTAGTTCTCTTTCAGTATATTTTGAAGGCCAGAGATAATAAATGCGGACTCAAAAATTAAATGCATTTGTTTTTTGCATTTTTATGCTTTCAGGCTGTCGGGGAGAGGCAGGAGTGCCCTGCCCAACGCGGGGGTGAGCTGGGACCCAGGGTGACAGCAAGGCAGGCAGGGCAGGCACCTCAGGTACCTGAACAAGGGGAGCACAGTGGGACCAGGGACGGCTGTCGGAGTTGGGTGCCGTCTGGTGACCGCCAGGCAAGTCTGCAGTGACCTGGCAGGTCCCACCTTGGCGAGACGTGAGGCCAGGCACGGGCAGTGTGGCACAGGCCAGGCGTGGCCGAGAGCTGGAGCCGAACCGCAACCCCAGGCCAGCCACCCAGGAGGCTTCTCACAGGTCTTTCTCTCCACTGAGCTGTTCCCAGCAATCTGAGCCTGGGTTAGAGCCACCCCATAGCAGAGCTGACCTTGGACAGGTAAACTCCTAGATGTTGTGGCTGGGAAGAGGCTGCAGAGCCTGCTCCTGTCTGGTGCACTCAGGACCCTGGCAAGGTAACCTCGAGCTGTGTTTTTTTTCAAACTATTCTTCACATAAAGGAGTTAGGTTTTTTTGGGTTTATTTTTATTTTTTTAATTGCCTTTTATTATACCATTGTCTCTTGATTCCACTAGTTCAGGCTTTCTGTGGGGAAAAAAATGAGAACGTCAGTAAGCCGTGAACACAAATCTGGAGGCACACGGGCAATTTTCCTGCTACCTCCTCCAGCACATTGGGCTTCTACGGCGTGGCACCACCTTGGCAGGCTGCACCCGTTTTCCTGGTTTCTCAGGATAACCAAAGCCCATGATTCACTATGATGGACTACATCCTCAATTGAGAACTGAACCAAATTGCAAGGGCTTTATAAATAGATTGCATTATTTATATATTTCAAAAGGATGCTAAATAACTTTCTGGGATAGCGTGGACTGTGAATAGGAAAGACTTCTTACTTTGCCAAACAATCACAATTTGTGGCTACAGAAATGTTCTTAAAGCATTTACCTGGGAAGTAAATGACCTTTTATTTTCAGAGGTAAGATTAACACAGCTATTTTCTGTCTACGGAGCATTGTTTACCTTTCGTGAGTTGTCTGCACAGCTTCCTAGGAGGTAGAAAAATGAAAACTTCCTGCTGAGAAAATCAAGGCAGAGTTGTTGTTTTTGTTTATTTCAGGAACACATGGTGGCTTGCGCATAGTGCTTCTGCACACGTGGGCACGCGCACACGTTTCTTGTAGAACTACTAATTGTTCAGCCTTTTGCAGGCGGGCACAAGTCTGCTGGACCTGAGGAATCGCCAGCTGGAGGCTGTGAATCCCAGGTTAGTGCAGCACCAGGCCCGCTCCAAGCATCAGCCAGGTTTGTTAGTTGGAATCGGCACGATACCGAGGGCCACGACATGACTTCTGCTGGCCTGGGATGCGAGTGGAGCAGTCGATGCCTGCAAAAGGCAGGCATGGTATTGCCTGGCTTCCTGGGGTTGCACCTTCGATTAGGGTAACCAGGAATGTGTGGCGTGTGCATCTTTTGTATACATGCGCTGCCCTGTGATATTCCTTCTGGTCAGGCCTCTTGAATTGCTCTCAAGGTTTTTGTTCTAGAAGTGGTGGTTTTCCTCATTCTCATACTTGCTGGGTGGATTGAGAGGAACGTATCCAAATTACACTTAGAAAATGTGTTTATAGCATTTCTTGCCTGTTAAAATATTTCAGATCATGTGTAGCTCGATCATTTTAGTCTTCAGAACTAATAGTTGTTTTTGCCGAGTGTCTTTTCTTCATCACATAAAAAGTGACTTTATACATACTCAAATAGCAAAATAAAGTTTGTGAATTCTTTTTTTTTCCTTTCTTTTTTTAATAGCAGTAACTCCCACAAACTGGTACAAGGCTTGGTACTGTGCAAGCAGTTTTTCACTCTTAGAATGCTGCTACTGAAAAGCAGATATTGTGTAAAGTACCATCGATCACTGCCGCGGTTTTATACAGTTTGTCACCATTGTTCTTCGTATAGCATTGAGTCACATTTAGAACTATGGTACAGCTCACAAGTGTTCAGCAGTGGGGGAAAGAAAAAGTGTTGGTTTTTTTTTGTTTTACTTAACCCCCCCCTTATTATTTATAATCTAATATCAATGATTTGTTAGTGTATAGAAAATATGTCTAATGTGGCCTAATCTACATGAGAACAGGTTTATTAATATATTTAGAAGTGTATAATGTGGTTTGTAATGATGGAGAGTGGGATGGAATTTCTAAAGACCTAGAATAGCTGAGGTGAGATACTAAAATGTTAAAGCAGAAATCTAAAAGGCTGTTCTGACAGATGGTTAGCTCAGAGGTAGAAATGGACTTTTGTTGTATGTCTAGATTTACTTTAACAACTTTGGGATTTCCTAATAATTTCCTGGATTTTTTTCTGACTAAGAGCATACTGTATCTAGGGTAAAATCCAACTGAAATACTAGATATATATGTCTTTAATTAAAGAGATGAATTGCATAAATTTTGATAGTTTTTTTATAGAGAGTGGTATTCCCGCAGTGCCACAGAGTTTGTTGTGCTCCATGGGTCTGTTGCTAGGACCCATTACCTTGTGCTTTTGGCAACTAAGGATCCTAAGTCTACCAAAGGATTCAGATTTTTCCTGAGATTTGATTCGTTTCTTTTAATATAGCATTGATTTAAACAAACTGTTTCCCTATGAATGTTCTTCAGTGATTCCACCAGGAATTTTGTTTTCATTTGGCAGATTTTTCTGGCTGCATTGATGGAGATGCTAATTGACACTACCACTTACCACAGTAAATATGGTGGTAAGCACAATAAATGCTTTTCTTTATGCTAAGCAATCTGTTTTAATGTGTATATATATAAACTGGTCTCTGCACATTCATGGCTATGATGTGCATTGTGGGGTAGGAAAAGATAGGACTAAGACTCTTAAGAAATGTTTCTTTCAAAGGTGAAACAACCGGAAAAAATGACAATTGGAAACTTTTAGCACTTGTTGGAGGTTGGACAGGTTTAATTTTGCAGAGAGGGAGCAAAGTATTCATGTGAGTTTTCTAACTAGTTTTTATCTTTAAAAAACTGACAGCAATTGTCAGTTTGCTGAGTTCCCAGGTATAAATACGCACACAAGGAAAATTTCTTTTAACAAAGTCAATTGAATTGATACAATTTCTTCATGCAAAGGGAAACATAGACTATTTTGAAGATTTTATTTTACATGTTTTAGGCAAAACAATAATTGGATAAGGCAAAGGAAGTGAGATAAATTGAATCAACTGCTATACTGAAGACCACTGAATGCTTAGTAGAAAGATGAGTGTGATAGCCTGTGGCTTTTATGTTCAACCATGTTGGTCTGGAGTATATCGGCATGAGGGAGAAGAGATTGAAACTTGTCTCCGTATGTACGGAAGTTTGATATCAGGATAAAGTACTACGGTAAGGTGAAAAGTGGGTACCATTTCTGCAAGCAGGGTTGAGAACAGGCTTCTTTAAACAGTATCTACCATCCAGACCTTGAAATAAGCAGAAATTAACATGGAAAGGTGAGAGGGGTAGGGAATTTTAATTCTTCTGCTTTCAATTAGTATGCAAAAAAGTACATAAAATTTGCATATAAATAGTATGATATAAAAGTATGCTGTCCTTATTGATAGAATTTACAGTGTAAAATTCAGTCATGCACTAGATTTACAGATAATTCTAGCAAAGAACAGTAGCTGAGCTGCACTTAAAGATTTCAAAGTAGTGTAAGAGGACCACCTCTGTGCTAAGTTGATCTGTTTTTCCTTTGGTCTTCTAGCAGAAGAATATTGAGGAATTAGTGATTGCCTATGCTGTGTGCTGGAAATTAATCCATGGAAAGAACTTGCAATGAGTCTATGCACCACACTCTTGTCCAGTTTAGGCATGCTGTGAGGCTTGGAGCTTGACTACTTTGTATTTTGCTGCCAGAGGGAAGCCACGTTAGTACTGTGCTAAGCTTCAGCTAGTTGTCAGGATCTCTTCCAATTGAGCTGCTTATGCCTCATGCCTTAGCGAAGCTGTACAACTTTGAGTTGGACTCAAATGCATGGCAAACAAGATGACTTTGAATTCGTGCGTGGGCAGAGCACATTTGCTCTCAGTCTAGCAAACACCATGTAAGTACATCTTTTAGAAATGTGAGATTTCATGCTGTGCAGATGGTACCAATGGCACAGGCTGCTTTGGAAATCTTTTAATTTTGCCCCCTTCAGCCAATATAGAAATGTTTTGTTTTCCTTCCACACACTACCTGTATAGATGAGCTTGTAAAATGAAATGGGGAGAAACCTATTTGTAACTGGGACGTGGAGGAGGCATCATTGGATGATCTTTTTGTTAGCACAGCCATTTACATTCCTCTGGAAAGGATGAGAAATGAAGTATTTCTTCTTTCAGTGCAGAAAGGACAAACTTCCAAAACTGGATCAATCTGTGGCACTGACCAAGCAACACTTAAGGCTGAATAAGAGAACTGTGGGCAGACGCTGATCAGCAGTGCTTTGTTAGCAGAGCTGTAGAGGGTTGACGGGGTACCACTGGAAGGATGTTTGTGAAATGTATTGTGAAATGACTTTGAAAGCTCTCAGTTAATGTAGACAAATGTCAGTAATCCAGAGCAGCAGAAGGATTTGAGAAAGGGCAAAGGCCCGTGCAGTATGTCTTTTCCAAGTGGGAACCCTTTGTATTCAGACATTTTGTGTTAACTCCCAGTATCGTAAGATGTACATGGGTTTTAAGCATATGACAGCGTTAAGTTGGGAGAGGTAGCGCTTTAATCTTGTGACTCTTGTAATTGATTTAGAAGGGAGTATGTGTTGTCTATTTGTACTAGCTTCTGACAGCTCTGCCTGGTATTGGGCAGGTGGGCTTTATGACCAGGAGAGATTTCAGAGGTGAATTGCTGTGCAGAGGTAATCTGGAATTTGGTCCAGAAGAAGCCCGCTAAAGCCTGCAGCAGTATGGTGAGGGATCCCGACGTCTGTGGAGGTGGAGCTTGTGGGAGTGGGGTAGGCAGCACGCGGAGTGGTTTGGACAGCAGCTTTGGTCCAGGAGCCTAGTGAAGAGGAGGAGGTGGGAGGAAGGACTGGCAGCTGGTGGGGGACCAGAGAGGGAGACGGTGCTTGACATGGGAGAGCAGCAGGATGGTGTGACAAATTGGGAGTGCAAATACCGTCCTTGCCTTCAGGGCTGGAAGACTTATATTCAGAAATTTAAGGCTGTGGATTCTGTGGTTCACTGTGGAGTGTACGGTCTTTCCATGTGGCTTCTTGTAGCATGTTTCTTTATTCCCTGCTAAATGCTGGCCATTGCTTGCAGGATAGACAGACAAGGTGATTTGTATCTGGCTCTAAATATCGGAGTTCATGTTTCTCGTTAACCTCTTCATTATCAAAAGAAACACTCATCTCTTTCTTTCTGGTATCTTTCTTCCAAACATCTTATTCTCAGCTCTCTGCCAGTATTTTATATTCTTTCTGTGGAATAATCTCCCTGCTGTAAGACCCTGTGCCAGTTCAATCAGTGCAGACTGCTTTAGTCCTTTGTATTCATTGTTGTATTTGCGGGAACTTCCTGCTTGGCTTCCTGCTTCTGGTTTTAGGACTGTGCTCGAGGCTATTATGAAGATACGGCCTCCTGTAAACCCTATGATAAATTGTGGAGATACGGTTTCCTCCTAATGTGTCTTTTTTTTGCCAGGCAGGCAGACGTTTTAATCAAATCTCATATCAATTTTTCAGGCATATATTAGAGTTTCCTTCTGAAAAATATTTCTTGGGGTATCAGATTTTCACTGAGGAAATCAGAGAAGGCTTTGAATTGTTTATCATTGCTGTATGATCCAAACTACCTCTAAAACTCTTTGGTTTTTAATTGTATAGATTATAAAAATACAAAGGACTTGAAATAATTTTTGCTAATAGTTTAACTTAACTACCCACTGTTTATTGCATGTATTACAATATTTTTATACCCTCTGCTCATTCTGCCACAGCAATTACATGGCTCTGTTCCTAGGTCTGTGCTGACATCCTTCATTACGCAGCTTCCAGACAAAGCTGTTTTGACAAGCAAGACAGAGCACGGTGGCAAAAATCCTGTTCCCTCTCTTCATGGTAGTCAGCAGGATGCATCGTCTTTGGGTGCTGTGCTCCTTGTGCCAGGGCCTGCAGAGAGATTTTAAACAGCGAGAACCGGCCAAACGCAGCCATGGGAGTTTGTGCCCTGGGAGCATCCTTGTCATAAATGTGCTCAGGTGTGTGGGGGGAGTTCTGTACATGGCTTTGGATATGGCATGTGGAATTTGCCCTCTGAGTAACCCGGCTTTTGGGTTTATCTTCAGAGTTCAGAGTGATGATTTTGACTGTCAACCTCTAGAATCCCATATTATTATATGAATACATTTAAAAATCTGTTTTGAGTAAGCATTGTCAGGCAGACAAAAACTAAAATCTGAAATGCTGAACATCCCTGAAGTGACACATCTGCGAAGCATTTACTGTGTTTTTAAAATCTGCGGTTAGCTGCTGATCTTTTAGGCAGAATTACTTTCTCCCTGTCCATACTGGAGGCAGAGCTTTAGCTGCAGATGACTGCTACGCACAGCATCCATATCGGACAGGGTTCTTCTCTCATGGCCAGCATCTTGAACTGGTGGTAAAGCTCATGACCTGGTCCTCTGCTTCCTGAAGGCTCATGACCTGGTTCCTCTGCTCATGTCTTCCACCTCATGGGTGCAGCTGGTGATGTGGCTCTTGTCCCCGCAGAGGTGTGAGCTGCTTCCACTGCTAGTGTCTTGGGTTGAGCTGGAGGTGTGAGTCGCAACCTGGTCATTGCATTGCCCCAGGACCCGGGGGTGCTCACATCCTCTACCTCCTGGACACAGCTGGAGATGGGGGTCCACAACACGGGCCTCTGCATCCTCACGGGGCAGGGAGCTGCTCTCCCTGTTGGTATTGTGGGCAGAGTGGGTGGGAGCTGTGGGTCACCACCTGGGTTTCTGCCTCCCACAGGGCACAGAGCTGCTTACATCTTTTTAGAGTAATCCATCAGTTTCAGAAATGTGACGAGCTCTGTGAGCAAACTCTGTGCAACTGGAAGAAACTCCTGCTCTCTTCTGCTCCTCTAACCTTTCACCACAGATGTAGGGTGAAAATTAATTCCAGAGTGAAGATAATGTCAGACCAATACAGCATCTAACAGTTGTGGAATTGTTCTGGCTGTAGAGAACTGCAATTTAGGCAGCCTTGAACATCTCTACAGCCATTTTTGGGCTTTTTTTGGAGTATTTTTTTGTCAGCTTCTTTAGAGCCAGATCTTCAATTTTGTTTTACATGTGCAAGAGTGCAACGATCTACAGGCTCATTTGTGCCCAGGTTTTTCAGATATTTTTAGAAATGTTAGCAGATATGTACTTTGTACTCTGACTGTGTCATTTATAGGACTGTAGTGTATCTTGGAATTTTCTAGAAAAAAATTTCTTCTAAAACATACCAAAGTAGTACCTCACTGCGAATTCTATAATGATGGTGACTCCCTGAGATCAAGTGGGCTATTTAAAGCTTCAGTTCAGAATACATTAACAGGGAAAAATAGAGAAATCCAGAGATACAGCAATGTACACCTGAAGAATGCATGAAAATTTCAGGCATATTGATTACAGCATTCTGCAGGTAATTCACAGCTACCAAATACCCAGCTTGGATTGTGTGCTGTTCTCTCCGACTGCCTCATTCCTGTAATTTGCTTTTTCCCTGCACCTGTTCTATACAAAGCTGTCTTGGAAATCAAACTTCGAAGTTATGTCCCCAAAACAGCACATCAGTGCATTATTTTGGGGGGAGTTACAAGCATTCATATTCTATTTTTTTTTAACATATGAAGAACTCATATATAGTACTATAGGCTATATTCACTACTGTGAAGTGTTTTGTTTGGGTTATGTTTAGGTAGTTGGTCTCAGGAAAACTTAACACACATGAACAGTATTATTCTGTAGGAGTAAAACCCAGTTCATATAAGTAGGGGTTTGTAGCTGTAAATATTTTCCCTGTGGTCACAATCAAAGTGTGTTTCTTAAAGTTAGCGTAGTTGGTTAACTTATTACAACTGTATTTTATTCTGCAGTTTATACCTCCTAAATAAAATCTACCACTCAGACACTAAGCCCCTGGTCAAGACAAAACAGCAGTGTTATCAAGCCCTCTTTTGCAGAGGCTACTTGATGGGTTTTAACAGAAAATATTCTACAGCTGTTTTTTTGTGCTGCTTATTATGCTCTGAGCAACTTCCTTTGAACCAGCTGGTTCAGTCACTGTCCTCACCTCACTTGTTTGACCAGCATTTTTTTTCTGCTGATTTTAAGGCCCCTTTTCTCTATGGTGTTATGGAAGAAATGTAAGTGTAATCTTGCATATTCAGTTGCACTGACAGGAACAGGTTATTTTTCAGAAAAACATGACTGATGTGGAAGAGATAGTGGAAGTTGTTGCAAAATCTGATTAAGTGCTAGTCATTTTGTTGTGCTATTACTTTGGGAGTGGGCGGGATATGTACAGGTTTTGCAGCCTAACAATTATTCAGGCTGAATGTGACTAGCAGAGAAGATGAATAATCAAGCAATCTTTGTTTAATACTAGTCAGTTGCACAATTTTTAAAGAAGACAAATGCTGATGGATCAAACAGGTGATTTAATTTTTCCTCTTCAAGTACATGAAATTATTTCTTACAAATGATGCCCCAGCTCACTTTGCTGTGGAAGGATCCTTTGTGAGATACTCAAGATTAAAACAAGCCTATATGTTCTAGTAACACAAAGGAACATTTTTCTTTGAAACTTGTGGGTGGATAAAATTCTTTGGTTAAGTTTTTAAAAAACTCTCTGCGGGCTGTGTGGAGAATTGCCACATGCTTCTCATAGATTCCAAATTTCTGCCATAGCAAGTCCCACTGGTTTCAACCACAGGCTTTTTTGTTTTCTGTACTCTCCTTTGTAACCCTCAGCAAATGGAGGCAATGCCTGAAGTTCTGGAAAACAAGAGAGAGAGGCTGCGAGCCAGGCCTACACTGCTGCATTCCTTTGCAATGGTAGGCCACCGTGTGGGCTTCGTTTCAGCTCTTCATTGTAAATCAGCGGCACAGATAACCAAGTGACCAACTATGAAAACAGGCAGAGTGCGATCAAGAGATTGGTTTTAATTACAACCTTGAGATCAAAAGTTGTTTTCCCACGGGGGATATTTTTAACTTTCTTGAATGCCTCTTTTTACTGGCATATTTCTTTACTTAAAATACGCTCACAAGCATACAACACCTTCACACACCCATGAGGTAAATAACAAAGTCCAGAGCTGTTTTCTTTTTGCTATGGTTTGTGCTGTGTATTCCCAGATAGGTGGCTTTCTTTACATGTACCTGGTCAATGCAGTTAGGTAAAGGCAGCAGATGGCTCAGTAGAAGACTTTTCTGCAAGACCTCAAAAGTTAGGAGTAACTGGTAATTTCTTACAAAGATGCATCACTGAGTTGCAGAAATACATATATAGCCTGTACTATAAAACCCCATTAGAACAGGGGAAGAGGAGGAAATTAAGCTCAGTGACAGACAATGTGTAACTTAGGCCCCCCAGCTAATTTCTTGCATGTTGAATCTGGTGTGACTTTTAGAATAGGTTTAAGAAAAAAAGGTCTGTTGTACCTCTGGTTTTAAGCTTCAGCATGATCTGTAACAGGAGAACGCACAGAGTTGGTATGCAATTACTGCTACAGTTCCTATGGTTTGAAATGCTTGATCTCTTTCCTTTGACATGGCCAGAATGAACATGGCTATTTCAGCTGCTGCCACTGCTAATTTTGCTACTTTAATTGAGCATCTGTGTGAAGGGCTAAGTGTCTTCAGTAAGAACAGAGAGGAAAGAGGATACTCAAAGACATAAATAATATAGGGTGTACAAGTTTGGGGAAGATGTGACGTTGGTTTTCCTCCATCAAGTCCAAAACCTGGCTCCCAGAGAGCAGCCCCGCACAGTGGGTAATGGGATGTTAACGCATTTCAGCCCACAGTAACCACACTGTGCTTCCTGTTAATATCCAGACTTTGGGCACAGACTACAACATTGGGTTATTACTGCACAGACTGCAAGTGTCTTCACGTCTCTGACATGCAGATGCTAGGAGTTATGTGTGCCTTGCTGAAAAGCCTGACGATACAGAAGAGTTTTCCAGCAAGAGGACCCCTGATGATGGTATATCAAAAGTCTGTGACTCAGATAGTATTACTACTTTTCACACAGTGATACTGTAAAACTTAGTTGCCTTCAGTGGAACAATAATGCTGAACACAAGCTGTAATGAATATACAGCATATTTTTAGTTTTTATTTTTGTATTTGTTTCACAGAACCAACCCTTTCAAATCATAAAATTGTCAGTGAAACTAAAAATCATGTGCTGTTTGCTAATTCAGGAGATAAGACTTAGGCATGTTTATTAGAGTGTCACCGTTCCAGCTAGATGTCACATTCCTGCGTGTTTTCACGTGGTCATTGATTGGTTGTGTCATGGTTTTACCAGGTACATTGAAAAAGTCAGTATAGTTATCCTACCAAAAGAGATACCGCAGCAACAATTCCCCACAGCGCCAGTACCACCTGTTACAGGGATTCCTCTTCCAAAGGCTGTTAAGTGACAAATTCACCTTTGTTAGTTTTACTGTGGAGCGATGCTTTAGGGATGTATTTGTCTTGAAACCAGTACTCTTGTAACAACCAATGGTTCACAGTTAGATATTAAACACTGTCCCAGACAAAGTGAAGTCTAGCAGAATTTAGGGGAACGAAAAAAACCCCAGCAAGCTGTTGATTATCCTCAGGAACTTGCAAAATTAATACTTCTTATTGTTTATCACTCCACAATCCAGCACTACTTTTATAGATGAAATAAATGTGTATTGACTTCTATGCTGTGTTCATCATCTAGCTTTTAAGCATTGGGCCCCTGAAATGAAAGAGGCAAACTTAGGAAAGCAGACGATATTTGCTGTTAAAGGACATAATTTACTGGTCGTGTTGCATGTAATTTTACAGTTTGCCTCAGTATAAATATGACCTTGAAACAGTTGCTGCCATGTTGAAAGAAGTGTATTTATTTTAACCAGATTCTGTGGGACCCATGCAAACTGGTACTGCTTGTACAAACAATGCGTATGCTAGGCCTAGTACTTAAAATCTAGAAGTCCTTTCTTGTCCTCCAAGCAGGGGGTTGATGATTTTGATTATTCTTACACAGATCAACAGTGACTGTATGTAGTAAAGAATGTTTCTGGCAGATCACTTCTCTCATATTGGCAACCTTCAGGATAAACTACTTCACGGGTAGATTCTTCCAGCTCTTCTTCCTGAGCTCTGAGAATTATCTTTCACGTAGTTGAGGGAAGTCCTGAAAATGGTATGTCTCAGGGTGATGACAAGACCTACTGTCTGGTATGCTGAGGGAACTGAGAAGAAACTGTTAAGTCAGCTTGGAAGGTTTATTCATCCCAGTGTCAAAAGAATAGCACTAGTGTTACAGACACCTTTGGCAGCTAGCAACTTTTTCATTGACTGGCCCCTTGGAAAGAAGGTTGCTAGTCATTTCAAGAGAGATTTTACTGGGTGTCTTCCCTAGTAAAACAGCTACTTGTGAATTGATGCCAAATGTTTGAGGTTTTTTTTCAGCAGATCTGGAATACATTTTAGGTTAGTATCAGAAATGAAGTAAGAGGAATTTCACTGATTTCTTCATACTGTAGTAATTAGTATCTGAAAGAATTGGCATTCTCCTATGCAATTTTCCATTTTTTTTTCCTACAGCATAGTTTTGTGCTAAAAAGTATATATTCCTGTTCTACCTGAGTGGATCCAATATTTATCTCCTTCAAAATATGAGCATAAATACTATAGACATAGTGTCACTCCTCCTTCCTGCTAAACCTGTAAAGACGGGTATTTCCATAATAGGATGCGAACTGCCACTTCCCTTCTCTCCATCAAAACCTTTTTGTGTTTTCGTGTGAGCTCTGCTGCAAGGCTAAGCTCTGATTCCTTGAAGGCTGTTCTTCAGTGGCAGAGGGCCAGGGAGGGCTTGGAGAGATGAGATCTTTCATGAGTCTGAAAACAGCTGTGCCAAGACTTGGGTATTAGCAAAGGTCTAGAATGAGTAGATCCTATTTGACCTATTGGTTTTCAGTCTGGCAGCAGCTCTTGGGGCATAATGCTGCCTGCAGAGAATGGCTAAGAACTGGTATTCCACATGGCATCAAGGGATTCAGGGAACGCAGCATTCGTTGGACTCTTCTTGTAAAATTTTAAGTGGAAGTTCCATTCATCTGGCCACAACAATGCAGTCTAAATGTCAGCTCTAAAAATGTGTTGTGCCTTTACCAACAGCAGTGCAGTCCTTTTCAGCAGGCTTAGCCAGTGATCTTTATTGACCCAAGATGTAGTACAGAACTAAACTTGGTCTTCTATGCAAATTAGTTCAATAGAAGTAAATACAACTCTGTAGTAACAGGAATTTAAGGGCCAGGTGGGGTTTTCCACTTTTTACTCTGTTTTTAGTAGTAAGGTTTATTGTAAGGAAAATTGTGCCACAACAGACCCCTTATTCACTGCTTTGTCAGATCAGCGTAGAAGTGTACTCAACTCATCAGTGGAATGGAAACACCTTCACAACCTTTGCTTCTTGTCTGGTAAGAGCCTTATACGCTCTATAATGTCTAATGTATGCAGTGAGGGAGGAAGGTCAAAGGAGTGCATGTTATGCTTAGTAGATGGCTTCTCATTTTTGTGGTGATTTGGTCTACAGCTTGATTAGCCCATAGGAAAAGCTGAGTTTCTTGTGCAGAAAAATATTTTTCCTTCAGTTACTCTGAAGCTATAGAGAAAGTTTGCCTTTGGGGGGAATTTTTTCCCTAAAAGTGACAAGCTTTGGCAAGGAGGGAGGGAGGAGAGTGAGCTGTAATGGAAGCACTCTCTCAGCTCACTGCAGTAGGAGTGTTAAACTCCTGTGAACCTGTGTTATGAGGCATACTGACATTTCCTTCTGCATTCATTCTGCTAGCAAATGGGGAAAGGTGTTTGCGTAAAGGCTAAATACACCAGCAGATCGGTTCTAGTTGTGTTCAGAGCTATGACCAACTATTTGTTTCACAATTATGCTGCATGCCATCTATTCCAAACAGAAATATTTGTTCAAAATTGATTTCCAACAGTTTGACAAGCATCAGACAAACCCAGTAATTAGATCTGTGAAGTGGAATGTCTGATGGCATATTGCCTTCTAACCATATTAAGTGAAGTTAGGCTGAGAGCCATTTTTTGTCTGCACTGTCTTAGCATAATGAGGGTAAATCAAGCTTTGCGGTTCAGATTTAACAATGCAGGCATAGTTTTTTCCTCCCTCTCCCCAAATACTTAGGTAGTAAAGCCTAATGGCTGTAGACACGCCATTCTTCCGTGAGCTGTGCTGCAGTAAAAGGCTGAACCAGGAGCTGGATCGTACCTCTCACTGGTGCCCAAGGGAGAGAGTGGAACCGCCTCAAGGATTTTGATCAGATAACGCCTGTGTTTTCAGGAGATCCATAGCCTTGTTTGGTGAACCTTTCTCTGCACCAGTTTACTGGTTTGCACCCATTCTCTCATCCCCTTTTCTCCTTCTAGTCTGATCGGTGGGTGTTCCACAGCATGCTAAGCCGTGCAGCGCTCCTTGGTGCCATCTCCAGCGGTAGAGCTCCGGCTGGAAGCCAGGACTGGCCTTGCTGTTTCTGGCAGATGACCTGAACCGGCCTGCAGGACGAACAGTTTTTGCTACACTTGCCTTGGATGCAGCTGAGCACTAAATAGTTAGATCCTTTTTCCAAGGAAATTGTTAAATTGGCCTGATTTTATTTGATCCTGGCTCTTGCAGTAGGTCACAGTGCGTAATGACTGCTGCATGTCAGGGTCCTCGTTGACATGCACATCCAAAGCTCCGTTGTCCCATCTACTAGAGTTTGAAGTGAGGTGTGTGGTAGTGCAGGAAAAATGGAAGTGTGTGGCTTCGTGACAGTAAGCAAAGACAGAGTTGAATTAGGGTTCCCAGTGGTGCCTTTAGGCTATACTTCCTGTAAAACAATTCCTTAAGGTCCTTTTTCTAGAGAACTTAACTGCATAAAAAGGAAAGGCAAAATGTTGGGAAACAGTTATCTTAACACAGTTGGAACCCAGACATCCTCAACTGCAGCTTATACGTAGTGATGATGGACGTGCTTTTTCTGTCCTTTTAGTTCTTTCAAATGTCTTGATATTACCACAAATGTTACTGGAAGCCACGTGTTCCAGAATAGTGGTTTTCAACCTCTTAAATAATGCAAGGCAAACTAATACATTGCATATATGCCTTACTATTACAGCTTACTGAAGATGTCGAAGTCTTAGGTGTTACAAAGCTGAGTAATTTTTAGGTGTAACCTTTTGCTCTTCAAGTGACTAAAACCAGGTAAGTCAGTACAAAATTCCAGATGTTTTACTTAATATTTTATTATCAGCATTTCAGTAAACTTACTGAAATATAGTTGACTCAGAATTGAGAACTGTACTGCATTATATTTAACTATCCAGTTGTTTTCTTACAGAAGAGATAGGACCAAAACAGTAGAAAAGGACAAATACACATTATATTTCATATACTGAAGAGCACTGCTTTATAAATATACATGACTTAATCAACTTCTATTTTAGCTTCAAAAGGTCCCAAAGCTAAGTGATACAATTTTCATCTTCATACCTTGAGAAAAGAAGGCCAAGAAAAAGGAAATTAGTAATCAGTCACAACAATCTTAGTTACAATGAAATATATTAAAAGTTTGGTGTTACAAATGATTAATATACTTTCTGGTGTTTGTAACAAGTAAATAATTCTTAAGATTTTGTACAAATATTTAAGCTGCTGTTGTGTATTATTACAATCAATATTTTCAATATGCTGTGACTGTTGAACTAAGCCTCTCTTGAGAAGCCAAAGTAGGGGAATATGCTTCAGCTTTTATCAGCTTCATTTTCCTCATTTATTTTACAACATTTGTAGAGGGAGCAGCAATAAGAATGTGAGAGGAATTACAAGTATCTGCAAGAAAGCAAGACTGAAAAGGAGTGGGAGGAGATGAAAAACTTGTAATCTTTTTTTTTTTTCTTTTTTTTTTTTTGTATTTAACACATTAAAACTCTTAGCTTAACAACCAGCGTGTCGTCTGTATGGAAGACTACAGACTTCTATATACACAGGGAGGGACTACCATAGAGCAGCTCTACCAAGTGACCCATGAGAAGGGTATTTGTATCCAAGGGCTCTCCGTCAGAGATTGTACTTTGTATGAAACAGGTTTCCATGGTCTTGACAGTAGCTGTTTGAACCATGGGGCTGAGAGGTCCCAGCTAGTTAGAGGCTTACGTAAAAGCGTTATTTTGATTCTCAAGAAATGGGATAAACTATTAATGTCAAATTGAGCAGTAAGGCACAGTGGTTTTGAAAATACTCATATGTCGCCTAACTCCTATTAAAGGCACTGGGGGTTGGATTTAACATTGTTTCATTGAAAACACCTTTGGAATTTCTATTTTGTTTCATTAACACACTGTTCAGAATTTTTGGTCCATCTATATTCCTTCATTTTGGGAAGTCACTGTGTATACAGGGAGCAACTGGCTTTGTTCACTCTGACCAACATGCACAGGGAAAAATGTGCCAGCAGCAGGTTCCAGAGCTGCATGGAGCGAGGGGAAGTGGAAAGGTGGCGTTGCCTTCGGGAGCGGTCCTCGGCTGCGCCTGGAGTGCCAAATCCTTGCTCGGCGTCTGGCTCCCTCCTGCTGCTTTTGGGCTAATGCAAGGATGTGCTGTTCTCATGCTCTCACTTGCGCAGCTTTCAATGACTTTATTCACTTAAATATAAATAGACGACACTTTAATAGCCTTCTGGTAATGCCTATGGCAATGCATTCTGCTGTACTTACTCTTTAACCCGTTTTACAAGGGTTTTAAAAAAAAAAAAAAAAAAAAAAAAAAAAAAAAGCCTGAAGACCTCTTCCTCCCTGGGCAGCTTTCTCTTGTACAAGTGATATGGTACAAGAAAGGTACTCTGTTTTAACGAGAGAGCTGCTTCTTCCAGGGAGAAAAAAAGAAAATAATATCAGTATCATATACACAGCATTTATAATGAGTTTTAATAGGAGAAGTCTAAATATTTGTTTTTAAATGAACAAATAAGCATATGTTTACATGCTCCATTAATTCTTGATATCCTTAAGACATTATTAAAGTGATCTGTCTCTCCAAATGCACTTGAAGACTTTGATTAGTTAGCTCAACTATTAACAATATCTCTGTTACATGTTTTTAAATATTAGAGAAGACTTAAGCATGCAGAACATCTAGAGGAAAACTGAAATGTGTGCTTTCATTACTGAAATAAAGCATACAGAAAAATTTATACTTTATAGCTCACTGCGTATGCATTAGGAGAAGCTACTTTTGTGGCACAAATACCCTTCTTTGTTGCTTACCAATACCCGTATTCAGTGACACAAAGAACAACTGTTGTAAAAAATATTAGTATGCAGATGCTCTGGTGTTTTGTTAATGCATTTAATTAAATACAATAGCTCTTTTGTTTGTTTTTCTTTTTCTGTCCTTGAATGGATTTGTATTATGGTATAGAATCTAGGCTTAGAGTTGCTATTTAAAATGTTTTGCAGTTTTAGAATGTGTCATATTTCCATGTTAGTTACTTTCTCTTTCGTTCGATTAAGAAAGTAATTTAGGAACTTTAATAGTTTCTGGTAAGTTTGAAAGTATCTTTTCATGAAAATCCAAATCCTGAAGTTGCCAGCAAATATTTTCCTTTTCCCCACTGATGAGGTCTTCTGTGACAATTAGCGTTGGTTAAATGGTTGTATTCCTGAGAAATACTTTCAGATGTTTTAACCAAAGAAAACGTACTTGAAGTTCCCCAACATTTTCTAGGTAGTTTCCACAGAAGAAAAAAAAAAAGCTGCACAGCAAAACTGCACACTATGTTTTTATATGAAAAACTGTAGCAGAATGATTACAACAAATTGTAACCTAAGTACCGGTATGTATTTGCAGAAGCCAACATTACTGTCTTGTATCGTTATCCATAAAATTATTTCTGAATTACTCTCAGCCTGAGAAAAGGTTTCTTTAGTGCCCTGTGGGTGGGCGAAATCATATGAAATGACTGTGTCAAGTCTAAAATTGCTCTGGTGAATCAGCAAAGTACTTGAGCCCAGAGTACTTTGAAAAAATAGCAGTATGTGCCAGATCCTATCCCTCCCATGGGAACAAGGACCAAATCAAATGGAGACATAATGAGGTAATTAGAAAACCTTAGAGGGTAACATATGACTAACTGTAACTTATTTCTGAGATTCTGAGCCCAGTTAACTCCAAAAAATGTTTCTGACAGAGTGACTATGTGGGAGGTGTCTGCTCTGAAAGTTGCTTCTCAAGCAATGACCTACTAATATTCTTTCAGTGTTCCTTGCAGACAAGCCATTTTCCTCAGTGGGTGCAGTTTCCTTCATAACAGTAGGAATAATGGTATAGACTATAAAAACCTCCATAAATGTTTTTGTCAGTGATAGAAGGAGCTACTACAGGTTAAGTGTGCGCTGCAGCTGATTCTTCTCAGATATTTTACTGCGTGTGTCAGAACGCAACTGTGGAGAAGGCAGCAGACACTTCACCTACTTACACCACAGAGGCCTGTCTCATACCTTTCTTGGCAAAAAGTTCATTGGTTTCTGATAATTGTTTTTGTCACTTCTCACAAGCACTAAATGCAAATCGGACAGTTTTGCTCTAGGCCTTCAGCATTAGCGCTGCGACATCATACGCTGAGTGCTAGGATCATACGTGGAGAAAAACTGTCATGGGAGGCCAACAGAAATTGCAGTTTAACATTCTCTGCCTCTTTGAAGTGAGGACAATTTAAAATAGTGAAAAAACCTCCCCTCGTTACGCTTGTTTGATTGGTATTGAAGTTACAGTGAGGGATTCCAAATTGGGACAAAACCTTCAGGTACAGAAGCTCTGACATCGTGGGGAGGGAACGTTCACTTGAGAAGGCCCGGTCCTGCACTGTCACTTTAATGATTCCCCCCCCCCCCCCCCCCCGTTTTGGAGGAAAACCGGTACGTTTTAGAGTTGCAGTCTTCCAGGTAAAGTACGGGAAATCTGATTGTTCACTGAAAGCCTCCTCATCAGGAAGCCTTCCATGTAAAAGTTAGTTTCAGTTGTGCTTTGAACAACCTATCAATCTATTTACAAGGAACGTTTAATTAAAAAAACCCACCTAGAACTACTGCAAATTCTGTGTGAGAACATCATCCCGGTTTCAGTTCCAAGATAGCTCAATGTTCTTAAAGGCTGGTAGAGAACATAGTTTCATTACAACTGCACATATTACGGGTTTTGTATGAAATGAGCATCTCAAGGCAAGGGAAAGAAAGCAGCATTGTTCCAGGGCTGTTTTTCACAGGCCTGTATTCATATCTCATCCTTGTTGTTTGCAGGAGAGGCAGATGTGAACCAGAACAATGGGACCTCCACGAAGAGCCCAGCGGTGACAGACTCCAAAGGCACAGCAGACCCGAAGAATGCCTGGCCTGAGGCCAACCCAGCTGACACGACTGGTCGCCCCCACTTGATCCGCCTCTTTTCCCGAGATGCCCCAGGAAGAGAAGACAACACCTTCAAAGATCGGCCCTCAGAGTCAGACGAGCTACAGACCATCCAAGAGGACAGTGCAGCAGCTTCAGAGAATTCGGATTTGATGGCTTCACAAAAACGCTCCTCTTTCCGGCACGGATCAAAAATGGCATCTGCGAGCACTACAGACCATGCTAGACATGGATCTCCAAGGCACAGAGACTCGGGTCTACTTGACTCGCTGGGCAGATTCTTTGGAGGTGAAAGACACGTTCCCCGGCGGGGCTCGGGCAAGGTGAGCTCTGAGGAATAGAGAACTGCACAGCTACAGCAAAATAAAGTACAATTAAACAGGAAGGGTGGGACTAAAAGGAAGGTGTAACTGCTATAATGCAAGAGTTGACTTAGCCAGCAAGACGGTACTTGCAGATGTGTAATTTAATGCTTGGCTTTAAACTGAAAACAACAACAACAAAAGCGTAGATCTGGGAAACGAGGAGCTATTCTGGGTAGTAACAAGGAGTATTAGAAATCCAAGTGGGTCTAGAAACATTACTGAGAGCAATTTTTATGAACATTTAATGTGGTGCGTTGTATGCATTTGTATGCTGTGCCATTTAGAGAAACTTCAGTCTGCTTTTGTGCATTGTTCTTAAATGTTTGCAAAACATAGCTGGATGAGAGCACTAAATGCAAGACAATCTCTAGATAGTTTGGCACTGAGGGACAGACTTGGAGATAGATGTAAGAAAAAGAACTGTGACCAGATTCTCAGGCTGCTTGTGCAAGAGTGTGTTTTAAGGTGGCTTGGCAGATTATTATCCCGAATCCCAGGTGTACAAAATAGTCCCAACTGCTTTATCCTGGCGAGAAGTGAAGATTTATATTCCAAGTATTTCATACTAGAAATTGTGTAACAAGCCATTTCTTCATTATGAATTGAAAAACAAGGTATTGATGAAAGGATATTGCTTGAACTCTTTCCTTTTCCAGGATTAACCCGCCTCCTCTGATGTTACGCAGATGGCATGTTAGTTCACTATTGTTCGAGTGGCAAAGTTTTAAGATATTTTCACTGTACCCTTTGCCATGTAAATGATAAGTGGAGTCTTGTGTTTGTGTGTTCACGCACTTACATAAGCATTTGAATGAAAACTACTGTAGGGCTGTAAAACCTTGTTTTAGCTGAATATATTGTTTGATGTAGTTGCTCAAGTTGTGTGTCGCAAAAAGCAATGCTCATAGTTGCTGGCTGGGCCCAAATTTTTCAATAACCTTTGACAACCTTTGCTGTCTGTTCAGTAGTTCTAACCTCTGATGCTTGCTAACCTGGGATGGGTTAGCAGGTACAGCGTCCCCAGATTGGCTCTCTCACAGAGTTGCACTGGGATGTGGTACATACTAGCCTGTGGTTTAAAACTGATTTGTGATCGTATGGCAGCTGCATGCTGTCCATGCATGTCACAGCTCTGCAGTTGGAAGGACAATGTATATAACAGCCCTTCCCTGAAGAGCTGTAATGTATAGACCACTGGATGAAAAACGCTCTAGAAACTTAAAACCAGAAGCTTCTCACACTTGGTAGCCAGTAGGAAGCAAGCTGTGTCTTTTGGTCTTTTTTGTTTCTCACATTTACAAACTGGGGCCTGTAATGCTCATGACAAAGATTTAGCAATTAACGCAGTTGTTTCTGTAGGTATGTAATGTTCATACATGCAACAAGCAGTTGCTGTGAGAATGAAGAAAACCACTTTTCTTGCTGTTACTGCAAATATCAGAGACTGTTCCCAACACTGCTATTTTCTGGAACCTGGTTGGCTAGCTCAACTCTTGCTGTTTTATTCATATACTGTGTGACTCGATGAAAAATACTATATGAAATGCTCTTTGTACACCAAGGAAACAATACCAAAACCTTAGATTCTGCGTACAGGATATACAGATGTATGTACGTTCTTGCTTAGCAATAAAACCAACCAACTCACTTTTTAGTAGGGGTGACTGAAAAATGGCTGCAAGTGTACAGAGTCTGTATTTTATCCTTCGGTGTGAACACGATCTCTATGATTCTCTACAGATCTTTACATAATTATGTATGAGAGGACAGGATATCATCTGTCTTATCTCTGTTGCTGTTCAGTAAACTGCTATTGTGAAGCACTTAAATGTCTGCAAAACAGTACAGAATTATGGACAATTCTAACATTTTTTACCTAGCTGAAGTAATTTTTTTTTTTTTTTTTAAGAACAACTACATGTAATGTTACAGAGTCCTGACTTGCAGATCTCAGCTGGAAGCACAGAGAAGTTTTATTGTCTTGGCAAAAGTCAGTCACATTAGAACTTCCAGTGCCAAAGCATCTCTAGCACTATTTCATGCAATGATAATATTGATGCATGAAAACATGTCCTAGGAAGCTCTATCATAGGAGGGCTTTAGCGTGGAAAATACTGAGCAAGTGCCACAGACAGTTGTTTCAACTATTATTTATTTAGCCTTTGAATCAATGCCTTTTGGTTTCTTGTATCAAGGAAGGCTTGTGGTGTCACTTATTTATACGTGTGTATACAGAGGAAATCTAGATGGCTAATAGTCTTATTTGTGCTTAAAACCTAAATAGGTTGTCACTTGCTGAATTTTGTAGAGTGTCAGAGTACTGACAGGTGATGAAGGTGCTCATGGATGAATTGAAGTAGAATAAAGGCCCTTGGCAGTTTTCCAGACTCCACTAAGTAAACAGGTCTTTGGTAAATAAGAAACCATGAAAAGTACCTTAAAGGATGAATTTCAAAGGCTTGAAATTGAAAAGTTCCTAGAGCTGCACTGTTTGTTTGCTCACACTTGTATCTGATTAATTTTTGAAGCATTTCAAAGCAATTCTGCAGCTGCCTTTCTTGCAGTCTCCCTTTTTCAGTTAGCTCGGGCCCCAGTGGGAACGTGTATCTCAACTACCCACACCAGCAAGCACTGGAATGCAAAGACAACACTTGCTCTTTGTACAGATTTAGGGCTGACATTCAAGCAAAACGCATTATAAATTCTTTGTGGAGGCATTTTCATCTTGCATCCATAGCTGAAAAGTACATTAATGAATAATATTCACTATTGTGTACGGAAAGGTGGGGTAGGAACAAAGCAGGGACTGTTTCATGGCCTCCTTTTCTCCCATGGAGCAGGTTCTCCCTTACCCTGGAATTCTGAAGTTAAATTAAGAGTGCATGGGAGTCCCATGGGAATAAATAAAAATAGAAAGACTGGAATGTACAGAAATACTCCTTCTCCTCTAAGGGGCAGCAACTGCATTTGCTGTTGTTCCCCCTGCCCCAACAAGATTTTAGGTAACTGAAACTCAATTAAAACCAGCTTGAATTTTGTACAATTTTTTTTCTAAGGTAGAATATTCCAGACAAAACTATTGTTGTGCACAGCCTAAATTTAATTGTATTAAAGAAGATTTTAAAAGGGTGACAGACAGAAACTACAGTGCAGACATTTTAGAAAGCATGCAAGACAGTAGTGTAACTATAAATTATTTCCTTTCTAATCTTTATAGAATATTTATCTAAACATTTGTAAAGCATATAAGCAAGTTTGTTAAAATGATCAAATCTTTCTTGTGCCTCCTAGATATTAGCCTGTATTCAATATGTACTGAGTGCTATTTTGTTTCTTTTACGCAGTTGTTTATGTTTTTAAAATTCTTTTGTTCATGTTTTTTTTTTTTTACCCCCTTACTAAAAGTTGGGATTGTGAAACAAGAACTTTTCTGTCCTGGTTTAACATTATGCATTAACGTACTAAACTTTAAACTACATTTCTGACACACATGCAACAAACCAAAATATTGTGAGTGACAGTAAATAATAGGCTGAGGCCAGACTTAGTGAAAGATTAGATCAATTCTTCTTTGACATTTTGCTTCAGTTTTGTATGCAGTCTTGTAATGTTCTCCTGTTGCCTGTATGAAGCCTTGCTCCTGTATTTCTTTCCCAATATATATGGGTTTGGGTGCAAGGAATATAGAAGGTGGACACAGGGCTTCCCCTTCCTACAGACAGATACAAGGTATGAGGAGTACTGGGCTGCAGTTCTTCTCAGAAGTTGAGCAGAACCAGGGTTTAGGATCAGCATTTCTGAAACAGCAGTTCCAAACCCACCCCAGTTTTAAATAATGTCATGGACAGATATGTTCCTCAAAATATCCAGGCATCTTTTTTCTTTTTGCACTTGAACTCTATTCACATTTCTTGTACGAGCTTTAATGTATACTACAGTACCACGAAGACTTTGAGAAGTAGTTAAATCAATGCTAGTCTGACTAGTATATGATGTGATTTAAGTCAATACTTACTGTGATTTTTATTTC
Organism: Harpia harpyja; assembly: GCF_026419915.1. Lineage (NCBI taxonomy): Eukaryota > Metazoa > Chordata > Aves > Accipitriformes > Accipitridae > Harpia > Harpia harpyja. The sequence goes on from NC_068944.1 coordinate 11,808,297, forward strand.
CACGTCTTAGTTTTCAGGGAGTGGTATTGCTTGTAATACACTGTTTTGTAAAACCTGCTGTGGAAGCAGTATGCTTGTAAAAAATTTTTGTTATATAGTTTATGGTGGCTGTAACAATAATTTTGTTTTAATCTTTTGCTTTATATGTGCTTTATGTATTCATTAAACTGTTTACATCACAAAATCGGTGTACTAATGATTTGATTTGTTTTAAATACTTTAATCCATTAACAGAAGTTGCAACAAACTACTTCATAGTACGTGATTGGGTTTCAGATCATGAAGGAGGCTGTATGTCCTTCTATAAAATTCAGTAAATTCTATAAAACACTGTATTGGACAGAAATGAATAAAGCTTGCCTTCTGTAAGGAAACAACTAGGTTTTAAATAACTGAAGCTGCTAAATCTGGTGTTCTTACTTTATGATAATGGGAATGGAATCTGGCTTCTCTTTTTTGTAGCAGGTAGTGATGAATGACCTAAAAATGAACTCGTATATCAGAACTATCAGTTTGATTAAAGCTCATTTAGCTTGTACGGTAGGCCTCTGAGTGCTTTAGATTCGTCCGTTTTAAAAAATAGTAATCTGTACAAAACAAGCAAGTATCAACAGGTGAGTACCGCACAGTGCGTGATAAGTGAAAGGCTTAGGAGCCAACATTACATAGGATTGATTTTGACATGTTCATTTAACACATGAATGACCATATACGTGTTATACATGCTTAATAATTAACACATTATTTAATGCACTGGAACTAATCATCTCTTGCATTTTCAAGGAAATTACTGCTTGAAGCAATTACTACAAACTCTAAGAGGAATTTGGAAGTCAGACTAGTCCGTTAAGCGATGCTTAGAAAGAGCAAGCACTAACTTTGCTAAGGTATTAGTGATGCTTTGTGCTCAGCCTAGCAGCAGATGCATGGCAAGGTTTATTCAGAAGTGGGACAAAGTAGTTGGGGCTTGCTGGTCTGTATTAGCAGTTGAAGAGAAAAATCATGATTGGGTGGATAGGAAAAGCCGCTGCGCTTCACTGTTTTTACTATCCTTTTACATGGTTGTCTTTTGCCTCTTAAATTCAGAGATGTATTTAGTAATGTGTGCAGGCTAAAATACTAATTAATCAACTGAAGCATTTTAAAGATCACCATTTCTAATCAGTCTGCAGCAAAAAAATTCCCCTTTTCATTAAACTTCCAATAGTATCTCCTGCTTCAGTCTTTGCTAGACTAGTTCCTAGATTCTTCTGTCCACCAGTATGATATAATGATTATTTAAGAGGGAGGTAATAGCGTGCTCTGAAGAGCAGCTCCAAGGATTCTCTCAGGTGCTCGCTGAAGTTACAGCCTCGCTGGTGGGCTTTGCCTGCACCCCAGCGCAGCAGCAGCGCAGAGCCGCAGAGGCAGCAATGGCTGCTTGGGGCTCTTCTGGGGGGAATTGGCTTTGGCTGTTCTGCAGCAATTCCTCTGTTTTTCAGCTGCAGCCCAGTTGAGAATAAGGTCTGGATTTAATTTTATTATGGTGTCCCGGGGGGGGTGGTTTGTTTATACAAGCAGGAGGGGCAGGCAGGAGCCCCAAAACTCACATACAGAAGGTCAAAGGGATGTATTAAAAATTTAGCATGAGGATTTTCTCTACCTAACATTAAATTTTTCTCATTGCGTTTACTTCTTATTTATAAATTTGCAGAGAAGCGGCTTTATATTAAAATCTCTTATATGGGGGTTTTTTCCTATCACATATATTAATTTCTTGCAAATGAAGAACTGCATTATCCTTAGTACTTTCCATCCTAGAATGCCAAAATTAATGACTTTGTTCTTCAGCTGTTTTGAGATTGCACAACAGTAAACACTGCCCGATAGAAAACTGAGGCAAAAGTTAGTAGGCAGTTTACTGACCTTGTTTTGTACCTCCATCATCGCATACCATGAGCGACAATTGCTGGCTTCCATTTTGTGTACTGATGCAAAACATCTCGCCTTGTTCCTGAAGTGGTCTCCAGTTAGACTGACATGTTCGGTTACTCATTTCACTCTAAAGTTAGCTGGTTTCATTTCTGAGCTACCCCCAAAAAATCCGCCACTGCCATTTTCAGGTGCTTTTACTGAATTTCTCACAAAGCGATTTAAAAAATGTTTGTAAAACATACTGAATTACTGCTGCAGACCCAAGATGAACCTTAGCTCTGTTTCACCTTCTGCTTATGATGCATCTACTTTTCCATTTCTGATCTATCATACCATTAACACACCTTGGAAACTGTACAAGCCTCAGGTTTTGGGTGGTCCATCTGCCCTCCACCCCCCATTTTATACTGACAACATTACTGGAAATTTTACCTCTAAGTGGTAGTATTTGTTTTGAAGAAATAAGCTGTTAACCATGCCATGTCTAATTATGTCCTTACTATTTTACTCTACCCATAAGTTATGTGGATGTAGGCAATAGTACTTCTAACAACCTGTACAAGGGTTTAGCTTGTCATTTTCTTACCTATTAAAGGCAGAAAAAACAAAATTGGGCCAGTGCCTTCGAAGATGAGAACTGGTAAAATAGCTGGTGTGTGGGTGAGTGTGCGCAACCTGAGAGATGAAAGGTGTATTTCAAGAAATTAAGGTTGTAGTAACATTTTTCTCCTCTTTATTTCTAGTCAGCAGCTATAAAGCAATAGTGTACACCTGGATTTATAGTTTTGTTTTCCAAATAATTATCATCTTGTTTATTGTATGAGCTTCTTGACTATATGAAATACTAGGCAACAGGCCATCTTAAAATTTTTACAAACTTCTGCTTTCTTACTAATAGCTATACAGTGTTACATTCTTTTGCTGTAACAACAGATGCATCTCCACCAAATATGCAGTCTATCAGTAGAAATTTATCATTGTGACTACTCATCTATGATGCCTTCCATATCTTGGACACATACAGTTAAGTAAGTCCTTAAGGCTGTGAAGTTTGTTGGTAGCAGAAGCTACTCTGGAAACTGCTTTGAGAACACCTACTAGCTACACTCTCTTTTTTGTTGGAGTGCTTATCCTCAAAAAAACCCACCAATCCACCCCGAACCCAAAGCCTTGCACACAGTTTCTGTGATGGATCATTTCAACAAGGTTTAATCTATGTCATTGATACCAACTTGATAAAACAGCACAGAGGACAACACTGAATATGCACCAGAGAGTATGTCCAAGCAGATAAAAAGAACTGCTATCATGAAGAATATTTGCATAAAATGATCAATGCTAGGCAGGAAAATGCTTCAGAAAAGCAAAGGTAAATTAAAGCATCGGGTTTTGCTCCTGCAACCATTTATCAAGTGTCACAACACCAGAATAAACTGGACATGGCAAAAAACCCAGAAGGAACGATGGCACCAGTCTCTCACTCAGGACCCATCATAAAACAGAACTACTATCCTGAACAACTGTCCTGATTCTTCTTTTTTCTCCAGTAATTCTTCCCTCTCACCTTCTAATTTAGGGACCCCAATCACTAAGGAGTAAGAGGGTTATGGAGAAATGCGGTTCTGGATTATCAATTAGCACTTACCTCTCTTGATGGTTAGTGTTCTCCATGGTTTCCTTCTTCATGCCGTCTTTCTTCTCACCTCCCTTGGGTCTCTGACTTCTCAGCCATCTCTTGTCTTTCCTCCCGTGTTTTTTATTCCGATCTTTCTGCTAAGAATTCTTCATTACCTCTTTCTAGACAAAGATTATACTCATGGTCTCAGCACAACGCTGGAAGGCAGAATCTCCTGGATTCCACATCTCGCTTCCTACCAATTCTCCTCTGTAACTTCGAGCAAGTCACTTCATTTCTATCTTAACCTCCACATCAGTAAAAATTAACAGTACCATTACAACGATGTGTGGTTCATCCTTTCTACAGTGATTAGAAAAACCTGCTGAATTAGCTAATTAATCATAATGTCACCAGCAGACCAGCATGTGGGGAAGATGTCAGCATTCCCATCACTTTTTGTAACGGATCAGTAAGTTGTGAACAGCCTGGAACAAACACTGTCACAAACTGCAAATTAGAGCTCGGGTTGTACCCCGAACGAAAATGGAAGCAACGACACCAGCATAACACAGCTCTGGTTTAGCAGTGCCTGTTTACAGTAGGTATATTACTACTAGAGTAAGCATGGAGAAATAGATCCTCACATTACACGTGTTCCATATTCCATCACTGCTGGACGAGACGCTGGGTAACAGCGCTGGAAGGTTCTGATGCAGTGTCAGCTACGCCCAGGAACGCAAAACCCCACGTACAGAGCACCTCCGAACCCCGAGGTGAAGCAATTTCTGTATACAAGCGCCTGTCAAATTCGCCATGATTGCTCTAGTCAAACAGTATATAATAAATTTCCTCTTGTTTAAAAAAAAAAATAGCGTGTATGTTCACTGAGAGGGTGCGGCCCAATTCCTGTTTGGAATACTGTTTTGAAATGGTACTAACTACAGCAATTCAAACCTGGGTAGGAATTATACTTAAGAGTTTGGATTCAATGTCCATTTCAAGGATAGCACAGAATTAGCAGAGTGGCCTTACAAATTGCCTGTTGCTCTTTCATTTTGCTCTTCCCACAAACCAGCACAAGCAGTATTCATCACTTAATGCTTAAAGGATAATTTTAGTCTACCAGTATGGTTGCAAATTTCTTAGTGGGGGTTAAGCATTACATCCTGTAGGTTGTGGAACAGTTTGGTTTTCTAAGGCAATCTAAATGTACTTTTCATAGCGATATCAATTTGAAATTTGTAGATTTTGTATCATTTCTTTTAAATTCCCACTCAGTGGCTCATTAGGTATCTTGTGAGGACAACCCACGGGAAACCATTAAACCCACTGAACCCATGAAAATGTCCATTGTTTTTCATTCTTACTAATATCAAAAATACTCACTTGGTTTGATTGCATTTTACATCAGCTATTTCTATATTTCATATGTATTTGGATTTTGCCATTACAGAAATGACATCTGATGTTCTTCAGATTTTCATTTCACATCCTAAAGTAGGCAACAAAATACCTAATAATGATACTGAAAGGTATTGGACAACCTATAAATTCAGTACTCCAAAAATATCTTAATACTATTATTGTCACTAATGCATATCATCTACTGATTGGGAATTAGAGCTTTAAGTTTGTATTTATGTGTATATGCGATCTTTAGTTATAAGCAATCCTCTTGTGGAGGATGAGAGCTCTCAGTGAGAGCTTATAATATGCATTTAAAAGTCCCTCTTAACGAGTACGAGTTGCAAGATCTAACATACCATCTTTATACCAAGCAAAGTCAGGTATGTATTTCATGGGATCCCATGAAATACCACTAAAAAAAAATCTGCTACTGCTAAACCACATTTTTTACACTTCTGCATCAAATCTGAAAACAAAATCAAATAGGACACATAGAATACATTACTGCAGTTCTGTTTATATGAAAATGAATTTAATCCCCCAAATCCTACCACATCTCAAGTCAGATGCATGTATGATCCCAAACCTGGATTATCAAAGACGGTGTCCAAACGTACAAACCAGAAATGCCCACTCCATTTATCAAAAACCACAAGAACCCTCTTCTCTAGTCTCCTGTAGAGTTACGGTACAGACAGTAACACCCCTTACCCATTTTTAAGTGCCACAGAAAATACCAAGAGACTTGGTCAAGCCTGCTTTCTCTGAACACAGAAGAGCATATACTCGGGTATCTTCACCTCAATTGGAAATGTAATAATCTTGCACAAACCCCAAAATGAAGCACATACTGAATTATGTATGGATTCTTGTTACTGTGTTAGAGAAATGGCAATTTTTTTTCCAGCAGCTCATTCAAAATATTAATACAGGCTGGGCCAGTACATTTAATTAGTTTGATGTGAAAGTACATGGCTAACACAGGGAATGCAATGCCAATGCATAGCTACTTTTAAGACTTAAAATACCTGTATGTTTACTTTGCACTACATTGAAACTTACTCTCTCTTCTTTTTTTTGTCTTAGTGGCCAAAATACATAAGGTAGGTGGCACAGTGAAACAGTGCAACTTTCCCGTGTATCACCAGAAAGAGCTGCAAAGGATTCCAATATTGAATCCCTCCCCATTACAGAATAACTGTGGGTATTTTACATACCTTTTAAAGAGTTCTTATTTAGATTATTAATCCTGAAAGCTATTATTTTCACAGAGAGGCTGCAAACTGCATCTGTGTCACCAGATCTCCCAGATACTGCTTAAACTTCCAGTACTGGCAAACATTTTCTAATTAAGATTATTCAGATTAAGGAATCTTCCCTTTTTGGCTTTTTTGGATGTACAGCACAGTTGACTTAGTAGGGATCCTTGACTAAGGTCAAACAAAAAGTTAACTGGGAACAGCAAAAACCTGAGTGTTCTCCTCTGTCCTATTTTTTTGAAAGAAAGGCTGCTGATGACTACAAACTATTCAGTTACCCTAGAAGTTGTAATTTTGTTAATTTTATTTTTTTAAGGGCACAAACAGAGGCACCTCTGTTTTCAAATTCACAAACAGTACCCAAGGGCTCTGAATTCAAGATTATACTTGCAAGTACATTTCATAATATATAGATGTGGAAGCCAAACTTGCCTTTTATTGGCAACGCTCCCAAGACTGAAATTCATGACAACGTTACAAGAGGTGTGGGGAGAGCTCGCTGCAGCTGCCGGGCAATAGAGACCCAGAACGCAAAGAAACAAGTAAATGTCACCTGTTCCTAAAACACAGCTGCTCTGCTGTACTCCTATTAGGCTTTAAGGTTAATGCTTTTTTTTCTCCCAAGTGCTTAAAGCATATTTAAAGATAAATGGTGGTTTCTGAATGTATTAGTGAAATGTGCAATGACTAGATCAGCTCATTCAAAAAAGTCCAATTATAAAACACCACCTCCATAGGCCATGCTAGCAGGATAAACCAGATTTGTTTTCTCTTTCATTCAGCAAAGCATTACCTGAATCCATCCAAATTTAACTTTTAACACCTATAGATATCAGTTGTTACTCTTCTGAAGGGAACAATTTTCATAAATCATGAACGTGAGCAATCTCAGAAAAAACCACTGGATTTTGCACCCCCGCCCCAGTCCAAAAATTGAAAGAACAAACTACAGGTGGAAGAGTAATTCTAACAATAAATTAAAGGGAAACATGATTAACTGCCACAAATTGAGAATAACATGGAAGATTCTGACCACAGATGAAGCTTGCTGGTGATAACGTGAAAGGAAAGCACTGTATTTGTAACACTGGGAAAACCCTGGTATTAATCTCATATAGAACCACCATTAAAAATGGCTTCAGACTTGCTACTACCCAATAAGCTTTAAAAGGGGACCCAGTCAAAGACTATGCTGACATATGGCACTGCAGACAGAAGAAAGTTTGTATCTACTACATGATAAGCTTTTCAATAAGCCAAATTATTAGCACCTAAAAATTGATCAGGAAATTCAACCTCATCTAAACTTCAAAAACCTATTATCCCACCTTTTCTGGGATAACTGCCTGGTGGCAAGCCATAGCCCAATGCAGAGTTGCAGGCTACATGCAATCAAATCCGATTTTGAAGTTTTCTGCTTCACGTACTGCAATGGTTTTGCAGTTAGAAAGCAACCAGTTCCTGCTGCTAAAAACAGACGTTCAGATCTGCACCAGCACAGTATTTATCATGGTATTTATCCCAAAGACATGGCAGTAAGCTGGTTCCAGAGGCAAAGCGATACTTCATTTGAATGTAGCTTAAAAAGTCAAGCACATGGCTCAAGTAACTTGTTCTAAACACGCATCGATGCCTTACTGGCTCCCTCTCCCTAATCACGACAGCAGAGGCTGTTTTGGCAACACTGGAACTAGTGACAAAGTAGAACCTGCTGCAGAAGTGTAAGCAGGACTGACTGCCTGACACCAGAAATCTCACAGATCCGATAAAATTCAGAAACTCTTGGTTTTTAAACAGTAAATCTCTACATATCATCAGCATGCAAAAAATGATGCTGATAAATACCAGCTGAAGTTCTCTGCATTGGCCCATATTTTATCCTAAGGAAATTCATCTTCTAAACAATATATCTGAATTTCATTTCTCCTCAGAATCACATAACCTAGAAGGCCACTCATGAAGATGGATATTTCATCTCATTTTGCATGATCCAACATAATATAAATCCATTTCATTCACATAAGATCACAAGATCTGATGCCATTCACTTAAAAATAAAGCTTCCATGTAGCAGCTTTGAGCAGTAACACCAGACAGTTTCATGGGACCTTTTATTCAAGAGTCTTAGAACATGTAAATCTCTGCGCAGCCATTTTCAGTAGTAATAGCTTGAGACGGTCAGGGTCATTCTGAAAGCTACTGCTGTCACGAGACTTCACTCAAAGTGCAAAAAGACTCTTCAAACCTTTGAAAATCTGTTCTATAGATATTAACTTATTTGTCAAAAATCACCAAACCGCTCATGAGTCAGGACTCCTGCTCCAACAATCAGCCTAAGCTTTTTCCCTGGCAAGTTGATCAATGTTTTTCCGTATGTGATCTAAAATCTACTTTGTTTTCGTAACTATTCATACTGTTCCACAGTCACTCAGTTTGTGCTACTGGGGAAGTGCTTATGTGAGCTACTGTCTCACTATGGATTTCCATTTCATCTTTAGAGGCCAATGAAAATTTTTTGTACCCGCATGGTGCTTATAACATCATTGTATTCTCAGGGAATCCATTACACCACGAGAACAATTGCGGCACTGTTGTTATTTTCATTCTCTCCTACCTTCTCTGTTCCCCACTGAACATACTTCAGATCTGTTGCACTGAACATGAAGCCCTGTGCCTCTCCATTTGCAGTGATGGGCAGATGTCTGTAATTGGGTCAGTCACATGTAAGAGTTCTTTTTTCAACTTTATCATACTGTATCCAGATAGCAGGAACTACACCAAATTTTTGACACTATTTTCACTGCAACAGATGCAGCACGATCTAAGCACCAGTCAAGGTATTCACACTTGACAATGTATTATTTCTGTTATTTATTTTACCTTCGCTTACTGGACTTCTTTATGTATTGCTCAGGAAGCCCTACTGAAAATAGAAAGTATTGTCAGTCTCATTTGATTCCCTCATTCCCAAAAAACCATTGCTCTTGCAGTTCATCAGTGTTATGTAGTCTTTGGGAACTGAGACACGATACACCATCCATTCCTGCTCATGCATGGAGAATGACCCAGCATCATTTCATCATTTTAAGTTTTTCTCCATTTCAGGTTTCATTTCTAAAACTACATTCTACAATCCTACTTATGAAAGAAGGAAAATTACCAGGTTTCTGTTATCAGAACTTTCCAATAACAGGTTTAATTCCACACTGGGCTGTAACATTAAAAACATGTACACCCATATATATACACATATGCACAACATATGTCCACATACGTACTCTGTATTTGCCATTGTATTAAAAAATTGTTCCTTCACAGCACTGACAACTTTAGGTTGCAATCTCTGTAGATTTCCAAGGCATTTTTCTCTTCTTTTCATTCCTGGTGAAAATGACTCTTCTCTTCGTACATTCGCCGATTATCTTTCCTTCCTGGCTGACTTGGCGATATGCCTATTCTGCTTTTCAGGACATACATGCAGCCAGGGCTAGCCACCACGTAGGGTCCATCCCCCAGAGATCTCAGCATGGCCGGCCTGGTGACGACAACCCCGTAGTCCACTTCTTCAAGAACATTGTAAGTTCTCCTCTCTTCTTGTTATGCACTAAAATGAAACATTTTCTTTAGGATCCATCAGTAACCAAATACTCCCCAATCATTAGCCATTATTTTGAGCCTTGTGAATTGTACTGTGCCTTCGAGCTCATCATGCCATTCAAATACAAAAACAATTTTTACCTGGAAGCACAAACAACCCTGAAACGCTACAAAAAAAAAGTGGGTGAACCTGCCATTAGCCTAGTCAAATTTCAACAACCACCACCACAATTATACAGCTTCACCATTTACAGGTTTTGTCCTTGTGTCTTCAGCACTGGCTGTATTAAGGAATGTTTTCTGTTTAAAAATAGAGAAAAATCTGGTGTGTTCTAGGCAAAGCCTAAGACAGCAGAGGAGCTTCTCAGTGCAACTACTTAGATAGCACTTAATCCTGCTAACTCATAGATAATATGTAAAAGGCTTGATGATTCCCTACATTTATTTTTGCCTTGGTTTTACAAATTTTTTGTGTTGGTTTTTAGGTCTCACCCCGTACACCTCCCCCAATGCAAGCAAAGGTAAGCGTTTTCAGGGGCTCAAGCAACGTCCAGGATCTTTTGTGGGCTAGTTTATACCAATTCAGCTGCAAGTCTGATTCATTTTCTTTAATGGCACCAAGTAAAAATGTGGAGTTACCGTTGGGGATATTTAAAGCAAAGGACTAAAACAGAAAAGCCATGGTTCTCTTCCTCATGTACTTCCTGACTTGCTGCATGACAAATTAAAGCCACTAGCAGGGATTTTTATATTCAGTTGATGTTGTGATTGCTTTATGTAATAAACTAATAATAGGTAATGCTTTCAAACAAGCCTCACCCACCAGGAATTGTCCTTACATTTACTAAGCTCAGTTGGCTTCTAAAGTACGTAATACTGACAAACCATGGCTAGTGAAGTCAGTTCTTGTAATCATAATAAAGAATTTTGCCTTTTTTGTTTCATGGAATGACCGCACAGACTGTTGTTTTCAACCCCTGCCTCATTATCTGGCCAGTATTTCATTATTTTTACCGCATTTTCATCATCTGTGCATGGTTCACCCTGATGCTATGTTCCATAGTGATCATCACCTCATTGTTTCTATTTCTTGCATGTACAGGGAAGAGGATTATCCCTCACCAGATTTAGCTGGGTAGGTGATGAATGTGCTTTCAGTAACAGCCATTTTGTTTACCAGGCCAAAGCATACTTTGCTCCATTGCCTCAAGCTGCTGCAGCAACGTGATAATTCTGTTTTGTCTCAATTTTGCTATTTTGCTTTTCCTGTTCCACTTTCCTCCCTCCTCCCACAGCACTTTCAGATGGTAATTTTGTTGCTTGCTCTTATCCAGCAACTTGACAGCCTTGCAGCGATAATTTCTTTTGCTTTAGCACAAAGGGAGCAAAATCCACTGCATGGCAAAGCTCTCTTCCCTTAAAGACTCCTGGAAGACTCATCTGCTGCATTTTTCTTCCTGGGAAGGACAAAAATGGGAGGGAGGGCGGGCTGGAACGAGATGGGTGCTTATTCCACAGTTCCAATTGCTCTTACAAAGCCTGCAAAACTAACACTGTCACTAATTCAAGTATTTTGTCCCACCTTTCCTTGCAACCCCTTTCAGTAAGAGGTAATCTGCCTAAACAGCTATTAGACCAGTTCTTCCCACAGTGATCTCTCAACTAATTAAATTCTACTTCTCTACCACAGGTTTGATTTTATATGAGCTGGACATGTAAATTACTTGCATTTTAAGACAAAATATTAAAACCTTCAAGCCATTAAGCATTTCTTTCACTGTCAGAACAACACAAATTAGTTGACGTGTTTGACATCTTAGAACTCATGAAATTGAAACATTTTAAGTTTTGTCATGCAGGTTAATGTTCTGAGTATCCTTTTTTTTTTATTATTAATTCCTCTTTTACAGATTGGTGCTTCCCTCAGATTTGAGTACATTCAGATAATTTCCTACTATTTTCCTTCATCCTTGGTTATTACGTAAAAGATTATTTTATTCCAACACCTCTAAATTTCTCATTTGAGTATTACACTTCAGTGATCACAAACAAAGATTACAATGTGCATATGATAATTTGAATGCGGTAACTTGCAATATATATGAAAATCTTTCTTTGCAGGGTGGTGAAGGACACAAGCCAGGATATGGAGGAAGCGGAAAATTCTATGAGCATAAATCTGCTCACAAGGGACATAAGGGATCCTATCATGAGGGCCAGGGCACTCTTTCCAAAATCTTTAAACTGGTAAAGTACAATTGAACTTACTCTAAGTACAAAAAATTGAGTCCAGGAAAAAGAGAAGCCAAACCTCTCCAGAACCTGCCATGTTTGAAACAACCATATTTCCTTAAAGCTTCTGAAGGAACTAGATTTGCATGGATAAAACAGAAGGTTATCTCATGGCCTAATAACTACTTACATGATAGGAAACAAAAGTAAAGATACACAGTCAGTTACCATCAGGAAAGAAGGTAAGTCCACAAAGTCCCACAAAGCCCCGTACCAGGATCCGTGTTGTTGCTGAACTCGCAAACGACCTGGAACACAGAAGGTGAATGAGAAGGTGACACAGCTCGCTGCTGCTGCTAAGTTATTTAGAATAGCGAAAATGAAAGCAAACTGATAAGCTGCAGAATGGCAGTACTGGGCAGTGTTGGACACATACTTGGTTGAGACGCAGTAACAACCTGAACGGTCCCTGCTTGTTCCCACCCCAGGTGGCAGACCTCCTACGGTACGTCAGTACAGTGAGTTGCGACACCACATAGTTGGGCGCATTAGGAAACCGTGTCATATGAAAAATAAACATTTGGTCAGATTATCTTTAATCTGGTTCAGTTCACCATTTCGAGTCATGGCACAGCCCCACCAACACAGCTAATAAATGAAAACAGAACAGGAAAAAAAAAGTCAGTCGTGAGGATTTTTCACATTCTATGTCGGGAAAAAACACACGAAAAGCACATCACATCCACTGGCAGCCGCTTTCACTAAGACTGTATTTTTCCTCAAAGGTAGTAAAACATTCATTCATAAGAAATCGCCTAGTATACTATTCACACATGAAGAATGCAATCAGCAGTAATCTTAACTTCAGGACAGAAGGTCTGAGATCCCATTAGCAGAGCTGATCATCTCAGACTCTTATTACTCTTCTGCAACAGGAGACATAACAGCACCTTCAGCTGCAGCAAAAATACATTTTGTCTCTTACGTGGTTTAGGGTATGTATCTTTCATTGTAGAGCTGGTTTTCAAACATATGCAGCACCAAATGACAGCTTGAAAACTTCAAGGAGGTAGTAAGAATTCTTATGTTGCAATTTAAGAAAAGCTCTTCAGAGGCTCAGGTAAAAATCAAACATTTACCTTTTAAGTCTGATTTTCAGACTGTGCACTTGTAGCTTTTTAGCAGAGTTCCAATACATCAACGGTACCACAGCTATATACTGACATTATTTGTAAAATTTCTTTTGAACATCTGAAAATATCAGATAACAATGTCTCCCAAAATGTAACATCCTTTTTACATAACCATCACAACTATTTCAGCTTGGATTTATGCGTATCTGATGACGTACCAGTTCTACTGTTTAGATAGCCTTTTCTGAGCCATTATAACTTTTGGAGTTGGTATCAGAGTTTTATTCAGGCCCATTTGATTTAGACCCATTGTTTACAGCAGGAGGCATTAGTAACTATTTATTTATATAGTTTTACAGTCTTTTACAATAAAAAAGTTATCCATTCTTTAAGATAACTTTGAAACAAAAAAAAGCCAATTACCTAATGTATTACATGAAATTTTCCTTGAAACAGTTCAGTAAAACTAAGGAGAGAGCGCTGATAGATAAGAAAAAGCATATAAATAAACAAAATCCCAAAGTACACATACGCTTAATTTTTTTTTGAAGGAAACAGTTATCAACTGATTACAGCAACAATTACCACACTATCTCACATTTGTGGTCATAAGTGTATCACTCATGGTTTGCCTGGAAAGTTGCTAAAGCCTTGGGAAAAGACACCCAGTTAACCTAATCTTAAATTCCAAAAATGAAATGCCAAAATTTCAGCTTGGAGCATCTTTGCTATAAAACTGCTGTAGGGCTTTTCTCAGTTGCAGATTTATGAACTGTCACAAGGTTGTTGGTTTTTTTTTTTGGTTTTTGTTTGTTTGTTTGTTTTCTAGTTTGATGTTTTCTTATTATTTGTAAAAATAGGCCAGGTTTCAGCCCTTTATCTTTTCTTGCTTTTATCCCGTATTTGCATCTGAGCTTTCCATACAAGACTGATGTTGATATAATCACATTAACAATTTACCCTAATAAATATTGCAGAATAAAATTACTACATTTCAATTCTTTCAGCTGTGAGACTATTACACAACTTGTATGCAAGGTTTTCAGTTTCTGGTTTTGGTGTTTGTTTTTTTCTGGTTTTGTTTGTTTTGTTTTGTTTTTAAAGTATATTAACAATTCAGGGGTAGCCATGAAAATGAAAATTTCCGAGATGTCCAAGTAAATAAATTGCTTTCATTAGGAAGGCCTGATTAAGAACATGTACCTACAAATAATTCATGAGAGACTGTCTAGCCCTGTATGAGAGATTTAATGAGAGTAAATTAATCCTATGTGAAAAATATATGAAAAGCAATCGTCTCTTTGAAGTGAAAATTCCAGTAATATTCAGCAATATACTAGATGCCACTGCAAGCCATTTTCATTACATACTATTTAAAATTTTGTTGTACTACAGATTGATGTTTTTCAATTTATAGCCCCAAATATACAGTACCTTTTAATTAACTTAACTCTGTTCTTCCCTCCACAGGGAGGCTCTGGGTCCCGACCTGGATCACGGTCTGGTTCACCAGTTGCTAGGCGCTGAAGCTCTAAGATGCCATCTAAGGATCACGTACTCTGCTTCATAATGTAACTGCCTTAAAATTAATAACAACCGCAACAATTACCTAGATAGATGCAATCCATTACTTAATGCCAATTAGGTTCTGCATGCAGTAGATGATACAAACTTCTATTGGCAATCCCTGACCAACAGTTGAATGAAAGGAACACAAAAAGTAGCTTTACTAGATGTTTTCCTTATTTTATGTGAAGTAACAAGATCTCTGACTTTACTCATTCTTCTTCAGGATGCCCTAACTGTATGCTGGACTTCATTATTTCTCCCAAGCATCTAATTTGAGCTCAAGTCTTCTGGTTTTGTTTTAGTGAACATCAGAATTACAAATAAAGAGCTAATGTCTTGGATACTGAGCACTGCTGTTAATGATTCTGAGACACTGCTGTTAAAAAAAAAATCCACCATGTGCAGAAGTTGTAAGGACTGTTTATCCAAATACTTTTTTTGATTTGGTTTTTTTTGTTTTGCTTTAATCTTCCTTCTCTCACTCACAGAATAATTTATTTTCATAACAGGATTAGGCAGTCATGGAAGGGTTTACCAAACATTGGGAGTTCAAGGTATGTGAAGTGTGGGAGGGGGCAGATGTTGTAGAATCAATACGATGCGGAGCAATAGTAATAAGGAAATTCTTTCCATACCATGAATTGCTCATCGCATCCAAACCTTTAGAATTAAGAGCAGATGAGGGAGAGAAAGAGGATTTCAAATTTGAGTTAGACTAATGTTAAGCAACAAGGGATATTCCCAGAGAAGAAACATCTTAAGATTGCACAAGTGACCACTGGACATCACTGGTGCTTCACTCAAACTCTGCTGCAACAGCATTAACTTTGCAGTACAATAAGTAAGTAAATGAATATATAAACAAGTAAGTCTAATTTCTGAAAGAGAGCCCTTCAGTACTGGTATCTCAGATAGTCCTGCACATCTCATGTTAGAATTTCAAATCTTTCTCTTGGTATTGCAGCAGTGTCGTATTTGATCAGCTAATCTTTTGCCTGAGTAACATCTGGATGCCTATTAAAGGCAGTGCACCAAAGCAAACTCATAGTAAACTACTGTGAACATTTAACTGTTGTACTGTAGTTGCCTTATAGAAATAAATTATAGTTGAGTTAGATTTAGATATTAATTGTTCACAAATTACTAAAATGAATGTGTGGCAATGGTATTTCCAACCACACTTAGGGAAATAAAAGGCTCTTCTGAATTGCACTGTTTTATTACTTAAACTTACCATTTCGCCATTTCTTCAACCTGTCATCTAAGTGTCTGATTAATTATTTTATTTTTTTAGTTTTAGCCTATGCATTGCAGAGTACAGTTAATGCTTCCCAGGTTGAAACTGCATTCCTAATAAGTGCCCAGTAAAAGTCACCTATAAATATGTATGTTAATTACATTTCACATCTAAATCTATTATTGTAGGTTTAAATCAGTGTCCATTAATATGAAGCAATGAAAGATGAGGGAATAGAAAATACATAGAGACTAAAGAAAACAAAACCACCAAAATTATCAAGCATACACACACATATTACATCTCTATTACCTACATTGGTTGCTATGTGTATTTTTCTATTGTAGCTTCATTCAGATGTATACCTTGCAACATAATAGTTGATTTAATTTGAATACGTATTGTTCTTATAGGAACACAGCTTTTAAAAATATTCATTATTGAAATAAAGTAATCAACTTGAAATGAAACTTGGACCGTTTTTGTCTTTTACAACGGAGAAGATCATATATATGAATTTCTGTGGGTTTTTTTCCACAATTTATGAATAATGTTCAGATACTAGAAAATGACACTTTGGGACCCAGGACCCAGTTGCTTGCACAAAGGCTTCTAGTGACATTGCTGGTGACTTAGCATGGCCCACAGGGCTGACAATATGACACAGGATTTATGGGAGGCCAGTGTCTTTGTGGAGTGGCAGCTAAAGGCCGGGGGCTATCGCGAGGCATAAAATGCCTATGTACAGGCAATAAAATCCCACCCTTTGTACACAAGTATAGCACAAAGTATCTTCTTTGAACAGGGCATGTGAAAATCAAGTTGTTTTTTAAAGCAGCCTTCAAAAATGGGAAGGATTATTTAAGGTTAAAAAAATTGAGAAATACATCTTCCAAAATAGTACACTGTAGAACTACAGAACTTATCCAAAGCTTCTTCCTTGCCTTCGTCACTCTGCTTTCCTCTCAGTCACCTTTTCCAGAGGCTGGAGGTGGCTTTTTTGGATTTACTTTCTATAGAAGAAAAGGTACGGTACTTTAAAGCATTATTTTACCAACACAAGTCTCTTGAAAGAGATTAAAACTTAAGACTGAAATTTATTCTTTTCATTACTCACTAGCAGTTTTGCTGAACAACAGCAGTTTAAACAGCTATTTGATTTGTAAGCAAAAGATTTTTCCTGAAACAAGAACGCATAACCAGTATGAGGAATGTGTCACTTCTTGTACTGAAGGAATGGACAGAGACCAAAAGAAATACTTGAGCAGACACAAACCAAAAAGCCTGAGGCTAGCATAAGCCTACTACTGCATCAAACCAGAAAGAACAGAGACATTCCTAAGCACTATTCACTTACTCACTGTACAATGTGACCCTTCAAACATGCCTGAGAACAAGAGTTCTTTCTGCTTCTTAAAAAAATGCGTCTGCTTCAACATTGCTTTTTAAAATATCAACATATTGGTTACACTGTCTGTATTTGTACTGAACATCAACAGAAACACTGCTTTGAAAACCTCCAACTCAAACTTAACCAACGAACCTGGGCTATGAAAACCTCTATGTAAGGATACTCAGGAGGGAATTCTTGAAGCACACAGGGGAGGAGGATGCAGGGAAGGAAATCAAATACCATGTTACAAAAAAGGTTGTTTTAAAAGTCTGTTTACTGTAACTGACAGGATTCCAAGTGCTGGAGGAGTAACAAACTGAATTCAGGAAAAATGTCAGCTGACTCCATAACTCACACTGCTTATTTAACACTTCCAAGACTTACAACACACACTCATTGCCCCTAATCAAGACATAACTCTTTGAGAAGTGACCATTTAAAACCAGCATCTTTTTACTCACAAGACCTGCTTTTAGCACATGCTCACCGACTACCAACCACTACCACTTTTTACTTGCTGGCAAAGCAATCGCAGCTAGAGCAGACTGAATGCTTTCAAGCATTTAGGAATCACGTTCCCATTATGAAGGATGGATTTGCATCTGGATGTGACCAGCTGTAAATTATCTTCTGTCAAACTGGATTTGGCAAGTGTCATCCCCTATGCCATAAATCAGCTCCAACAAACTTTGCTGGCATTTATACAGTATTCTCTGAAAGAACAGGGAAAGTTTTACATGTGGCACATGCAACAAAACACATTTTACTATATTATTACAGATAAACAGTGCACTATGCCATGGGGCCAGTATGCCTTCAGACAACTGTAAAAAAATAATGTCTTTCTTAAACACCTGAAACACTAATAGGCTGTCTGGAAGGAAAGGCACTGCTGGAAGAACTTCACATACATTCTTTACATAGAATATTCAGACACACACTTCCAGTAAATGGAGTTTTTAGAATCTCCTAGAATACATAATCAAATGCTTAAAAAATACACGAAACAGGATTTGGAAAAAAGTAGTATTATTTAACATGTTTCTGAATTAAATATTCCACATAACAAAAGTGTTATTTTCATGTCACCAACTATATTACTTATATACATATGCCAAAGAGTTAACAAAAGAATTAAGAGATGCCCTATCAAAACCAACAGTGATTTCTTGCTTCAGCAATCTGAAATAACTAGTTTGTATCATAGAGAAAGTATAGACAATATTTACAGACATGGGCTTTTTGGATCTGAGAGCAATTATCTTGCAGAAGGTAAATTAAAATCCAGCTCTGTATTATAGTACAACAAATCCACCACTGATCTAGAAGTACTTGTGGCAAACCGAAAAGATGAACTTCCTGCAACTGGGTTTAGTATTTACAAAATATACTGATCAGCCACACAGAGGCTCATATAACTTTAAATATATATATACATACAAGCACACATATATATATATCTATATATATGTAACATATAAATAAAATTCAAAAGAACAAGGTAAAAATAAGAAAAGAGCTTCTGTCTTTGGAATGTCTAAAAGATGACTATGTTTTTACTCCAGTGTTTCTTTGTTATGAATATACTTAACAAGTGGCACCTTTCAAAGCATTACTTAGTCAACTAGGTAGTTTTTCTGAAACAATGACTTAAACAACAACAAATAAAAGTAACATATTTCCAAAATTCACAAAGAAAATAATGAGGAATTTACAGATTTGAAATGATAACTGTTTACAGCACTGGGGAATATTGTATAACATAGGTGACCTAGCGTGCATCTAACTTTCTCACTGCTAACACAAAATTGTACGTTTACTTCCCAGATTTAGTATATGGCTGTGTTTTCCACAGATACTAAGATATGTACCTGCTGATCCAAAACAGCAAACATAAAAGAAGAGGCTTTCATTGGAACCTCCTCTAGTTTGGATTCTCTTTAAATAATTATTGCCGAGTTTAAAACCTCAGACTTGTAATGTAAAAACTAACAACTAACTGCCTCTGCGGTTGGAATGGAAATGAACATGCTCCCCCTCAAGAGTTTAACTCAAGAAAAGCCATTAAGTTCATGGCATTTTATTTTTTTCAACAAATTCTCAAAATGTACTAAAAAAACCTTAGAACAGAAATACAGAGTTTTCCTGTGCCTTGTAAAAAAAAAAAAAAAACCAAACCAAAACTATTTTATACTGCATGCATCTCCTCTGTAACATTTTGTTTCCAACCTCAATTATTTTCTTAAACATGTAAAAAAGAAAGCTGACCAACAGTTTCATGGTTTTCCCACAAAGTTATTCTTCACCTCCTTTAAAAATGGGAATCATTCTATTCTGATATAAAGTTCCAGTTTATTTTTCAAACTGATATACTGGCTGTGAATTAGAAGATGAAACTGTATACAGTATTACCTGAGTTCATTGATTCACAGACAATTTAGCACAGATTAAATGATGTTTTCCCAATATTCTTCTACAAGCTTAAAAAAGAATGATCCTTTTAGGTAATTTTTGTAAATAATTAAAAAAAACTATAATATATTATTCTTACGTTAATATTTTCAATGCTTGAAGCTGTAACTGTAAAATCCATCTGTTACTTTTCTGAAAACTTGTTTCAAGAAATTCGAGTCCCAGAAACATTTTTAGCTTTCAAACTTTAAGGTGTCATCGAAAAACATTGCCTATACTTTGCCATTCATTTGAAGATTCTTGTACCACTTCTTCTAAATTCAGAGCACGACTAATATCTTCCCCTTCTTGTTCTTGATGACTAGCAGGCTCTTGTACAGGACCTACCGAAGTACAAGAGAAAAAGATGAGTGAGTATGATTTGATGTATAGTGTAGAAAAATGCAAATATAGCACTTGGGAATAAAGGAATCATGCTGGGAAAGGTACTACATAACTACTTCAGATTCTGTAAATTCATTAGATGCTCTTTGAAAAATTAAAAAAAAAAATCTAATATAATAGATCGTTTTCCTGTAATAGTTTTTGAACTTTGTATTTCTGTACTACAGAGCTCCACATAAAAAACAAGGAGCCATAAGCAGTAACCATCTCTGTTTCAACCTGCTTTTTGGGTTGCGTGTGCAACTACTAGGTCATCAACTCTGGGTTTTGGCTATTAGTGCCTAATTCCTCAATAACTTAAGGGATATGTTTTGTGCTTTCCTAGTAAAGCATATGGCTTTCTGCACTCACCATTACTATCATTATGCTACATACCAGTGTAACCATGAGCCCGTTTCATATGCAGTTTCATATTGCTTTTCTGTGTAAATCCCATTGCACAGTAATCACATTTATAAGGCCTCTCTCCTGTGTGCTTTTTCATGTGGACTTGAAGAGCACTCTTCTGGTTAAAAGCCTTTTCACATAGTGTACACTGAAATGGCCGTTCCCCTTATAAAAGAGAAAAAGGTATTTAATAATTTCTCATTTCAACATAAAAATACAGTTCAGAATTCAGTAAAAATCATCAAGATGACCTAGCAATTAAGTAGTCATGATCTTTTTCATTGAGACTTTCTCAAAACAGTGCTATGACTCCATATAATCAGCAAAACATCCCAAATTAAATGTCAGAGTATTTACATAAGTCCTAAATCATTGATGTTATCTCTCCTATCCAATTTATTATCTAAGTAAATTATTTAAGAGGTGCAAAAAATCAGTTTTCAACAGTTTGACTTTTCTGTACTCAAGGGAACCATCACCTTTTTACATCATTTAGAATAAGGTAGATAAAGCAATATTCTAGAATTAACAAAGCTGATGTCTGTAAGAAACTAGAAAGTCAAATGTGTTAAAAAAAAGTTCTGGTAATTCTACATGGGACCTGTGACCTCCTATATCAATAGCTACTAGTGATTCCCATATGTTATCAAAGAAAATATTCATTATAAAAATATTTAAAAATTTTAAAACACGTACTTTGCAAAACCAGACCTTTGCTTCAACACTCAACACCACATCCTCTGACATCAACACAAGACACACTGCTGTATGTCATTAAGGACTTCTAAAAGCACTTTCTGAACTTACAGATATGGTTTGTTATTAGTTAGCACAATAAAGCACAAGCAGGAGTATAAATACTTTTCCACAATTTTCCTTAAAGGACCAATTTCTCTCTTCCTTCATTACCTGTATGTTAGTGTCCCCAGATGCACTGTAGCTTCCATGCTAAATCCAACTTCTCAAATAATCAATGAAAGGTCCTTTAAATCACAGAAGTGTTCTAGTTTTGTTAACAATGATTTCACTAGTTTGAAGTGAAATCTAGGTTTCCTCAGATACTTTTGACTCCAGGTTTTCTGTTCTGTTAAGATGAACAGCCTTTTTGGTGGTGTGGAATGGATTACCACATGGCTTTTTGGCAGAACTGGAAGCATCTGCTTCCCTCTAATTTCAGCAACATTTCTCCAAACTGCTCTTCACTGATAAATCCGAATGTACAAGATATTTAGAGCTATTCAGAGAAATAATGTGTGTTTTCCTTCTGGCCACTGATTCAGTAGGTATTGCCCATTAGAAATCATTAAAAATGTTTAATCAAGATAGAAATCACAAACACTTTGTCACAGACAAGGATCATACCTTTAGGAAAGCAAATCGGTTTAGACTTACAGGAGCCTTTCCTATCGCAGTTTATGTAAGAGCACCCACCTAAAAACTTCTGTGCAGCACATTTTCACTCTTTTGGTCTTAAGGGATTTTTAAAAGAACATTCTCTTCTGAAAGAATGACTGTCATGTGGATCGACTTGCTGTTTCAACAACGTCAGACAACAGTAATATAAAAATGAATTTAGCAAGGACTGTTACAGTTTGTGGGCATTCCTAGCACATGAGCACCCAAGTACAAGAAACCCCCAAATATCTGAGGATTTACTGAGTAAATTACAAGTCTTTCCAAAATAGAAAGAATTTTTCCTATGATAGTGCAGATTTATGAGAAACAGATGCATAAAGGGAATCTATTCTATTCCCAGCCTTCCTGAAGTGCTCTGTCTGTGTCTATTACAATGGGCAGCATAAATCAAAGCAGGGAAAAGGGAAACTGGCCTTCTTTCCTGCTTTCAGATTTTGTGAACCTCTTAATCAGAACACTGCCTTTTTTTAAAGTCTGTATTATTTAAGTCACTTATGCAGAAAGCAAATTATTGGGGCATTCTAAAGACTTTTAATCTCCTTGGATTGTAACTCTTGCCTCTCTTTTCCTGCCCCCAGTATAACCAGAATGTTCCACTCTACCACAGTAAGCACAAAGCAGCTCTGTTCCCCTTCTTTAATTTTACTCTCAGGAAAAGCAGTCACCATTTCTCTTGGGGCAGGCGGGAAAAGAAGCATAAACAGTCAACCCATTAGATGAGAATACACAGGGTCAGCAGAGACCCCTAACACATAAAAACAGCTCTAATAGATCAGATCAAAGTTTCCTCCCATACTCAGATGAGAAACCACCTTCAACCATTTGGTATTAACACCCCTTATAAAACATGTTTATACACACTCATAGTATGGTAATTGCAACTAACAGTAATTGATCAGCAATGAATGCTGCTAGCTGACAAATGGCTGCAAGTACCCATTACCCTTATCAAGAGTTGTTGCTTATCCTCCAGAAGTTAAGTTTTGCTGAAAGTGGGTGACCCAGCCCACTAATATTAAAGTCTATCCTATCACACTTGCACTAAAACCTTCCCCTCCTGTTACAATACTCTCGTCGCCATAACCAATACATACCACCCACACTGCAGTATTTCACAACTTGATACATAAGGATCTCATCCCTTCCCAGCTCAATGATCACCCACATTCTTCATCATGCCCAGTACCTCCCCTATCTCTCCATGCCTTCCCATTGCAACATCCCTAAACCTGCTCTTAGGGTTCCCAAATCTCAGGATTTCCTTAGCAAAAGAACTCAAACCACAAATTCGCCAAGTTCATAAATCCTCTCTATCCAACCTCCTATCCTCTTCTGCTAGAGAGTTCTCAGCAACTGAATAAAATGTGAAAAAAAGTCAGGGCCAGGACATGGGACCTCTCTGGCTTTCAGCTGCCTAGCAAACCCTAACACCTCAAACCTCAAACACTCATGTGTAAATGAGCTGCAACAGCTCTTGCAATTACTGCCCCTACTTTACCTTTGACAGTACATGAACCATGTGCTGAATTAGGCAACTGAAATGAGCCAACTCATTTTACCAAAACAAATAAAAAAATGCCACAGTAGGCTGCATATTGTATAGCCCTGATCTAATTTATCCACAAACATTTGGAATCACTGAATAATTATTCTCCAATTCGTCTTTTTTCCCATGGTAAAAAAAGTATCCAACTACATCAATTTCTTTACAAACATCATGAAATACTGCAAAAGCCAGCAAGAAAGCACAGACAGAAAAAGTATGACCTTGTCTTAACTAGTTATGTCTCAGTATCTGCTTATGTGCAATGGTAAGTATGAACTAATTTAACCGTAATGGAAGACACAGTCATTCATCGCATAACAATGACTATTTTATACAGCCACTGCTATATGGGAAGTTAAAGCAGTTTCCTAGACCGTGGCAATCTTAACACGTTTTCAGCTTCATCTACTTTTATTTTTTCCTCTGTCTTCCCTGGAAACCCTTTCATCATTTATTATTTGTAATATCACATTTATTATTCGTAATATCACTTAGACATAGACTGAAACTCCACCACATTAACTGCTTCATGAAAAAAGAGCAAGGAGACAGACCTTACCTTTAAGAACTTGCCATAAACATAACGTAAGAGAAAAGAAATTACCAGATAGACAAGTATGTAAGGACACATTTACATAATGTAAATTATCAATATTGGCAGTGGTCCCAAGACATCAACAACCTATCAGATATCACAGAGACACACAAAAAGAATTCAAAGATATTACTGAATAAACATTTACATCCCTTCCAAACATTTGGAACAGCATGGTAGAACACATGTGAGAGTGTGTGTGTGTTTATATAAGACTGTGTTTGTCAAAGTCAGAGAAAAGAAAGATTTGATGCATGAAATGAGAGCATGCACAACACACTTGGATATAGAGGCAAGTCTATACTTCAAAGATGCAATACCAAAACCTGCAAGACTGAATCTGAAGGCGCAAAGTGAAGGTCCGTTCAAAGATGGAACTCTAATTACATGTCATAAGATGGACAAGTGATGCTAACCAAGGAAAAACGACCAGGTTAACAAGATAACTTAAAGGAAGAGATTAGGAACTTTCCTTTAAATGCACAAAGACCAGCCAAAAGCTAACCACCAGAAGGTGATATTTGGGAAGGAAAAAGCTCTGGCTGACTTACAGAAAGAAAGAGAATTATCCTTTTGTGGGAGTCTTCTTGCGCTATAGCACATCCAGTCAAATTCCCTGGTTCCCTCCAGCTTAGCAGCAACACAGACAACCTTCCCCTGTCCTCTTTAACTCTAGCAGCCATGACAGCTCTTTATTGGTAGCAATGGTACGGAGAAGAGAGCAGTTGTTTTGGAGAATTGACTCCTATATTTAGAACTCATGTTCTTAAGAACATTGCTCTTAAGATACAGAAGGTGAGGGAGAAGGCAGTTGGGCTATCCAATGTACAGCTTCCAACTTGTAGCAGGGCAGAAACTGCAACCTGAAAAGCACTTCTATCACAGAAAATGTGTGCTCCCTAAGAGAAATCAGTAGTCTTTTTATAGAGTAACAGTTGAAGAATATAATTAAGCAGAGAAGAACACAAATTAAAACCAATGGCATTAGGAACGGATGAACTAAGTGGTTCAATGACAATCAAGCATTGCATACAGCAGTATCAGCAGTCAAGACTGTCCCTTATTTAAGGTCACTGAGCACACCCACGCATTTGCACATTCTCCTATATGCTTGAAGATGATCACATACACCACTTGAAACAATGCTTTAAAATATGCTTTCATTAATCTGTTTCAGTGACTGACAAACTTCTAGATACAAGCTCATGCATTCACATTACTGTTGCAGTACTGCCAGTCCCAAAAAATAGGGAAGCTTAGTGAAGCATGATGTTCTGGCTACAGTTTCTAAGATTTCAAGTCTGCTGTTCCTCCTTTTAATTTCTAAACTCTCTGGGTTAGAAATTTACTTTGGTTTTTTTTTAAGCTTAAGTTGATATTTAAATGCAGTTACCTGAAACCATGAGCAAGGACTCCAAATACAACACCCACATATTCATGAGAAAATCTTGCAAGATAAAAATAATTTCTGGCGTTACCTGTGTGAATGCGACTATGTCTCTCCAGCTGACTTGGCTTAGCGAAAGCTTTTTCACAAGTATCACACTTAAACACTCTAGGCTTCTGGGAACTCAGTGAAGGTCCAGCCTGATGGGTTTGCATGTGTTCCTAAGCCAGTACACAAAAAAATGCATTTCAGGCCATTTACCATTTAAAAAAACTTCAATATTTAATGTAGAACTATATTCACACTTTAAAGACAAAAACAGAGGATCTTAAGGCATCAGCAGACAAGCTGGAAGAAGATGGAAGCCTGCATTATTTTTTTTTTCCCTTTTAAATGAGAGCGCGTTTTTGTATATCAACTCTTTGTAAGGCTGATGCATGAGTATCTTTACATTTCTGAAAACCTCTGTCAATAACTGTGCATTGCTTTTTTTTGCATACATTCGTCTCTTCACTAATTAACTGTAGCAAAATAAAAAAACAACCACAAACAAAACCGAAACAAACAAACCAGAGCTCTTGAAATGGTTTGCTCACTTACAAACATGAATTTTGGACAACTGGACATTGTAAGTTAATATTGGATTTTTTCCCTCCCCTGTAGAGTATCCATCTCCCCCCTTGCCCGATACAGAAGTATTCCTACTCAGCACCTGAGTATCATTGTAAAACTGGACAGGCCTCACAGAGGGAACTATCACAACATACAGACATGCAGCTGCACAATGTCAACGTGCAAATAGAACCACTTCACAATGAACTCTTAAATGAATTAAAAAAAAAAAATCACTAAGGTCCTTACAAGTAAGAAAGCAGAATGAGGGTATGACACATTTTATCTTTATGAAGAAGCATTAATAACAGTTCTAACTTCAGTGTTTTTAATTCACTGATGCTGGACCCAGAAGTTTTGCAAATCTAAAGGAGTATCTTAGCTATTAACTTTTTAATTTAAAAATCTTTATTAATACCAAGATACAATTCAGATTACAAAAGAAAACAAACATATTTAATTTAAAAATCTAATCAAGAACTGTATGTGAAACAGTACTGTGAGTACTTGTCCACTTTCTAAAACGTGTGTGGATATTCTTTTCTAGTCTATTGCAGACTAGACTATTAATTAGTCTTTACTAGACCTAAACAATAAGCCTTCTTGAGGTCTATGAAGTCCTATTCCTCACTCCATGAACTGAAGTAAATTGTGTCTGCAGAATTTGTTTTCACTGGAAAATCAGCAAGACAGTTACAGGGAAGAATATTATCATCACAGTAATTATAATAATATAGTATTATAGGGAAATAATAAAAGGTCTTCTCAGAAAAATCACAGGAGATTCATAAACCACAGCTTAGTTGAAGATGAAGAAAATACTGTGCTTTTATCTTGTTCATTATCTCCTGAAGCACTAAAACGGTGGAAGCACAGTATGACCTACTCCAGAGAAATTATCTGAAGCTGGCTGCTTCTTTCTGTCTGCCACAAAAAAAACCCAACCCAAAACAATGAAAAAAAAAACAAAACCAAACCCCAAACCCCAACAACCCCCAATGCCCCGTTTTCTACTTGAAAGCAAACAGGAGAGCATCCAGACAGCCGCCATAAAACTTTCTCCGTCACCTTTCTCTGAAGAAACAGTTTGTGATGCAGTTCTGTTCCACTGATCTGCCAATCCCTTATACTTTTCCTGTAAAATATATGCTTTTGAAAATAGTTCACGGGAATACAATGCTCTGAAGTGCAAGCACTTCTTTATAGACATACTTAGTATTTCTTTGATTGTTCATATGATATTTTACAAGTTTATTTGTGTAATTCTCTTATTTTTCAGATAGGAATTACCTTGGGGTCTCAAATGAGCATTATCTAATGAGAAAATAAGAATAGGAAACCTTCTTTGAAACGGCCCTTTACCCGCCCGCTCATGCACTGGTATGCAACTCTCATGCCCGACCTATCTTAAAACATTAATTGTAACCACCTCTGAAAGTATGGCAATAAAAAGTTTGTTTCATTCCATTGTTTTAATAAGATCATGACCTCATTCTATTTTCATCTTCAACTGATGTCCATGCTTTGTTTACTATCCACAGTCACCTTGCAGGTATTTCCGCTATATAATGATATGGAATTGGACAGTTTAGTCACTGCACATGTCTTCAGATTCTCCTCTCTGAAGCTGTAAAATTGGGACAGTCACCAACATCAGAAGGGGAACTGAAGACACTGGACTGAAAATTTTTGACACCGGGGGTGGGGTGAGTGGTAGGGGTGTTTGTACATAATCCCTGAAGGTTTTCTTGTGGATAATTGTGAAATCGCTGGTACTGATGCCTTTGGAAAAAAGAAATACAGTTAAATTCTGGCATCTA
The DNA here is from genome assembly GCF_026419915.1 of Harpia harpyja. Taxonomy (NCBI): domain Eukaryota; kingdom Metazoa; phylum Chordata; class Aves; order Accipitriformes; family Accipitridae; genus Harpia; species Harpia harpyja. The sequence continues at coordinate 11,836,275 of NC_068944.1, forward strand.
AACATTGGCACCCTTACCTCCTACTGGGTTTTTCTGGATGGCCTGAAGTTTGGCAGTGGTCTTAACATTTTTCTGTAATCTCCAGAACATCATCAGTACAAAATGAAGACCTTGAGTAAGAGATCACTGAACATTGAACCCTTCCCAAAACCCTAAGCTAAAACCTGTGGTTTCATTTATCTTTGTTGAGCTTCCTGTTAAAGGTTGCTCACAACTGATGTTCTGGAACACCTTGATGGAGAGGTGGAATTTGTTTTAGGACATGATGACCAAGTAGTAAATGAAACTGTCCTTTGTTTAAAACATCCTCTTCTCCTCCTCACCAAAAGTGAAAAACGATGATTTGGAGATTCATTTTGACTTTCATCATCAGAAATCTTGGATTGGGTTTGTACAGGATACAGAGAAAACCTTCCTGAAATAACATTTATCAGCTTTCATACCCACTAGTTCAACTGATATAGATCAAACTGTTAAGCTGGTTGACAAAGAGTAATAGTGCTTCCATGGGATCAGTTGTATCAAACTGCAAACTTCTGCATTTTTGATGAAATGTTCCAAAAACTTGGCTGGTCACTCTGCTGGTTTGCGTATGTCTGTATGTGTATATGGGAAAAGAAACTGTTGAAACTTCCTCATGATCTGGTGAGGTTCACTCTCCAATTTTTACATATACATGCAATATTATCCTCCCTCCTTAGGAACTAACAAAATGTGATCTTTTGCAAACGCTGATTGTCTTTGGATCTGAAGGTTGAAAATGATCCACTGCACTGAGCAGGAAGTGTTTCCTGGTATAAAGCCATGGTTTAAAGAAGCATCCCAAACAAAGCAAATAAGGCTGTCTTTCACATTAGAAAGTACCCATTCAAGAAGTCACCCTTCAAATATAAATGTTTTTCTATCATTACCCTAGCCTTATCTAACAAGCAGGTTTTTGTCCATGTTGTTCCTGATCTGAGTTGAACTGCAGCTTTTTTTCAAATCTTGTTTTTGCAAAGAAAGTTCATAGAATCATAGAATCATTTAGGTCGGAAAAGACCCTTAAGATTATCGAGTCCAACCGTTAACCTAACACTGCCAAGTCCACCACTAAACCATGTCCCTAAACACCACATCTACATATCTTTTAAAAACCTCCAGCAATGGTGACTCAACCACTTCCCTAAGCAGCCTGTTCCAATGCTTCACAACCCTTTCGGTGAAGATATTTTTCCTAATATCCAACCTAAACCTCCCCTGGTGCAACTCGAGGCCATTTCCTCCCGTCCTATCACTTGTTAGTTGGGAAAAGAGACCAACACCCACCTCGCTACAACCTCCTTTCAGGTAGTTGTAGAGAGCAATAAGGTCTCCCCTCAGCCTCCTTTTCTCCAGACTAAACAACCCGAGTTCCCTCAGTCGCTCCTCATAAGACTTGTGCTCCAGGCCCCTCACCAACTTGGTTGCCCTTCTCTGGACACGCTCCAGCACCTCAATGTCTGTCTTGGAGTGAGGGGCCCAAAACTGAACACAGGACTCGAGGTGCGGCCTCACCAGTGCCGAGTACAGGGGAACAGTCACTTCCCTGCTCCTGCTGGCCACACTGTTTCTGATATGGGCCAGAATGCCGTTGGCCTTCTTGGCCACCTGGGCACACTGCCGGCTCACATTCAGCTGGCTGTCGACCAGCACCCCCAGGTCCTTTTCTGCCGGGCAGCTTTCCAGCCCCTCTTCCCCAAGCCTGTAGCGCTGCATGGGGTTGTTGTGACCCAAGTGCAGGACCCGGCACTGAACCTTGTTGAACCTCATACAATTGGCCTCGGCCCATCGATCCAGCCTGTCCAGATCCCTCTGTAGAGCCTTCCTACCCTCAAGCAGATCAACACTCCCACCCAACTTGGTGTCATCTGCAAACTTACTGAGGGTGCACTCGATCCCCTCATCCAGATCACTGATAAAGATATTACACAGTACTAGCCTCAATACTGAGCCCTGGGGAACACCACTTGTGACTGGCCGCCAACTGGATTTAACCCCATTCACCACCACTCTTTGGGTTTGGCCATCCAGCCAGTTTTTTATCCAGCAAAGAGTACACCTGTGCAAGCCATGAGCAGCCAGTTTCTCCAGGAGAACTGGTGTCAAAGGCTTTACTAAAGTCTAGGTGGACAAGGAAGGAGAAGGAGGAGATCAGGTTAGTCAAGCAGGACCTGCCTTTCATAAACCCATGCTGACTTGGCCTGATGACCTGGTTGTCCTGTATGTGTTCCATGATGGTACTCAAGATGATCTGCTCCATAACCTTCCCCGGCACCGAGGTCAGACTGACAGGCCTGTAGTTCCCTGTGTCCTTCTTCTGGCCCTTCTTGTAGATGAGTGTCACACTTGCTAACCTCCAGTCAACTGGGACCTCCCTGGTTAGCCAAGACTGCTGATAAATGATGTAAAGTGGCTTGGTGAGAACTTCCACCAGCTCCCTCAGTACCTTTGGGTGGATCCCATCCAGCCCCATGGACTTGTGTGTGTCTACATGGTGTAGAGGTCGCTAACCATTTCCCCTTGGATTATGGGGGCTTTATTCTGCTCTGCTTCCCTGTCTTCCAGGTCAGGGGGTTGGGTACCTGGAGAACTATCGGTCTCACTATTAAAGACTGAGACAAAGATGACATTAAATACCTCAGTCTTTTCCTCAGCCTTTGTCACTATGTTTCCCCCTGCATCCAATAAAGGATGGAGATTCTCCTTAGCCCTCCTTTTGTTGTTAATGTATTTACAGAAACATATTTTATTCTCTTTTACCACAGTAACCAGATTAAGTCCTAGCTGGGCTTTGGCCCTTCTAATTTTCTCCCTGCATAACCTCACGACATCTTTGTAGCCCTCCTGAGTTGCCTGCCCCTTCTTCCAAAGGTCATAAACTCTCTTTTTTTTCCTGAGTTCCAGCCAAAGCTCTCTGTTCAGCCAGGCCACAGTTCTTCCTCACCAGCTTATCTTTCAGTACATGGGGACGGCCTGCTCCTGCACCTTTGAGATTTCCTTCTTGAAGAATGTCCAGCCTTCCTGGACTCCTTTGCCCTTCGGGACTGCCTCCCAAGGGACTCTGTCAACCAGGCTCCTAAACAGGCCGAAGTCTGCCCTCCAGAAATCCAAGGTAGCAGTTCTGCTGACACCCCTCCTTACTTCTCCAAGCATTGAAAACTCTATCATTTAATGATTGCTATGCCCAAGATAACCTCCAACCATCACATCACCCCCAAGTCCTTCTCTGTTCATGAACAACAGGTCCAGCGGGGCACCTTCCCTAGTTGGCTCACTCACCAGCTGTGTCAGGAAGTTATCTTCCACACACTCCAGGAACCTCCTAGACTGTTCCCTCTCTGCTGTATTGTATTTCCAGCAGACATCTGGTAAATTGAAGTCCGCCACAAGAACAAGGGCTAGCGATTGTGAGACCTCCCAGCTGCTTATAGAATATTTCATCTGTCACTCCATCCTGATTAGGTGGTCTGTAACAGACTCCCACCATGATACCTGCTTTGTTGGCCTTCCGCCTGATTCTTACCCATAAACACTCAACCCTATCGTCACCATCATTAAGCTCTAGACAATCAAAACACTCCCTAACATACAGGGCTACCCCAGCACTTCTCCTTCCTTGCCTATCCCTTCTGAAGAGTTTATAGCCATCCATTGCAGCACTCCAGTTGTGTGAGTCATCCCACCATGTTTCCATGACTATTATCATAGTTTTCCAGCTGCACAATGGCTTCCAGCTCCTCCTGCATGCATTGGTGTGGATGCACTTCAATTGGGCTATTGATCCTCCCACCTTTTTTGGAGGAGAAGCCCTAATTCCTATGTGACTGTTCTGAGGCGCTTCTGTGGTTTCTAACACATCAACAACCTTTGCGTCTTTGCTGCTGCATGGATCTCTATCCCCTACTTCCACTGGGATGGCTAGGGTGCTGCGTGCATTAGTACATGGACATTTCAAAAGTGCTCCAGTGTATTCAGCACGTTGTGGAGCAGACCAAAGGACCTCGCTAGCACACCATCCTTCAAACACTGGCATGCCACCCTCAGGCTTATCTTTAGCAAGTCTGGTTTTATCCCTTCTAAATTAGTTTAAAGCTCTTTCAATGAACCCTGCTAACTCCTGCACAAAGATCCTTTTCCCCCTTTGAAACAGATGTACCCTATCTGTTGCTAGCAGGCCTGGTATCACGCAGACCGACCCATGATCAAAAAACCGAAAATCTGGCTGGTGCCACCCATCTCAGAGACAGTTACTGATCTGCTGGCTCTTCCTGTTTCTTCCCTCATCATTCCCTGCAACTAGAAGGATAGAGGAGAACGCTACTTGTGCTCCTCATCTCTTAACCAGTCAACCCAAGGCCCTGAAGTCTCTTTTGATAGCCCTCGGACTTACTGCAACTTCATTACTGCCTACATGAAAAAGCAATGTGGGATAATAATGTGAGGGCCATACCAGGGTAGGAAGTTAGCTTGTCATACCTTTACCCTGGGCCTAGTATGTAACAGAAGTCAAGGTTTAATTATGAAAAAAAAAAAAAAAAAAAAAAAGTAACACCAGCCAATTCTAAGAAAACAAATTGAAGAGAGACTGATATTTGGGGTTTGTTATCATTATTTAAGGAAAACAAGTATCAATACTTTATTTCATTTTTTTTTTCCTCTGGAAAACTTCTCCTAAACCAGAGGTTAACAGTTTCACAACACCACATTTTACGACAGTTTCCCCAAAGACTAACAGTCTGGTTGACACACGTGATCAGTCCAAGGGGGTGAACTTCACAAACAGGGTATATTGCCTTAAAATATAATACTAAAGTGAAAGAATATCTATTGAAAAGCTCTTCTAAGAGCTACTTAATATAAAGACATTGCCTCTGGCTCCAGAAATTTCTTGCTATATATTCTGGCAAGCTGGCAAAATTCTGGGCAAGTTACATTGTATGTTTGCTCTTTTCATAAAGCACTTCTTCAAATCACTGCCTTGTAGTATCTCTCAGAGATAGGATACTGGCCTGGACATACCACTTATCTGGTACAGCCCAATATTCCCAATAGGAACATTTTATAATGTAATTAAAAACTTAAACACACCGCTAATTTTTTTTTAAAAGACTTGGAAGTATCAGGTTGTTTGTAATCTAGAGAAAATTACATAGAAAACATCACTAGACAACAGCAATAATGTAAGGATATTTTAAAACAAATGCTTCCTCTGCAGATGTCACTTGTACTCACAAGGCAGAACATCTAAAAATCAGATGATAAGAGTGCAAAGCAGATAGCATCCTATGATTCCAAACGCTTATCTGGAAATCAGGATTAGCAGTAATGACATAAATAAGCAAATAAAGTAAGCGAAATCTTTTCCTGGCACTATTATTTGCATGACAGGCATTCACATTTTTCATTCTGTAGTCAATATATGCATTAAAAGCCTCTCCATGCTCCAGGAGAGAGTTCTCTATCTGTGTATACATTACCACTTAAGACTCCCTCTCTCTGATGCACACCTCTCACACTGTTAAAAGGAAAGGAAAGGTAAAGCGGTAATAGGTACCTTCCATTAATATCGCAAAAAGTCCAAAACAAAAGGAGTTAACAGAACAATCAACTGTTATTACCAAATACCTTGAGATGTGTTGCCCGCTTAAAGGCTTTATTGCAGACATGGCAAACATGTATTCTTTCCTTGCCATGAACCTCTTTACTATGGTGCATCAACATGGTGGCTGAAGAAAAGGTTTGACTACACTCAAAACACTGGTGCACGCGACCTTCTTTTTCTGCTTGACTGCTTTTAGTCACATTAGGAGAAACCTCTGTCACCTATAACAATTTACAAAAACACTATCAAATAATTTCACAGGCACATCCACAACAGTGGTTTATCTACCTCAACATGACCAATTTTTGGACAGTACTTGTAAGCAACTTACCAACACAAAGGAAATAAGTAAGTTGTATGTAAATATGAACTTGTATTTCACTGCTCTTAAGAATGACACATATATGTATTTTAAGAAAACACAAAGATTATAACTATGATCAAATTCATTTACGCATTATAAACAGAATGCATTTGTATCAATATTCTCCAATATTCAGTTTTATATTCCTGAGCATCTCAGATGATTCTCACATTTCTCACCAAACAAAATTCAAAGCCAAAAACATTTCAGACAAAAAAGAAAGTATCTCTGATTTTACA